>NC_091950.1:396084674-396388008 GCF_031021105.1 Erythrolamprus reginae | reverse complement strand
GAAGTGGAAAGATTGTCCCAGCCACGTGCTGTAATGCAGCCATGTGTGCAGCCTCCACTTCCACAGCGCCCCCTGAGGAGGAGGGCTGTGTGGACAACTGTTGGTTCAGGAAGATTACGTGCAGTTGAGCAAAAACATAGCAATTTTGGTCTCTCTGTATCCAATTCCTATAATGTTCTTGCGGATTTAAATAGTAAGGATGTTGAAGGTATTAGCAAGGCCCCTCAGGCGGAGAATGAGGGGATGTTCAAAGGAGAAGTTGTTGTAAACGAGGTGCATAGTGACACCAAACCAAGTCCAGTTAGTAGAAATAAAAAGAGGACACATTTTCTTGTGGGTGACTCGATTGTTAGAGGTGTTGATTTGGGACAGAGGAAGGATGTGGTCAAGGTGATGAGGTGTCTCCCAGGAGCCACTGCCCGCAGGGACACGAGGCGGATTACAAACATTATCAAGGCTGTGAGTAAAGGTAATAACGTTGATGTGGTGGTGCATCTTGGCACAAATGATTTGTCCCAGAGAAATGTTAATGTAGTAAAAAGAGATTTTAAATGTCTAAGTGTGGAGCTGGGTAAAATAACTGATTCAGTGACTTTCTCAGAGGTGTTACCGGTTTGTGGCCAGGAGGATAAAACAACTTGTATCAGAGAGTTTAATGTGTGGTTAAGGCAGTGGTGTAAAGCTGAAGGTTTTGGCTATGTAAGTCATAATGTCAGTAGGTGGTCTAATAGGGAGTTGTTTAAGAGGGATGGTTTGCATCCATCATACAGAGGTACCCAGGTGCTCGGTAAGGAATTCAGAACTTTTTTGGACAGGCATTTAAACTAGGTAAAGGGGACAGAGATGTAACTGATGTGGGTGATTTCTGTCCCTGACCAATGAGGATAAATCAGTTTCTGGAAGCTTATGAAAAGGGAGCTGTAAATAAAATAGATGTAGTTGTTGATGATAAGGGTCAAACTAATAAGGAAAATAATGTTCTTCGGGTAATGTGCACGAATGCTCAAAGCTTGAGCAACAAGCTCTGTGAGTTAATGGCCATAATATCTAGAGATAATTTGGATCTGGTTGCCGTAACTGAGACATGGTTTAAGGATTCTAATGAATGGGAAATATCCATACCAGGATATACACTGTATAGGAAGGATAGAATAGAGAGAAGGGGAGGTGGAGTAGCCATTTATGTTAAAGAAAGTCTAAAAACAATACTAATTCAAAATACATGTAAAGATCTGGAGACCCTCTGGATGTGCATGCAAAATAAAGACGGTTCTGTCATTAGAATTGGGGTGATCTATAGGCCTCCAGGGCAATCTGAGGAACATGACAACAAGATGGTGGATGAAATTACCCAAATGGCAGTAAAGGGAGATATTGTGGTTATGGGTGATTTCAACATGCCTGATGTTGACTGGAATATCCCCAGTGCCCTTACATGCAAAAGTAAGAATATAGTAGAGGCCTTTACAGGAGCAGCTCTGGCACAGCTAGTTAAGACACCAACTAGAGGGGAGAATATTCTAGATTTAGTTTTTACAAATGGGAATTGGGTTTCAGAGGTCAAGGTGGGAGAAAATTTAGGTTGCAGTGACCATCTATGTTTGTGGTTTGATGTAAAAACTGATTGTGAGCAATCCTACACTGCAACCAAAGTATTAGATTTCAGAAAAACAAATTTTAATGCAATGGGGGAATATTTAAATAATGAATTAAAGGAAAGGGGTAAAATGGCAGGAGCGAGTGCCCAGTGGACTGTATTAAAAAGCCCATCTTAAAAGCCACAAGACTTTATGTAAAGCAAATAACTAAAGGTAAAAGGAAGAAGAAACTGCTATGGTTTAGCAATGATGTAAGGGCTATAGTCAATGAAAAAAAGGCTGCCTATAGGAGGTATAAAGAGTCTGGAAGTATAGCTGATAGAGAGGTGTATAAAATGAGACAGAAGGAGGCGAAACAGATAATATATGCTGCTAAAGCCTCAAAAGAGGAAGAAATTGCAAAATCTGTAAAGAAGGGGGATAAAACCTTCTTCAGATATATTAGTGATAGGAAGAAGAAAAACTGCAGCATCACAAAGCTTAGTACCGGGAATAATACATGCATTGATGGGAATAAGGAGACCGCTGACCATTTCAATAGCTACTTCTGTTCAGTTTTCTCAAAAGACACCTTACAAAATAATACTATAGGGGGATATAGCATTGCTTCCAGCTGTACGGATTCAGCTCCAGTGATCTTAGAAGCCGATGTCTTAGAAGAACTTGAACGATTAAAGATAAATAAGGCAATGGGTCCAGATGGCATCCACCCCAGAGTTCTTAAAGAACTCAGATCTGTCATTGCTACCCCCCTGACTGATTTGTTTAACCAATCCCTGTTAACAGGAGGTGTTCCTGAGGATTGGAGAATGGCCAGTGTTGTGTCTATCCACAAGAAGGGCAGTAGAGAAGAAGCTGGTAACTACAGGCCAGTTAGCTTGACATCAGTTGTAGTTAAAATGATGGCGACTCTACTCAAAAAGAGGATAAATCAGCACCTAAAAAACAATAACTTATTGGACCCAAACAGCATGGCTTTACTGAAGGCAAATCATGTCAGACTAATCTCATTGATTTCTTTGACTATGTCACAAAGGTGTTGGATGAAGGTGGTGCCGTGGATATTGCCTACCTGGACTTCAGCAAAGCCTTTGATACAGTTCCACATAAAGAGCTGATGGATAAATTAGTGAAGATTGGACTTAATCCCTGGATAGTTCAGTGGATTTCAAGCTGGCTGAAGCATAGACATCAGAGAGTTATTGTTAATGGCGAGTATTCTGAGCAGAGACAGGTTACAAGCGGTGTGCCACAAGGGTCTGTTCTGGGTCCTATTCTTTTTAATATGTTTGTGAGTGACATAGGGGAAGGTCTGGTAGGGAAGGTTTGCCTATTTGCCGATGACTCTAAAGTGTGCAATAGGGTTGATATTCCTGGAGGGGTCTGTAATATGGTAAATGATTTAGCTTTACTAGATAAATGGTCAAAGCAATGGAAACTGTAGTTTAATGTTTCCAAATGTAAAATAATGCACTTGGGGAAAAGGAATCCTCAATCTGAGTATTGCATTGGCAGTTCTGTGTTAGCAAAAACTTCAGAAGAGAAGGATTTAGGGGTAGTGATTTCTGACAGTCTCAAAATGGGTGAGCAGTGTGGTCAGGTGGTAGGGAAGGCAAGTAGGATTCTTGGCTGCATAGCTAGAGGTATAACAAGCAGGAAGAGGGAGATTGTGATCCCCTTATACAGAGCGCTGGTGAGACCACATTTGGAGTACTGTGTTCAGTTCTGGAGACCTCACCTACAAAAAGATATTGACAAAATTGAACGGGTTCAAAGACGGGCTGCAAGAATGGTGGAAGGTCTTAAGTATAAAACGTATCAGGCAAGACTAAATGAACTCAATCTATAGTCTGGAAGACAGAAGGAAAAGGGGGGACATGATCGAAACATTTAAATATGTTAAAGGGTTAAATAGGGTTCAGGAGGGAAGTGTTTTTAATAGGAAAGTGAACACAAGAACAAGGGGACACAATCTGAAGTTAGTTGGGGGAAAGATCAAAGGCAACATGAGAAAATATTATTTTACTGAAAGAGTAGTAGATCCTTGGAACAAACTTCCAGCAGACGTGGTTGATAAATCCACAGTAACCGAATTTAAACATGCCTGGGATAAACATATATCCATTGTAAGATAAAATACAGGAAATAGTATTAGGGCAGACTAGATGGACCATGAGGTCTTTTTCTGCCGTCAGTCTTCTATGTTTCTATGTTTCTAAGAGAAAACTCTCAGCCTGAAGAATGTGTAGCAGCAATAAGATTGAGTGGGGGTGGGGGGAGTGTGTGAACCAAGAAAAGAATAAGAGGAACTCACATTCATGTACATACTGGTAATGTTGGGACTGGTCCACGTCCGGCTCAGCTGATCAAGGATTTCGAGGACCAGGAGACGGATGTGTATTATTATCTTAGGCCAGTGTTCTTGACACCTGAGTCTGAGAGTGAGGAGGAGTTAGAGATGGAGGATCAACCAGAGACTGTAGCACCCCAGTTATGATATTGAGTGAGTCAGAGGAGGAAGATGAATTAGAGGACGAGCCCATGTTAGATGCTAGAGTCAGGAGAACTATGTTCAAACAAGAGCATCTGAAAAGAATGGGGTCTTGGTGTTAGTAGCACTAGGGAACAATTGGCCACACCTTGTCACTATATAAGGGGCAGACTGGGGATAAATGGGCGTTGCGAGAAGCGTTTGTAAAAATCATGGCCATGTGTGAGCTCCGGAGAACCAGGAGCACTTTATCGCTCTAACTCATAAAATCTGCATCTCCTGAAAAGACTCTGGAGAAACTGTAAGTCTAGTTGATTGACAGAATCACTTCAAAGGAATTTCCCCTAATGAGTTTGGCTTCCAGCCCGGGACCTGTTCTTATCTCAGAGACAATTAAGCTGGGAATACTGCCAGAATGGACTAATTTTGAGTTGAAACTATTAACCATTGATTACCTGGACATTTTAATAGCAATGTGCTTTTATATATGATCCTCTGAGTATGTGTGTGACTTTTATTCTGACTGGTGACCCGTCCAGACAGAAGAGAAAACATCTATGTTCAGATGTTAAGGCAATGGCTACCTTCCCACAACCTTCTGTCCTTACAAATCACCCAATTCCGTTTAGCTTAATCTAACACAGAAGACCCCAAACTTCTCAGCTCATTGACTCCTTCACGAAGCTTCAGATTGTTCAACAATTCCCAAATATTTATTATATAAAAATTAATGAATACTGTTTTAACTAATAATACTATGAACAATAATAATAAGCAAAGCCAGTGTGATTAGAAATTTCCTGCCTTGGGCTCAATCCCAAAACAACTGGAATACTGTTTGAACACCCTCACTATTGACAAAATTACCTTCAGTCAATTGCAAAAGGCAGCTCTCCTCCTATATCCTGTATAAGTCCTCAGAGAGGGGGAAAGAAAGAAAGAAAGAAAGAAAGAAAGAAAGAAAGAAAGAAAGAAAGAAAGCAGGCAATAAATAAGGAAATATCTAAACATATAACAAACCCCACCTCCAGCTCGGGGGGGGGGGGTTGTTGTTATATGTTTATATTCAGTGAAAGGCTACCAAACGTTTTACTACCACACTGTGGCCGTGGCTTATGCAGGACGCCCTGCATTTTCTTTCAACATCTTTCAGTGCAAATTGGATGCTCCGGGCTGGAGCTCCATTTTTGCTACCCTACTGCAGTAGCCCACCCCTGTTTATATGTTTCCATGTTTCTTTTTCTTTCTTCTATCTCTATCAGTTCTTTTCCTTTCTATATTAGTTTGTCTGATTTAAGACATTGTACAATACAATATCAATGTAAAGGACCATGAAACAGAGGTTAAAATATTATGTACTGTCTTTTTCAATGTTTATATATTTAATAAACTTTTTCAATAGATAGATAGATAGATAGATAGATAGATAGATAGATAGATAGATAGATAGATAGATAGATAGATAGATAGATAGAGAGATAGGCAAACATCAACATTTGCCTATTCCAGATCCTGGGGAAGAACTCAATAGGTGGATAAAAATGCCAAATTCAGTCTAATTATATGGCTGATTATCAACAAACCATAATAATAATAAGTAGAGCACCACATATGGACACAGTGGCATTGACCAAATCACCACCAGTCAATTGCAAAAGGCAGCTTTACAAAGAACAACTTACATCCCGTGACAATACCTCTAATACTGTCAAACTCAAATCCTTTGGGAAGGATTCCATCGTTGGATGAAAATGCCAAATCCATTTTAAAGATCAGGCTGAATATATGATGTACCATAATAACAGAAATAACTCAAGGCTGTTCCCGCTGTCAGCTGACTATCCAAACCTGGGTAACATTGTCTCATCACTAGTCGCCTCTTCTTCAGGCCTAGAGACCAGCATGAAGCTCTACAGAGATCTCCAAAGATTAATTGACTCTAAGTAGCCTGCTATCATTTATCAGCCATCTACTGATCCCCAGACATTGATTGGCCCCTTGGGTTAACCTTTTAGACCTTTGGGGGTTGATGTTGACTGCTTTGGGTAACCCTGATCTACCATAACAGGGGTAGGCAAAGGTGGCTCTTCTGTAACATGTGGACTTCAATTCCCAGAATTCCTCCGCTAGCATGATTGGCTTAGGAATTCTGGGAGTTGAAGTCCACAAGTCATAGAAGAGCCAACTTTGCCTGCCTCTCTACCAGAATGTTCAAACCCTGGGTATGGCTAGATATCCGATTTTCTCTTTCAGACACAACCAACATGGAATCTTCCTTTGGGAGGTTTAAAGGAGAAGGCAATAGAGAGAATCAGCGTGGATCTTCTTCATTTCGCTATAATTTCAGGAAGAGGTGCAAGTCAGGTAAGAAGCCCATTAAGATTAAGCTAGCCATGTTTCATTTATTTGCAATCATTTGTCTTGGGTTTTGCTTCATTCATGTCATGGTGGTGGTGTTCATATACAGTGTTCCCTCGTTTTTCGCAGGGGATGCGTTCTGAGACCACCCGCGAAAGTCGAATTTCTATGAAGTAGAGATGCGGAAGTAAATACACTATTTTTGGCTATGAACAGTATCACAAGCCTTCCCTTAACACTTTAAACCCCTAAATTGCAATTTCCCATTCCCTTAGCAACCATTTAGATTATTACTCACCATGTTTATTTATTAAAGTTTATTTTAAAAAATATTTATTAAAAGCAGACGAAAGTTTGGCGATGACATATGACGTCATCGGGTGGGAAAAACTGTGGTATAGGGAAAAAACCCGCGAAGTATTTTTTTATTAATATTTTTGAAAAACCGTGGTATAGACTTTTCGCGAAGTTCGAACCTGCGAAAATCGAGGGAACACTGTAAATTCATTCATATAAATTCACATAAATCAGGAGTGTCATAGAAACATAGAAGATTGACGGCAGAAAAAGACCTCATGGTCCATCTAGTCTGCCCTTATACTATTTCCTGTATTTTATCTTAGGATGGATATATGTTTATCCCCAGGCATGTTTAAATTCAGTTACTGTGGATTTACCAACCACGTCTGCTGGAAGTTTGTTCCAAGGATCTACTACTCTTTCAGTAAAATAATATTTTCTCACGTTGCTCCTGATCTTTCCCCCAACTAACCTCAGATTGTGCCCCCTTGTTCTTGTGTTCACTTTCCTAGTAAAAACACTTCCCTCCTGAACCTTATTTAACCCTTTAACATAAAGTATTTAAATGTTTCGATCATGTCCCCCTTTTTCCTTCTCTCCTCCAGACTCTACATAGAGATTTGATAATGCTAGAGAAGAAGCAGACTGCATTTAATTATGTTTTTCCCCTTTTGGTAGGAATTATGGAAAACATTGCTCAAGTATCTAATGCAGCCACATTACACTGGTTTGGCTACACCTCTGTGCCAAGCCTTGCAGTTCCTAGCTGAACACCGACTGCGGTGGGTTGTTCCAACACATACTGCATTGGAACCAGGTGGGTACCAGTCAGGCCTAACACTGGGCTCCTTCATTCCTTGTAGAGGGAGATAGTAGAAGCGGCCTAGCTGAGGCATCTGAAGTTTTTTTATTTATTTATTTATTCATTTGTCCAATGCACAAATGCATAGGAAGAAAAATAGACATGTGATAATATAAAAGAGGGTGAAAGTGAACTTAGAGGAGATGATATATGAAAGGAAGAGAATATATAAGATAGAGAATATATAAGATAGGTGAAAGAAAGGAAAGATAATTGGACAGGGGACGAAAGGCACTCCAGTGCACTTATTTACTCCCCTTACTGGCCTCTTAGGAACCTGGAGAGGTCAATCGTGGAGAGTCTAAGGGAGAAGTGTTGGGGGTCAGGGGTTGACACAATTGAGTCCGGTAATGAGTTCCACTCTTCGACAACTCGATTGTTGAAATCATATTTTTTACAGTTAAGTTTGGCGCGGTTCGTATTAAGTTTGAATCTGTTGCGTGCTCTTGTGTTATTGCGGTTGAAGCTGAAGTAGTCATTGACTGGAAGGACGTTGCAGCATATGATCTTGTGGGTAATACTTTTTCTAAGACATTATTAAAAATCTTGCAGATTTTCCTGGCTATGAAGTAACTAGCCACCTATAAATGTGTCAGGCTGTCATATTATGAACTGATGCTGCCCACTAGCCATCACTTCATGATTTACTGAAGTTTTGTACTTCTCTGCCATTCCCCCTTTAATTTCTCTCTCTCTTTCTCTCCCCACCTCCCAAGTAGATTCACCAACACCCCAGGGATTGATGGCTCGCCTTATAGTAAGTGATATACCTGCAGGGCCCAGGTTTACCTCTCCTACAACTTCACATGCCTTGCTGTAGAAGCAAAGAGGTTGGGAGACAGAATCTGTGAAGGAAATAGAATGGAATGGAATGGAATAGGAATTGTTTGTTTGTTTGTTTGTTATTTGTTTGTTTGTTTGTTTATTTATTTATTTGTATGTTGTCCCTCTCCGTAGACTCGGGGCGGCTCACAGCATTAATAAACAATATATAACAAATCTAATAATTTAAAAGAAACACTAAAAGCCCCATTATTAAAAGCAAACATACACACAAGCATACCATACATAACTGTATAGGCCTGGGGGAGATGTTTCAATTCCCCCATGCCTGACGGCAAAGGTGGGTTTTAAGGAGTTTACGAAAGGCGAGGAGGGTGGAGGCAGTTCTAATCTCTGGGGGGAGCTGGTTCCAGAGGGTCGGGGCCACCACAGAGAAGGCTCTTCCCCTGGGTCCCGCCAAACGGCATTGTTTAGTTGACAGGACCCGGAGAAGGCCAACTCTGTGGGACCTAATCAGTCGCTGGGATTCGTGCGGCAGAAGGCGGTCCCGGAGATATTCTGGCCCGATGCCAAGAAGGGCTTTATAGGTCATAGAATAGGAATAGAATAGGAATAGAATAGGAATAGAATAGAATTTTATTGGCCAAGTGTGACTGGACACACAAGTTAATTGTCTTAGTGTGTATGCTCTCAATGTACATAAAGAAGGTACATTCATCAAGAATCATAAGGTACAACACTTAATTATAGTCCAGGTACAAATAAGCAGTTCAATCATATTAGGAACCAGTCAATATAAATTGTAAGCATATAAGCAACAAAGCTAAGTAACTCAGTCATTTGTGGGAGGTGGTGGGTGATAGGAACGATGAGAAGATTAATAGTAGTGCAGACTTAGGAGATAGTTGGACAGTGTTGAGGGAACTATTTGCTTAGCAGAGTGACGACATTCGGGGAAAACTATTCTTGTGTCTAGTTGTTGTGGTGTGCAGTGCTCTTTAGCGTCGTTTTGAGGGTAAGAGTTGAAGCAGTTTGTGTCCAGGATGTGAGAGGTCTGGAATCCCTCAATTATATATATTTCACTGTTATATTGTTTCTATTACTGTTGTGAGCCGCAGAGGGGCGGCATACAAATCTAATAAATAATAATAATAATAATAATAATAATAATAATAATAATAATAATAATAATAATAATATAGCTTGAAAGCAGAAGAGAGCAGGTTACATTTTATATTGTTTTTATTTATTTATTTGTCAAGACATGTTCAAGACAACAGGTATAAACATAAACAAAAGCAAAGTAAGTACAGATATAGGTAAATTTGGACAATAGGACTTAACGGAACATTTTGACTTAGTTGGAAACTCCAACTGCTTTTCAAAGTAGTCTTTCAAACATGATTAGAGCAGCATTGGGAAAGGTTTTGAAAAAATTGGATATAAAAATGATGTTCTTTTTATTGTCCTAATTTGCAGGCCCTTGCAGTTTGCCCTTTAGAAGGAGGCGGCCAAGGAATGGCGGCAATTCTCTTGCTAAGTGCTTTGCGCGCAGAATTCTACAAGGGCGTCGGTGAACATTGGTGGGTTGAGCTGCCTCTCCTGGCCCATTACCTGGAAGGTGAGACGAATGAAACCAAAGATACCTTGTCATCTGCAATTTTCTGTATTCTTCTAATGTACTTATTTATTTTTATTTATTTATTTATTTATTTATTTTGTCTAATACACAATGAGGGTTTTAGTGGGTATATATCTATATACACATAGTAAAATACATGATGAAGGTTATAGAAGAGATACTCATAGTAAAATATATCTAAGAAATAATAGAAGATATAGGAATAAAACATATCAATGAAAGAATAGAAGAAGAGATATAGGAATAGAGGAAAGGTATAGGAGATATAGGGGAGCAATAGGACAGGGGACGGAAGGCACTCTAGTGCACTTGTACTCGCCCCTTACTGACCTCTTAGGAATCTGTATAGGTCAACCGTAGATAATCTAAGGGTAAAGTGTTGGGGGTTTGGGGATGACACTATGGAGTCCGGTAATGAGTTCAACAATTCGGTTACTGAAGTCATATTTTTTACAGTCAAGTTTGGAGTGGTTAATATTAAGTTTAAATCTGTTGTGTGCTCTTGTGTTGTTGTGGTTGAAGCTGAAGCAGTCGCCGACAGGCAGGACGTTGCAGCATATGATCTTGTGGGCAATACTTAGATCTTGTTTAAGGCGTCTTAGTTCTAAACTTTCTAGGCCCAGGATTGAAAGTCTAGTCTCATAAGGGAGTGGAGTGGAGGAGTGAAGGGCTCGTCTGGTGAATTATCTGTGGACATTTTCAAGGGTGTTAATGTCTGAGATGCGATATGGGTTCCAAACAGATGAGCTGTATTCGAGGATGGGTCTGGCAAAAGTTTTGTAAGCTCTGGTAAGTAGTATAAGATTGCCAGAGCAGAAACTATGTAGGATTAGGTTACTGTATTTAGTTAATGTGTGAATAGTTTTATGTTTGGAATTCATGGAAGTGATTGCTTCTTAATATGTATTTGGCAAGGTTTATCTCAATAGTTTAGTTAGGTGTCCATCTGGTCCTCATATTTTTATGGTACTTTCTCTCACTTCCAAGGGGCTTTAAAAAGAACCATCTCTCCTCCTGATTCCCTGGGTAATGTTGGTCTCCTATGCTTCTCCCAAAGGCTACAGCAAGTACACATTGCCACCAGCAGCTTGGGAGCAGAAGCTACTGGAGGTAACCTAAAGTGATGTGAGCATGGACATTTCCCATGGTACTGATGCCCTTCTCTAACGGCCTCCATTCTCCTGGTGCCTCCACAGTTCCTGAAGAAATCCTTACAGAGAAACCAGGAAGAAGGCTGGAACCTAATCTTGGGGCAGGAACTCATGAAGCAGATGGGTGTCTATCACAGCTCTTCTAAAGAAAAAGTCAGTGTGATAAATATATTGGTTACGTCCTTCGTAAAAAGGCTAACCTTGTGATGAATACACTAATAGTTATAGTTATAGTTTATAGTTTATTAGATTTGCATACCGCCCCTCTCCGTGAACCTTGTTTGGTTCGCATAGCAAAAGGAGTGTGTGTGGGTCTGCTAGCATGCGTGCACATGCCTACACCACTTCCCTTCCACCAACCCCCACGCATGCACTCATCCCCACACTGTCCCCCGCGCATGTGCACAAGCCTTTCTAAAGCTTCGTAAGTGAAAAAAATGCCCAAATGGGCAAACCGGAAGTTCGGGAAAACGCACTTCCGGTTTGGCGTTGTGCTGTTTTTTGCATTCCAGAGCGTTCAGAGAAGCTTCCTGAAGATCCAGAGTACAAAAAACATCAAAAAGGACAAACCGGAAGTTCGGAAAACACACTTCCGGTTTGCCCATTGTGCTGGGGCTTCAGGAAACTTCCCTGAATAATAATAACAATAATTTATTAGATTTGTTTGCCGTCCCTCTCCAAGAACTTGGGGCGGCTCACAACAATAATAACAATGTACAAATCCAATATTTAAAAACACAATTTAAAAATCCTTATTAATAAAATAATCACACAACCCAATCAAACCAGTAGTTAGGGGAGGTGTCAATTTCCCCATGCCTGGCGGCAAAGGTGAGTTTTCAACAACGTACAAAAGGCAAGGAGGGTGGGGGCGGTTCTGATCTCCGGAGGGAGTTGGTTCCAGAGGGCCGGGGCCGCCACAGAGAAGGCTCTTCGCCTGGGCCCTGCCAGATGACATTGCTTAGTCAACGGGACCCGGAGAAGGCCAACTCTGTGGGACCTAATCGGCCGCTGGGATTCGTGCGGCCGAGACGGTCCTGGAGGTATTCTGGACGGATGCCATGTAGGGCTTTATAGGTCATAACCAACACTTTGAATTGTGACCGGAAACTGATCGGCAGCCAGTGCAGGCCGCAGAGTGTTGATAAAACATGGGTGTACCTAGGGAGGCCCATGATTGCTCTCGCAGCCGCATTCTGCACGATCTGAAGTTTCTGAACACTTTTCAGAGGTAGCCCCATGTAGAGAGAATTACAGTAGTCGAACCTCGAGGTTATGAGGGGCATGAGTGACTGTGAGCAGAGACTCCTGGTCCAAATAGGGCCGCAACTGGTGCACCAGGCGAACCTGGGCAAACGCCCTCCTCGTCACAGCCGAAAGATGGTGCTCTAATGTTAGCTGTGGATCGAGGAGGACGCCCAAGTTGCAGACCCTCTCTGAGGGGGTCAATAATTCCCCACCCCCCAGGGTAATGGACGGACAGATGGAATTGTCCTTGGGAGGCAAAACCCAAGGACAATTCCAGGACAATCCTTCGGACTGCCAAAAACATCACAACAAGTGGAAGTGCTTTTTTCTGAACTTTCTCTGGTTTCTCCATCAGGTGATTTTTTTTGCCTCTGGGGCTTAAGGGAACCTTGCCTGAAGCGTCTGGAGGGTGAAACATCCTTTCACAAGGCCGAAAATCAGCTGGCCGTGCTGGAGCTGAAACATGACTGTGGGTCTTGCCTCCCAAGGACAATTCCATCTGTCCTTCCATTACCCTGGGGGGGGGAATTATTGACCCCCTCGGAGAGGGTCCACAACTTGGGTGTCCTCCTCGATCCACAGCTCACATTAGAGAACCATCTTTCAGCTGTGGCGAGGGGGGCGTTCACCCAGGTTCGCCTGGTGCACCAGTTGCGGCCCTACTTGGACAGGGACTCACTGCTCACAGTCACTCATGCCCTCATCACCTCGAGGTTCGACTACTGTAATGCTCTCTACATGGGGCTACCTTTGAAAAGTGTTCGGAAACTTCAGATCGTGCAGAATGCAGCTGCGAGAGCAGTCATGGGCTTCCCTAGGTATGCCCATGTTTCGCCATCACTCCGCAGTCTGCATTGGCTGCCGATCAACTTCCGGTCACAATTCAAAGTGTTGGTTATGACCTTTAAAGCCCTTCATGGCACTGGACCAGAATATCTCCGAGACCGTTTGCTGCCGCACGAATCCCAGCGACAGATTAGGTCCCACAGAGTGGGCCTTCTCCGGGTCCCGTCAAATAAACAATGTCGGTTGGCGGGCCCCAGGGGAAGAGCCTTCTCTGTGGCGGCCCCGGCCCTCTGGAACCAACTCCCCCCGGAGATTAGAACTGCCCCTACTCTCCTTGCCTTTCGTAAGCTCCTTAAGACCCACCTTCGTCATCAGGCATGGGGGAACTGAGACATCTCCCCCGGGCATATACAATTTATGAATGGTATGTGTGTATGTATGTGTGTTTAGAAAATGGGGGTTTTAAAATATTTTTAAACAGTAATTTAGATTTGTTGTAAATTGTTTTCACTTTGTTGTGAGCCGCCCCGAGTCTGCGGAGAGGGGCGGCATACAAATCTAAATAAATAAATAAATAAATAAATAAACAAACAAACAAACAAACAAACAAACAAACAAAAAGTTCCATGTGCCCTCCAATATGGTTCCATGTCAGCTTTCCCCAGCCTACAGACCCTTCAAACGTGTGGATTTCACCAGCTGTAAATCTTCCACTATTGTGACCATTGTTGAGAACTCTGAAAATTAAAGCCTACACATGGGTTCTGGATGGTCTGGGTTTTTTAGGCCATGTTTAAAGAACCTCCCGCTGTTCCATTTCTCTCCTCCAGGTCTTCCTCTACAAGACTTTAGGAATTGCTCTTTCTGCTACAGAGGATGTAGGTGGAGTGACCCAGCAGCTCCTGCATCTGCTCTTGCATACAGATTACACCGAGGAAGCCCAGAGAAAGGCAAGAACCATAGTCTGCTCCAAACTAATGAGCATTCTAGATTTCTTCTGTTATAACGTTGTGCCTTGCTCATACAGTACATGATTGATTGATTGATTGATTGATTGATTGATTGATTGAGATGTATGTATGTATGTATGTATGTATGTATGTATGTATGTATGCATTTATTTATTTATTCATTCATTCATTCATTCATTTATTTATTGGATTTGTATGCTGCCCCTCTCCGTAGATTCTGGGCGGCTAACAACAGTAATAACAACAGCATATAACAATTAAATATTAAAACAGTTAAAAAACCCTTATTATAAAACAGACATACCATGCATAAAATTGTAAAGGCCTAGGGGGAAAGAGTATCTCAGTTCCCCCATGCCTGGCGGCAGAGGTAGGTTTTAAGAAGCTTACAAAAGGCAAGGAGGGTGGGGGCAATTCTAATCTCTGGGGGGAGTTGGTTCCAGAGGGCCGGGGCCGCCACAGAGAAGGCTCTTCCCCTGGGTCCCGCCAAGCGACATTGTTTAGTTGACGGGACCCGGAGAAGACCCACTCTGTGGGACCTAACTGGTCGCTGGGATTCGTGCAGCAGAAGGCGGTCCCTGAGATAATCTGGTCCGGTGCCATGAAGGGCTTTATAGGTCATAACATGATGACGTTATTTGGTGATCCTAATCCTCTTTCTGACTCTGTATTCTGATGTTCTGGGAATAATATAGCGTTCCACTCCCTATATTATATTTTGATATTATTGGAAGAATATACCTTTTCAAAAGAGGTTTTTGTTGTAAATCATCTGCGACCCCTCACATCCTGGATATAAACTCCTTCACTCAAAACATTGCTATAGAGCACTGCATACCAAGACAACTAGACACAAGAACAGTTTTTTCCCAAATGCCATCACTCTGCTAAACAAATAATTCCCTCACTACTGTCAAACTATTCAATAAGGCTGCATTACAATTACTATTAATTTTTCTCATAATTCCTATCACCCATCTCCTCCCGCTTATGACTGTAACATTTTGCTTGTACTCTTACGATTTATATTAATATTGATCGTTTCCTGATCGCTTATTTGTACTCTATGACAATCATTAAGGGTTGTACCTCATGATTCTTGACAAATATATCTTTACTTTTAGGTACAATGAAAGCATATACTGTACACCTAAGACAGATTCCTTGTGTGTTCAATCACACTTGGCCACTATTCTATTCTATTCTATTCTATTCTATTCTATCATGCAATGTTCTCTTTTGCTCTATTCTGTCTTTTATTTTGTCACTGGGTTCTGCTTTAGTAAAAGGCCTGTTCTCCCATGCTGCAGAGAAGATATCAAATATTATTAAATCAGAGAAAAGTATCAGAGTAGAACAGAGGTCACACTTGCTGTTAATTTTAAAAAGTCTTTGATTTTGATTTTGATTTTTTTCTATGACGGCAGGGCCTGTAACTGAATGATCCACTTAGCTCAATTTCTCTAGAAGTGAGAAAATGGGAATTTAAAAGATCCTAAAGGGGGAGACTGGATTTGTCAGAGAAGCTCCTATGACTACTGGCTAATTCCTTCTCTTTTCCCTCAGGGCGTTCGCTGGTGTCTGTCATACTGCGCAGAGGGGCAGCTCCCGGCAGTGCTGGAAGCTCTACGTCGCTTTGAGAAAGAGATTTCTGAGGGAAAAGATTTGGCTTGCTTTCAGATTGGCCAGGTTTGGAGATTTATAACCTCATATTATCTTCTTGGCCTTCTTCAGTATTGGGTTGCTACCGGTATGGATGAGGATGGCGCACCGGTAGCTAAAGTTGTGCTGCATGTGCAGCTTCAGCTCTCCTGCATGTATGCGCATCCCAGTATGTTTTTGTTTCTGCGCATAACAAATGTTATGAGGGGATGCGTGTGAGAGAGATTTTGGTATAGGCATACATAACAAAATGTTATGAGGGGATGTATGTGTGAGAGAGATTTCGGTAATTTTTTTATTCTGCGCATGTGCAGAAATAAAAAAATCACTGAAATTTCATTTGCATGCAATCCCCTCATGAAATTTAGCTTCCTGCACATGGACAAAAGCAAAAACATGCTAGGCACATGTGCACATATGCACAACAGAAGCTGTGGGCGCAGCACACTGATAGTGGCAGTAATGGGAATCCGCCCTGGTCTTCTTGATTAGCACCTGAGAAGCTGACCATATAAGAACATGGTGCCCTTTTAAAAGATCTCGCTTAAAGCATGTTTCAGTCAGACTTAGAGTCCAGATGATGCAATAATCATATATGCTACACCAGGCAAAGTTGGCTCTTCTTTGGCTTATGGACTTCAACTCCCAGAATTCCTGAGCCGATCATGCTAGCTCAGGAATTCTAGGAGTTGAAGTCCACATTATTATTATTATTATTATTATTAATTAAATTTGTATGCCGCCCCTCTCCGTAGACTCATGTTATAGAAGAGCCAACTTTGCCTATCCCTGTGCTAGGCAGTGAAGGACTGTAAATTTTTTTTTACTACCACTGTAGGCGTCGCTTATTTTGTGGGTGTGGCTTGGCAGCCATGTGACCAGATGGGAGTGGCTTGACAATCATGGGACTGGGGGTGGCTTAAAGGTCATGTGACTGGCTTAAAGGTGGCCAACTTGATGTCATTCACATTAAGGGGTTGGTTTAGGGTTAGGATGCCTGGCCTCTCCTCACCTCAAAGCAATGCAATTTCCCTGTCTATTTACTATCCAAAATATACTATTTAATTCTATGCATATATGCCATATGTATACATAAATATTACACACAGGCACACAAAAATCTACATTATGTACGTACACACGCACGCACAGTTCTTCTAAAATTGTACACCTCAACCTCATTTACTGTGATAGAAAAAACATACACAGAGCCCAGAAGGGGGGGGGGGGATCAAACATTTTCTAACGGTTCTGCGTACCTGCTAGGCTCCCTTCCACAGGCATCTTCTCTATGTGCTGGCACTACAATTCCCAGAAGTTTTAGCTCATATGACCTTTGGCCTTTGTGTCTGTCTCTTTGGTTTGCCAGCCTAAAAAGACAACCTTCTCCAGCTTGGATTTTAATTTCTTTGATCAGGCTTTTAGAATTCTCAATTTTTTTCCTGTCAGACTCCTGAAAATTTCTCTAGCACCTCTAAACATGAGACTCAAACAAATGGTACTGAAAAAAGAAAAATACTTATTGAGCAAGAAAAACCAAAATTATTTCTGCTAACTTGTCATATTTTCTCTGAAGCAAATTTGGGACCCCAACAGAATATAGTCTGGAGGACAGAAGGAAAAGGGGGGACATGATCGAAACATTTAAATATGTTAAAGGGTTAAATAAGGTTCAGGAGGGAAGTGTTTTTAATAAAGTGAACACAAGAACAAGGGGACACAATCTGAAGTTAATTGGGGGCAAGATCAAAAGCAGCATGAGAAAATATTATTTTACTGAAAAAGTAGTAGATGCTTGGAACAAACTTCCAGCAGATGTGGTTGGTAAATGCACAGAAACTGAATTTAAACATGCCTGGGATAAACATATATCCATTGTAAGATAAAATACAGGAAATAATATAAGGGCAGACTAGATGGACCATGAGGTCTTTTTCTGCCGTCAGTCTTCTATGTTTCTATGTAATATGGCTCTGCCATTAGGGTTGGTCTTCTTCATCATCTGTAGGCCTTGCCTCAGCCAGAGAAAGAACATGTGATGAATACCCTCCTTCTATTATATGGTAGCATGACAATCCGTGTTCCCCAGGAGCAGCTAGTCCCTCATCTGGCCGATGAGATTGTGCCGAGGATCCTACACTATTATATGACACTAAACAATCCAGAGGTGAGGTATTGGCCTTATTGTGCTACCAGGGTAGCAGGATTCTGCTTCATTTAACTGGTGGCATTGGGTTTTGAGAGCATGCTTTTCGGATGAAGGTGGAGAAAATGAGTTCTGGAATCACAGAGTTCTGGAATTACAGGAGGAGACCTGTGTTTACATGCCACCCAGGCCCAGCCCAAATGTTGAATGGATGTTTGCGATAAGCTATTCACCTGCTAGCTACCTTATTGCATTAGGTCATTATGTAAGTAAAAAAAAAGACAATCCCCTAAAAGATATAACATAATTTCATCTATGAAAAAAAATCCTGGTTAATTGGTAGACTATTGTATATATACTGCTTTTTTTTAAAAAGGGAAGACTCAAATAAGACATCCTAGATGGGGGCAGTTCAAATCTCCAGGGGGAGCTGATTCCAGAGGGCTGGGACCCCCACATTACATCCCTGTTTATAAACAACTCTGTTACTCATCACTTACTGAGGGAGGATAGCCCTTAGGTTATCCAGGGCTTCCTCCTTGTTCTTTAATCCAAGTTCCTCTTGGAGTCAGCCTCCATCCTCCTTTTCCCATTTCCATCCAGAGGGCCAATGATGCTGAGCTAGTTCTGAGTTTTGCCCAGTGTGTGTCAGAAATCAGCCTTTCCCTGCAGAGCAAAGAGGGTTCCACTACCTTCCAGCTGCCTCAAAAAAGAGTGTTGCTTGAACTTCTTATGGTAAGTACAATTTGTTTATTTTATTGCAAGTACTTGACTTGATGCTTGCAAAAAGGTCACCTTGAAGGGATATTTTATACTTGGGCTCAGGGGAAATTACTGTAAAGAAATGGGAAGATCACATAAATCCACCATGTGTTTGTTTGTTTGTTTGTTTGTTTGTTCGTTCGTTCATTCATTCATTCATTCATTCATTCATTCATTCATTCATTCATTCATTGGATTTGTATGCCGCCCCTCTCCGCAGACTCGGGGCGGCTAACAACAGTGACAAAAACCAGCATGTAACAATCCAATACTAAACAACTAAAAAAAACCCTTATTATAAAACCAAACATACCATGCGTAAATTGTAAAGGCCTAGGGGGAAAGAATATCTCAGTTTCCCCCATGCCTGATGGCAGAGGTGGGTTTTAAGAAGCTTATGAAAGGCAAGGAGGGTGGGGGCAATTCTAATCTCTGGGGGGAGTTGGTCCCAAAGGGCCGGGGCTGCCACAGAGAAGGCTCTTCCCCTGGGTCCCGCCAAACGACATTGTTTAGTTGATGGGACCCGGAGAAGGCCCACTCTGTGGCACCTAACTGTTTTTTATTCTGGCTGTGACTCTTGCTGGAAAAGAAGGAATAAATGAGGAGAGAGATTAATAGCCACGTTCATCCAGACTGAGGACTGAGTAAATCTGGGATCCAGTGGATGGGTCCAGCAAATAAATCTAGCAGACTCGGTCCTCATTCTTGTTGGGTATTTGGTTGTTATTCATATTCTTAGTATTAGCAAAGTTCAGCTGGCTCTATGTTGGTTGAGGCAGACAGGATTCCCTTGGGTACCATTTGTTGGGGGTCAGGGGAAAGGGAGGGTTTTGCCTTCTCTTTCTGCTCAAGATCCCCATGGACAAATTGGTGGGCCACTCTGTGACACAGAATGCTGGACTTGATGGGCTTTGGCCTGATTCAGCATGGCTCTTCTTATGTTCTTATGTTGTAACAGAAGAATCCCAATCTAAACCATGCTCAATTTATTCCCCTCCTATGCTTTTTGCTCCAGAATATTGTTAAAACAGAGTCCCTGGAAGTGCTTGTAACTCCTGTATGTCAGCAAGTGATGGTTGCTCTTCGGCACCTCAGGCAAGTACCAAGTGCTAGCTATTGATTGATTGATTGATTGATTGATTGATTGATTTGACATCTATGCCGCCCATCTCCATAGACTCTGGGTGGTTCACAACAAGAATGCCCTTCTATTTAAGATCAGCCCTACATGGATCAGTCAGAGCCCAACTAAAGATTGAGGAACCAGATTTCATAGTTTACCTTTAGTTCTGGCACACTAAATGCCTTAAAGGAAAGAAATAAAAACAACATACAGTAATTGAAAGATACAAGCAAAATGGTTATAGTAATAAGTGGGAAGAAATAGATATTAGTAAGGAAGAGAAGAATAATAGTAATACAGCCTTAGTAAATTATTTGATGGTGTTGTGGGAATTTGTTGTTAAGCAGAGCGATGGCATTCAGGAAAAAACCCGTCATATCTAGTTGTTTTGGTGTGCAGTGCCCTATAGCGGTTTTTTTGAGGGTAGAAGTTGAAACAATTTACGTCTAGGATGTGAGGGGTCTGTAGATATTTTCACAGCCCTCTTTTTGACTCGTGCAGTATTCAGATCCTCAATGTAAGGCAGGTTAGTAGCAATTGTTTTTTCTGCAGTTCTAATTATCCATTGAAGCCTGTGTTTGTCTTATTGGGTTACAGAGCCAAACCATACAGTTATGGAGGTGCAGATGACAGACTCAATAATTCCTCTGTAGAACAGTATCAGCAGCTTCTGGAGCAGTTTGAGCTTTCTGAGTTTGCACAGAAATAACTATCTTTCTTGAACTTATTGGATGATGTTTTTGATGTTAGGTTTACATTTTAAGTCTTGAGATATGCTAGCACCTAGAAATATGAAGGACTCTACTCTTGATACTGTGTATTGTAAGAGTTGGTAGTATAGGAGGTTTTCTTTCTTAGCTTATTGGTAACATTGACTATCACTAAATGTTGTATATTTTACTTCTTGATGAATGTATTTTATTCTTCTCACATACACCAAGAGCATATGCACCAAAGACAAAATCCTTTGTGTGTCCAATCACACTTGGCCAGTAAATAATTCTATTCTATTCTATTCTATTCTATTCTATTCTATTCTAGAAACATAGGAGTCTGACGGCAGAAAAAGACCTCATGGTCCATCTAGTCTGCCCTTATACTATTTTCTGTATTTTATCTTAGGATGGATATTTGTTTATCCCAGGCATGTTTAAATTCAGTTACTGTGGATTTATCTACCACGTCTGCTGGTAGTTTGTTCCAAGGATCTACTACTCTTTCAATAAAATAATATTTTCTCATATTGCTTTTGATCTTTCCCCTAACTAACTTCAGATTGTGTCCCCTTGTTCTTGTGTTCACTTTCCTATTAAAAACACTTCCCTCCTGGACCTTATTTAACCCTTTGACATATTTAAATGTTTCGATCATGTCCCCCCTTTTCCTTCTGTCCTCCAGACTATACAGATTGAGTTCATTAAGTCTTTCCTGATATGTTTTATGCTTAAGACCTTCCACCATTCTTGTAGCCCATCTTTGGACCCGTTCAATTTTGTCAATATCTTTTTGTAGGTGAGGTCTCCAGAACTGAACACAGTATTCCAAATGTGGTCTCACCAGCACTCTATATAGTGGGATCATAATCTCTCTCTTCCTGCTTGTTATACCTCTAGCTATGCAGCCAAGCATCCTACTTGCTTTCCCTGCCGCCTGACTGCACTGTTCACCCATTTTGAGACTGTCAGAAATCACTACCCCTAAATCCTTTTCTTCTGAAGTTTTTGCTAACACAGAACTGCCAATACAATACTCAGATTGAGGATTCCTTTTCCCCAAGTGCATTATTGGAAACATTAAACTGCAGTTTCCATTGCTTTGACCATTTATCTAGTAAAGCTAAATCATCTACCATACTACAGACCCCTCCAGGAATATCAACCCTATTGCACACTTTAGAGTCATTGGCAAATAGGCAAATCTTCCCTACCAAACCGTCCCCTATGTCATTCACAAACATATTAAAAAGAATAGGACCCAGAACAGACCTTTGTGGCACACCGCTTGTAACCTGTCTCTGCTCAGAATACTCGCCATTAACAATAATGGCATTTTATAAATAAGGAGATGCTGTCAAGAAACCCTTCGCTTTTTAGACATCACATACTGAAGATGTCATAAATGTGGGCATTCACAATAAGGAGGCCCCTACTGATCATAACTGGCATCAGTTGGGTAACGTGGACATGTGAACCAGCACATAAGAGTTTTTGATTGTAGAACCTCTGGTGAGATGTTGATACAGTAAAAGAAAGGAAAGGAAAGCGACTGAGTCAAATAATGGGCCCCAGTGAGAGTCTGCTTTATTTTCCTTCAGGAACTGGGAAGGCCAAGGGACTGCTTTTTAAACAAAGTATTATTTTTTCCTCAGCAAGGTGCCAGAAATGCTGAGCCCTGAGGAGAACTGGAAACTGGCAGAGGCCTGTTTGAGCCACGTCTTTGCTCTTCCTCCTTTGGGGGTTGCAGAAGATGCCAGTCAGGTAATTTATTTATTTATTTATTTATTAGATTTGTATGCCGCCCCTCTCTGCAGACTCGTAAAAAGACAATATAAACAAATCTAATATTAAAAGTAATTTTAAAAACCTCAATTTAAGGAACCAATCATACATACAGACATACCATGCATAAATTTTATAAGCCTAGGGGGAAGGGAATATCTCAATTCCCCCATGCCTGATGACAGAGGTGGGTTTTAAGAAGCTTACGAAAAGCAAGGGGGGTGGGGGCAACTCTGATATCTGAGGGGAGTTGGTTCCAGAGGGTCGGGGCCGCCACAGAGAAGGCTCTTCCCCTGGATCCCGCCAAACGACATTGTTTAGTCGACGGGACCCGGAGAAGGCCAACTCTGTGGGACCTAACTGGTCGCTGGGATTCGTGCAACAGAAGACGGTAATAGTAATAATAATAACAATAGAGTTGGAAGGGACCTTGGAGGTCTTCTAGTCCAACCCCCTGCTTAGGCAGGAAACCCTACACTAGGATTATCCAACATCTGCTTAAAACCTTCCAGTGTTGGGGCATTCACAACTTCTGGAGGCAAGCTGTTCCACTGATTAATTTTTCTAACTGTCAGGAAGTTTCTCCTTCGTTCAACTCCTCCTCCTTAGTAGCTGTGGGTTGAGTGAGAGGTCTTTATAATCCCCTGCTTTTTCTCTATGACTAAGTGCTATTGTCTTCTGTATTTCAGCCTATATATACTGGTACTTTGACTTCCTTGTCACAGTTGATGGAGACCTTATTGGAGCCAGGATCAGGAGAGAATGACTTTTCAGACTGGTTCCAGCAGATCTTCCAGGTGAGGTGGACAGAAGAAATTCATGTTTATTTAAATAACGCTGCCTCTGATTTTAAAAAAAAAAAACTTATAGTGTCATTAAGACTAGCAGTAATTTAGGCCTCCATTAATTTATGTAGTTTGCTTTTAAAACAATTTAAAGCTCTATGACAGAAAATTTCTACATGTTATCTAAAGCAGTGATTTTCAACCTTTTTTGACCTGCGGCACATTTTTTACATTTACAAAATCCTGGGGCACACCACCAACCAAAATTACACAAAATGACACTCTAACAAAGTACATCTACAAACTCTGGAGAAGGTGCAAAAAAGAGCAACCAAGATGATTAATGGATTGGAAACCAAGACTTGCAAAGAGAGACTGAGGGAACTGGGCATGGATAGCCTAGAGAAAAGGAGGGCCAGATGATAGCAATCTACAAGTATATGAGGAGATGTCACAGAGAGGAGGGGATCACTTTATTCTTCAGGGCACCAGAGGGCCGGACGAGGAACAATGGCTGGAAGCTGACCAAGGAGAGATTCAACTTGGAGATAAGGAGGAACTTCCTGACGGTCAGAGCGATCAACCAATGGAACAACCTACCAGAGGACGTTGTGAACTCCAACACTCTGGACATTTTAAAGAGAAGATTGAACTGTCATTTGACTGGTGTACTATAGGGTTCCTGCTTGTGCAGGGGGTTGAACTTGATGGCCTTCATGGTCCCTTTCAACTCTAACAAGAAAGAAAGAAAGAAAGAAAGAAAGAAAGACAGAAAGAAAGAAAAAATTAAATTAAATTAAATTAAATTAAATTAAATTATAAAGTAAAGTAAAGTAAAATAAAATAAAATAAAATAATTATCCAAATCTTATACATATAGTTAATAATATAGTTTCTAAATGTATTTATACTCACTTAGTGTGGTACCGGGGCCTGTTTCAATGAACACAAAAGGGATATCCTGGCAGGAATGGTAGTTAGGGGACCCATGTTTAATTTCCCTATGGCACACCTGACCATGTCTCACGGCACACGTTGAAAAACACTGATCTAAAGAAACACAACTTTTTATTGGTGCTAACTCTCGTTGTATTTAATTTCGGTGAATAAACCTTGATTCTAATGATGACGTAGCCTTCCAACTCCTCCACAGCTCTTGAGCTACTGGCTGGTGTCGGAACATGAATGGGAGCGGGCTCGGGCTATGCAGCTTGGGGTCCATCTATTGAAAACTCATTGCCAGAGGACTAACACTTATGTGAGTATGGCCCAGCATCTGTCAGGTGAAGCTTGGTCCAGCAAACTATTCCCAGGGTGTATGTACCCTTATACTGTGTGCTGGGGGCAATATCTCCACGAAGATTTGTCCAGGTTTTGTAAAAGTAGCTTTTGGGAATTGTTACTCCCAGCAAACTAGCAAACTACATTGGCCGCCGATCATTTTCCGGTCACAATTCAAAGTGTTGGTAATGACCTTTAAAGCCCTACATGGCAGTGGACCAGAGTACCTCCGGAACCGCCTTCTACTGCACGAATCCCAGCGGATGATAAGGTCCCACAGAGTTGGCCTTCTCCGGGTCCCGTCGACCAAACAATGTCGTTTGGCGGGCCCCAAGGGAAGAGCCTGCTCTGTGGCGGCCCCAGCCCTCTGGAATCAACTCCCCCCAGAGATTAGAACAGCCCCCACCAGTGTTCCCTCTAATTTTTTGGGGGGGTGGGCGGAAAAGTATAGTGTCTGAGCGGCAGTCCCTTCAGGACTGGGCGGCACAGAAATATTAAATAAATAAATAAACAAACAAACAAACAAAAAACCCACCCTGTTTTGCCTCAGAGAATTTCAAAATAAAATACTGTACTGTGTGTCTATAACAGTGAACTAATAATAGGGCAACTCTATCAATATCAAAATGCCACTTAAATAGTTGAGCTAGTTTCAAACTAGATTTTGATTTTCTTTCCTTCTTCCTTACTCCCATTCTTTTTCTTTCTCTTTTCCTTCCTCTCTTTTTTTCTATCTGTTTCTCTCTCTTCCTCTCTTCCTCTCTCTCTCCTTCCCTCTCACTCTTTCCCTCTCAGCATCTGGGCAGGTTTGGAAAACTCTGAGTTGATGATGATTTTTAAGTGAGCGATTGCTCACTGCTCAGCTTAGAGGGAACTATGGCCCCCACCCTCCTTGTCTTTCACAAATTACTTAAGACCCACCTATATCGCCAGGCATGGGGGAACTAAGACATCTCCCCCAGGCTTTTATATTTTATGTTTGGTATGTATGTGCTGTATGGTTTTAATTGCTGGGGTTTTATATATGTTTTTTAATATTGGATTTGTTTTACTGCTATATTGTTTTATTATTGTTGTGAGCCACCCCGAGTCTTCGGAGAGGGGCGGCATTCAAGTCCAATAAATTATTATTATTATTATTATTATTATTATTATTATTATTATTATTATTATGTAAGATTAACCAAATTTTAGGAAACCATTGCCATTTTATATATAAAAATAATCTTTCACAGATCTCTCAGAACCGGTTAAGCCACTTAATGGCACTGTTGGGTCCTTTCACTTATGACACACTGGGCACCATTCGTCATAGTGCTGCTACTTGCATTCGACTCCTGCTGAACATCCAAGGTGAGTTTAACAATGCAAGAGCTCTGCATGTGTCAACTTACATAGGATTGTGGCCTCAATGAATGAACCATTTGGCCATCTCAAGCCACTGACTAGACCCGTGATGGTGAACCTATGGCACAGGTGATATGTGGAGTCATATCTGTGGGCCCATGAGCTTTTGCCCCAGCTCAGCTTTAGCACGCATGCGTGCACCGGCCAGCTAATTTTTGACTGGCTCTACCCAGCCGCCCTTCCTCTCCCAGGAGTCTTCATGCAACCTATTTTGGATACCAGGTAAGTACAGGGCTTATGTGGAGGCCTTGTGAGACCATTTTTGCCTTCCAGAGGGCCTCCAGGGGGGTGGAGATGGCTGTTTTCACCCTCTGAAGGTTGCAGGAAAGCCTCTGAAGTTGAGGGAGGGCAAAAAACAGGGGTACCAGGCCCACCAGAAGTTGGGGACAGGGCCGTTTCTGACCTCTGGAGTGCCTTTGAGGGGTGGGGGAGCTTTTTTCACCCTCCCCAGGCTCCAGGAAAGCCTCTGGAGGGTGACAAACGAGCCCACTGGGCCCACTGGAAGTCAGGAAATGGGCCATTTGCAGCTTTTGGAGGGCCTCTGGTGGGGCAGGTGATGCCGTTTTCACCCTCCAGAAGCTCCAGGAAAACTTCTGGAGGTGGAGGAAGGTGAAAAATGGGTGTACTGGGCCCACCAGAAGATGAAAAAGGGCCATTTCTGGTTTCCAGAGGGCCTCCATGGGAGCACGGGAGGCCATTTTCACCCTCCAGAGGCTCCAGGAAAGCCTCTGGAACAGGTGGAGGGTGAAAAACTGGCCTACCAGGCCCACCAGAAGCCGGGGAATAGGCCATTTCAGGCCTCCAGCAGGCCTAGGAGGGTGGAGGAGGCAGTTTTCATCCTTCAGAGGCTTCAGGGAGGCCTGCTAGGCCCAAAATGGGGTGCGGGGGGTCATGCACTCATGCATGGGGGAGCGGAGGGGTAATATCTATGGGACCGCTTTCTGCCGCACGAATCTCAGCGACCGGTTAGGTCCCACAGAGTTGGCCTTCTCCGGCTCCCGTCGACGAAACAATGTCATCTGGTGGGACCCAGGGGAAGAGCCTTCCCTGTGGCCGCCCCGACCCTCTGGAATCAACTCCCCCCAGAGATTAGGACTTCCCCCACCCTCTTTGCCTTTCGCAAGCTCCTCAAAACCCACCTCTGCCATCAGGCATGGGGAAATTGATTCCCCTGGGCCATTTCCACTTTATGTATAGACTGTATGAGATGTATGATTGTTTTTATGTTAAGGGTTTCAAACTGTTTTAAATATTGGATTTGTACTGTTTTGTTGTTGTGAGACGCTCCAAGTCCTCAGAGAGGGGCGGCATACAAATATAATAAATAATAATAAAATAATAATAATAATAACACATGCATGAGTGATGGGTGGGATAGCGCAGGGAGTCGTGCACACATGCTCAGGGGGCATGGGACACGGGGAGTGGGGGAGCATTGAATTATGAGTGTGGGCAATTGCGCTTTCAGCATCCAAGGGAAAAAATGTTTGCCATCACTGGACTAGATTAGTTGAATTCTGTATAGGGCCCCTGTTCAAAAGAAATAGTTCTTGGCCTATATCCCGTTTGTTCAGCAACCATTCAAAGTTACAAGATTGTTGAAAAATTGAACCTATGACTGGTTCTCACACTTAACAATCATCGTAACATCTCCATGGTGACATGATGAATAATTGGGTGCTTGAGTGACCAGCTCACACCAGCTTCTCTTAGCGATGGAAATACTGGTCCATTGCTTCATTGTCCTTCCCCTGATTGTAGGGAGATAACGTTTTCAATTTTTGTTACATCCTTGCTATACAACTAAAACTTACTGGGGAATTTTTATAGCTACAACATGGAATAAATAGAGCACAGTATTCAGCCAATTCCTTCATGGCACCGGACCACGAATCCCAGCAACCAGTTAGGTCCCATAGAGTTGGTCTCCTCCGGGTCCCGTCAACTAAACAATGGCGTTTGGTGGGACCCAGAGGAAGAGCCTTCTCTGTGGCGGCCCCGACCCTCTGGAGTCAGCTCCCTCCAGAGATTAGGACTGCCCCCACCCTCCTTGCCTTTCGTAAACTCCTTAAAACCCACCTCTGTCGTCAAGCGTGGAGGAACTGAAACATCTCACCCTGTCTATGTAGGTTTTTTGTGTGTGTATGATTTGACTGCATGTATGTTTTTTATATATTGGGGTTTCTTGTTTTTTAGATTTTTAAAAATGTATTATTGTTATTTTAGATTCTAACTATTAGATTTGTCATTGTATATTGTTTTTATCATTGCTGAGAGCCGCCTAGAGTCTACGGAGAGGGGCGACATACAAATCTAATAAATCAAATCAAATCAACTCCTTCTTTATTCCTTTAGGAGGCACCAATATGCGTGAGACCAAAGTGCGTGTCAACCCACAGCGATTGTATTGCATTCAAAGGGACCTTCAAAGCGAGAGTGCCGAGACCATGCACGCTGCCTCTCTCCAGCTGGCCAAAGTACTAAAAAAAATGGACAGGTTCTTGTGGGTGACTGCACATTGTGTGCATGAATATCTCTAGAGATTTGGACCACTGCCACAGTGGCTATTGCTAGAGATTCTGGGGACCGACTTTCACACACTGGGATATCGTAGAGCAGGCTGCAGCCACAGCCGAAAAGCTGCAAAAGTGTTTACTACCACACTGTGGGCATGGCTTATTTTGTGGGTGTGGCTTCCTGGTCATGTGCCCAGGTGGGAGTGGCTTAAAGGTCATGTGACTGGCTTAAAGGTGGCCAACTTGACGTCACTCATGTCAAGGTTTAGGGTTAGGGATTAGGGTGCCTGGCCTCTCCTTGCCACAAAGAGATACAATTTATTTATTTATTTATTTATCTATCTATCTATCTATCTATCTATCTATCTATTTATTTATTTATTTATTTATTTATTTATTTATTTATTTATTTACTATTACTGAACATCCAAAGTATACTATTTAATTCTATGTATATATATGCCATAGATATATTTACATATTACACACAGGGATACAAAAATATACATAATCTACTATAGAGTGGTATTATTATCTCTCTGGGATACACTCCAAGACCAGAGAGGTAATAATACCACTCTATAAGGCCCTGGTCAGACCGCACCTGGAGTATTGCATCCAGTTCTGGTCACCACACTTCAAAAATGATATAGAGACTCTAGAGAGGGTGCAGAAAAGAGCAACTAAAATGATAAAGGGACTAGAGACCAGGTCATACGAGGAAAGGTTGCTGGAACTGGGCATGGATAGTCTAGTAAAAAGAAGGGCTAGGAGGGACATGATAGCTGTATACAGGTACTTGAGGGGTTGCCACAGAGAGGAGGGGGACACACTGTTTTCCAGGGCAGCAGAGGGCCGGACGAGGAACAACGGTTGGAAACTGACCAAGGAAAGATTCAACCTGGAGATAAGAAAGAATTTCCTGACAGTGGGAGCGATCAACCAGTGGAACGGCCTGCCAGCAGAGGTTGTGGACTCCCCAACTTTGGACACTTTCAAGAGCAGATTGGACTGCCATTTGGCTGGAGTGATGTAGGATTTCCTGATAAGGCAGGGGGTTGAACTTGATGACCTGTAAGGTCCCTTTCAACCCTAATAATAAATAAAATAAACTGTATAGTGACTCTTCTAAAATTACACAGCCAAACCTTATTTACTGCGAGAGGAAAAAATCCCCAGAGCCCAAAAGGGGGGGGAAAGAAAAAAAAGAAAAAAAATTCTACTGGTTCTGCAGACCTGACCGTACCTGTAGGAGCCTATCACTGAAGCGCATGCACACGAAACTCCGGTCATATGAGAGGATGGTGTTTGGACTCATGCACGGAACTTCACTTGCACAAGCAGAGGGTGCTTGCACTAGTACACGAAGCTCTACTCATGTGCACATGCACAAATGTAGCTTTGCACATGAGCACAAGCACCATCCACTTGTGCCCTCTGCTCTCACACAAGTGGAGCTTCATGCACAAACACAAGCACCCTCCACCTGCACTTCAAGCTCCATTTGAGTGAGAGGGGGAGCATGCACTCATAATGTTCACATAAATGGAGCTATGCATTTGCACGCCTGCCATTCACACACACACACACACACACACACACAGAAAGATACGTGACAGGCTGGACCACCACACTGGAAAGGGCAATTCATGGCATCTTTCTATGACTTTTAAAGAGAGTTGTCATTTTATAGCAAGGGGCCTGATATAGAGGTGGCACGCAAAGCCCTCTCTGGGGGCGCACACTCCGTCGCCTGCTGCACTTCTGGGTTCTGTCACACACATGCGCACCAGCCAGCTAGTCCAGTGCACATGTGCACGTGACCAGCTGCACTCTTCCTAGTTCCATTGCACACATGTGCACCAGCCAACTGGTCTTTGTGCATGCACATGACGGAACCCAGAAGTGCAGCTAGCGATGGTGTGCATGCATGAAGACCAGCCATTCTCTTCTGGGTTCTGTCATGCACATGTGCAAAGACCAGATGGCTGACATGCATGCGCGTGATGGAACTCAGAAGTGCAGCTGGCTGCATGCGCACCAGCCAGCTGCTCTCTTCTGGGTTTTGGTGCTCCAGGGTGGGCGCATGCACTCACACTCCTGTTTCGGCACATGCCCAAAAGGTAAGCCATCCCTATGATATAGCATACAGTATGTACAGTGTTCCCTCGATTTTTGCGGGTTCGAACTTCGCGAATGGCCTATACCACGGTTTTTTTTAAAAAAATTAATTAAAAAAATACTTTGCAGGTTTTTTTCTATACCATGGTTTTTCCGGCCTGATGATGTCATACGTCATCGCCAAACTAATAATTTTTGCAAATAAATAACAAAAATAATAATGATTGTTAATAAATAATTATGTTTATAACTATCAGGATCACTAAGTGTCTTATTCAATGGTGAGTATCAGTAATAATGGTGAGTAAATGATTGTTAAGGGAATGGGAAATGGTAATTTAGGGGTTTAAAGTGTTAAGGGATGGGTTGTGATACTGTTCTAAGGGATGGCTTGTGATACTGTGTTAAGGGATGGGTTGTGATACTGTGTTAAGGGATGGGTTGTGATACTGTGTTAAGGGATGGCTTGTGATACTGTGTTAAGGGATGGCTTGTGATACTGTTCATAGTCAAAATGGTGTATTTACTTCCGCATCTCTACTTCGCGGAAATTCAACTTTCACGGGCGGTCTCGGAACGCATCCCCCGCGAAAATCGAGGGGACACTGTATTGCTGCTGATAGAGTGATTATAGATTAAGACACTGAAAATATCAACTTTTCACCAAGTTTCTTAGTTCCCCACCTGGAGCAGGTTGGCAGCAATTGTTTTTTTTGCAATTCTGATTAACCTCTGCAGTCTGTGTCGGTAGAAGAGATCTTTCAGGATCCTTGAAAGCTGTTGATCTATTAAAGGAAAAAATGTTCTGGCATTGCACAGTCCAAGTTTGTTTGTTTGTTTATTTGTTTGTTTGTCATACAAATATAGTATTGTAGTATGTTTAATATAATATAAGTATAAAGTAGAGATAGAAAAGATAAAAAGTCATTAGGACAGGAACGGTAGGCACGAAGCTGCACTTATGCACGCCCCTTACAGACCTCTTAGAAAAGGGGAGAGGTCTATTGTAGATAATGTAAGCTTGAAGATTTTGGGATTGGGGGAGGAAACAACAGAGTCGGGTAGTGGATTCCAGGCATTGACCATTCTGTTGTTGAAATCGTATTTTCTGCAGTCTAATTTGGAGCAATTTACATTTAGTTTGTATCTATTGCATGCTCTTGTGTTGTTGTTGTTAAAGGTGAAGTAGTCGCTAACATGGAGTACATTGCGATGTATGATTTTCTGAACAACAGTTAAATCAGTTCAGAGGCGGCATAGCTGTAATTTTTCTAAACATAGTAATTGAAGTCTGGAGGAGTAAGGTGATTTGTTGCGTGAGGAGGAATAGAGGATTCTTCTTGTGAAGTATTTCTGGACTCCTTCAATTGTATTAATGTCTGTTATGCAGTGTGGATTCCATGCAGGTGAGCTGTATTCAAGAATTGGTCTGACAAATGTTTTGTATGCTCTGGTTAGTAGATCGGTGCTTCTAGAGAAGAAGTTGTGTAGAATTAAGTTTGTGACAGTGCTTTTTTGGCAATGCTGTTGCAGTGGACTCTGGCACTTAGGTCATTGGAAATGAGTTCATTGTGTGTGCTCACGAAAGAATGAAGTGATGTTGCTCTGGCTGAAGATGAAGCTCCTTTGAAATTTCTGTCTTTTCTCTCCGTTTCAGATTGTCAGTTGTGCCCTGCCTCTCCAAGGAATCCTAGTCTTCTTGCACACTTTGCTGGAGCAACTGAGGACTGTGAACAATGCCTGCGACAAGGCTGCCCTCCTGTGGTTGGAGGTGGCTGTGAAGGAACGGAAGCCGGATCTAAAAGACAAGGTGAAGCCTAAATCTGAAGTAACCAGGGACAAGAGCAGAGAACCTGGATCCACAGCTAACATTAGAGCACCATCTTTCGGCTGTGGCGAGGGGGGCGTTTGCCCAAGTTCACTTGGTGCACCAGTTGTGGCCCTATCTGGACCGGGAGTCGAGGTGATGAGGGCATGAGTGACTGTGAGCAGTGACTCCCGATCCAAATAGGGTTGCAACTGGTGCACTAGGCGAACCTGGGCGAACGCCCCCCTCGCCACAGCTGAAAGGTGTTTCTCTAATGTGAGCTGTGGATCAAGGAGGATGCCCAAGTTGTGAACCCTCTCTGAGGGGGTCAATGATTCTCCCCCCAGGGTAATGGACAGACAGATGGAATTGTCCTTGGGAGGCAGGACCCACAGCCACTCCGTCTTATCCGGGTTGAGCTGAAGTCTGTTGACACCCATCCAGACCCCAACAGCCTCCAGGCACCGGCACATCACTTCCACTGCTTCGTTGACTGGACATGGGGTGGAGATGTATAACTGGGTATCATCGGCATATTGATGATACCTCCTATGATACCTACTATTCCTTAGAAAGAATAAAACTTACATACCTTTTTTTGGGGGGGGTAATTTTTCTTCATACAAACTTCTTCAATACATTTTAAAATATTTTCATATTATAATAAAAACAGTATTGAGTCAGTAAGTTATTTATAATTAATCTCCCCCAAAAAATTATTAGTTCCCAATTAATTTCTTCCGGTGTCAATCCAACCCCCCAACCTTGACCACTAAAAGTTACATACTTTGTTTTAGGCTTACGTTTGTCTAAATGTATTCCAGTCATGAAGAAGATACTACAGATGTAATTTCCTTGGGGATAAATACCTTCTTTTTTTCCAGATTCACAATATTGTAGATATCATTTGTTCCTTTTGGCAATATTCCGAAGACTCAGCTCAGCGCCACTTCCTGGCCCAGGCCGCCTGCATTTTGGCTGAACATCATCGCAAACCAGTTTGTTTCTCTCTCCTGGAACAACCCCTGCTTCAAGACAAGTGAGTGGTGGGACTAGGGCTGGACTTAATCATTATGAGACCTCAAATTCAGCCACCCCCTCCCCCTGTGGCCATACAAGGGGAGACGCATTATGAAGTGAAAATAATGTTAGACTCCAGAATCTTTAGGGGTCAGTTGCTGTATCTAATCCATTGGAAGGGTTACCCTTTGGCGGAATCCAGAGTTGGAAAGTTGAAGCTGACAGATTGATTAAGCAATTCCATGATAAATACCCAGACAAACTAAGAGGGGCCCCCTGGAGGGGCCCCGCAGAGGGTGATTGATAATACAAAAAACGAAACCCCTACTAGGTACTTCCTTTCTCTTTGCAAGACACTTATATAGAGCACTGGTTAGACCACATTTGGAATACTGTGTTCAGTTCTGGAGACCTCACCTACAAAAAGATATTGACAAAATGGAACGGGTCCAAAGAAGGGCTACAAGAATGGTGGAAGGTCTTAAGCATAAAACGTATCAGGAAAGACTTAATGAACTCAATCTGTATAGTCTGGAGGACAGAAGGAAAAGGGGAGACATGATCGAAACATTTAAATATGTTAAAAGATTAAATAAGGTTCAGGAGGGAGGTGTTTTTAATAGGAAAGTGAACACAAGAACAAGGGGACACAATCTGAAGTTAGTTGGGGGAAAGATCAAAAGCAACATGAGAAAATATTATTTTACTGAAAGAGTAGTAGATCCTTGGAACAAACTTCCAGCAGACGTGGTTGGTAAATCCACAGTAATTGAATTTAAACATGCCTGGGATAAACATATATCCATTGTAAGATAAAATACAGGAAATAGTACAAGGGCAGATGGACCATGAGGTCTTTTTCTGCCGTCGGTCTTCTATGTTTCTATGTTTCTAAGACACGCTTTTTTCTTGAGGGGAGGCCGCCTGTCAGGCTGAAGCCTGAAGGCTTGGAGGTTTTGGCCTGCCATATTATGCTATGTTCTGTTGGGATGTTTCTTGCTGTGGGAACTTGGGGAATGGTGGCTGCATGCCATGACACATTCCTTTTAGGTTCTCAAGGTCAGCCTTTGTTCAGCATCTGGCCGGAAGCTGCTGAGAGTTGTAGGATACGCTGGCAGAAGATATATGGTTCATGTGATGGGCTTGTGGGAGGAGATGCAAGGAAATGAACTCTAACCCGGGTGGAGATACTCTCGTAACTTTCGATTTGGGTTTCTCCAGTTGTGCTAACATGGCCCTGTTAATACATTGGAGCTTTGAAGAATGCCAAGCCTTGGACTCTGATTTATTTCTCAGATGCTATTTGGAACACTGACACTACCATGGCTTTAAATGGTCAATTTTTTTCCCATCTCTAGAGTAAAGAAGGAACTCTGGGCATCACTTGCAACTTATAAAAATAGTGGTCCTTCTATCCTGAAGTGTTTGCTCACCTGGATGAGAATGGAAGGAAATGACACCCGCAGCTGCCTTTGGGTGAGAGCTCTGGACTCGAAACTGGGGGACAATCAGTATATCCAAGGTGGGGGGGGGGGAAGGCTGATTTTCTGTGGATGGCTGGGAAATAGGTAAAGTGACTGGAAAAACTCATTTCTTAACAAGTTGGGAGAATTGCATTGTTCGAGAGCTGTTGCTAGTCAAGGTCAGCAAGAGTGGGGTAAGTAGACCAACAATAGACCCAAGACAAATACAATTCAAGTGTTCCATATCTAAGATTCTTATGCTTAACATAAAGACTTACATGTATAGAAATGATTAAAGATAACAAATTTAGAAGAGATCCAAACAGTTTTAAAGTGTAATGTGAAGAAGCTATCAGTCTGTTAAACAAAGAGATGAACTAGGATAAGAATCACCCTGGGAAAGATAAAGAAGGAGAAAGAGGAAGTAGAAAGATAAAGGGAGAAGAGAAGGAGTGGAGGGAAGTAGGAAGGGGGAGAGAAGAAGGCAGAGGGAAGAGATGGAGATGGAGGAGAGGGTAAAGAAAAGAATAACAACAGACTGATGAACAGAAATATAAAGTAGGTGCAAAATAGGATATTGATTTAAGAATGATTGATGAAAATGTATATTATTGTATAAAAATGTATATTATTAAAAAAAGAAATGTACAGTGTTCCCTCGATTTTCGTGGGGAATGCGTTCCGAGACCGCCCGCGAAAGTCGAATTTCTGCAAAGTAGAGATGTAGAAGTAAATACATCATTTTGGGCTATGGACAGTATCACAAGCCATCCCTTAAGACTTTAAACCTCTAAATTACCATTTCCCATTCCCTTAACAATCATTTACTCACCATTATTACTGGTGCTCACTATTGAATAAGACATTTAGTGATCCTGATATTTATAAACATAATTATTTATTAACAATAATTATTATTTTATTATTATTTATTTGCAAAAATTATTAGTTTGGCGATGACGTATGACATCATCGGGTGGGAAAAACCGTGGTATAGAAAAAAACCGCAAAGTATTTTTTAATTAATTTTTTTAAAAAAAAACTATGCTATAGGCTATTTGCGAAGTTCGGACCCGCGAAAATAGAGGAAACACTGTATATTATTGATATATTTTAAGGTATATGCATTCTAAGATATATACATGTGTGTGTGTGAGAGAGAGAGAGAGTGTGTGTATGTGACATATTTTTGCTGATAGTGAAAATGAAGGGAGCCTAGTATAGATCTATTTTGGCCTTGTTATGGCCTCGTCAGCTACACACACCCTTATGGGATTTGAACTTGTAGCCTTCTGCATGCAAGGCAGCATATTAACCTCTAAGCCACAAGCTCACCTCCAAACCAGCTTTTAACAGGGAAGAGCTTTATGGTTGTTTTTTGTCAAAATCACCCTTGTATTCCCAAATATGGAAGGAAGCAACTTTGATTTCCTTTTATCTGCTGTGGAATGGCCCCTGCGTGGGGCTGAGAGGCAAATTGAGAGCAAAGTTGCTTCCTCATATATACTATATATATATTTTAAAATGTGGAGGGAAATAATATATATATAATTCTCTGCCTTACAAGGCAAAGGTTGCAGGTTCAAGTCCCAGTGGGTATGGGTAGCTGATGAAGCCAAAATAAGGCCGAAATAGATCTATCCTAGTCTCCCTTAATTTTCAAATTCAGCAAAAAAAAACAACATGTGACACATACAGATAGAATTGTCGGCTATCAATAAAATTAACTGCCTTGGAAATGGCCCTGGGTTGGGCCGAGAGGCAAATAAGGAGCTGTGATGTTCCTTCGATACACCAGGGTGATTCGACACAAAATATGTAACCCTTTCCTGGTGTAGAGCTGAAGGGATTGGATACTGTAGCCTAGAGGATAATTCTCTGCCTTACAAGGCAAAGGTTGCAGGTTCAAGTCCCAGTGGGTATGGCTAGCTGGTGAGGCCAAAATAAGGCAGAAATAGATCTATCCAATTTAGATATTCCATTCATTCAATTCTGTTCTTTTCAGGGTCTCAGGGCTCTCCATGAGGTCGTCTTGGCTTTGGATGGTCGTGCCAGCTTGTTTCCGTTACTGCCAGAGCTGTGCTACATTCTTCTGCAGCAGCTCAACAAACATCAGGAGGATAAGATGCCAACGTTCTCTTTGTCTCCTCTGGAAAGCAACAGGAGTCTTGGGACAGAGTTCATGGCATCCCATGGGTAAACGTTGTGCCTTTCCTAAAAGCGGACAATTCCTTCAAAACCTCTCTCTTTCATGTTTCTGGCACTTTCTCCCCTTAATACTGGTCTGCCAGGAACATTTCACTGCCTGCCATCTGATTGTTGCACTGATGTTGAAAATTTGTGTGGCATTGTCCAACAGCCATCAATTGGCTAGCAATCTGTTGCCTGGGGAAGAGGCTTCTTGACAATATTCTGGAGCAAGGGGTCTCCAACCATGGCAACTTTAAGACTGGTGGACTTCAACTCCCAGAATTCCTCAGCCAGCTTTGCTTCATTCATTCGTTCGTTCGTTCGTTCGTTCGTTTGTTCGTTCATTTATTTTGTCCAATACACAATACACATTGAAGAGAATAGACAAGTAGTAATATATATAAAGAAAAGGGTAGAAGAAAAGATATAAAAATTGGGGAGAAGATATATGAAAGGAAGAAAAGATATATGAGATAAAGGAGAGACAATTGGACAGGGGACGGAAGGCACACTGGTGCACTTATGTACGCCCCTTACTGACCTCTTAGGAACCTGGAGACGTCAATTGTGGATAGTCTAAGGGAGAAATGTTGGGGGTTAGGGGTTGACACTACTGAGTCTGGTAATGAGTTCCACGCTTCGACAACTCGATTGCTAAAGTCATATTTTTTACAGTCAAGTTTGGAGCGGTTAATATTACGTTTGAATCTGTTCCATGCAATTTACCATTGCTGGCTGAGGAACTCTGGGAGTTGAAGTCTACGAGTCTTAAAGTTGCTAAGTTTGGAGAGCCCTAATCTGGAGGAAATGTTCTAGCACACACACCCCACCCCACCGCCCAGGAATCAAATGCAGATCACCGGGTTTAAATAATAAAGGGTTTACTATGTACAAGGAATTATTTACAGGTAAAAGTCTTTTCAAAATAAAACTAGAGTCTTATCAATGGCTTTTGTTGAAATGATTAAAGAGTCTTATCACTGGCAAGAGTCCCAGAAGAAGATAAGCACGGTAATAATTACCCAGCTGGAATAACATTCAGAAGCAGAGACATACAGGAGATAACTGAAAATCCAGAGCTCCTCCAAAATCCAAGAACGTGTCTTTTAAAACACAAGCCGAAAGAACTGGAAACTAGAAGCTAGAATAAACCCACATTGTTCTCTGCATTGAAGCATTGTCTTACACCATCTTAAATACCCTGAGGGCGTGGCCTATTAGTCATCAGTGCTAATCACAAGTAGTGTTGGGTGAACCCAACGAAGTTCAGGTTCGGCAGGTTTGGACGAACTTTGCGGCAGAGTTCGGGTAAGTTTGCCGAACCCGAACCTGAACCCCAACACTTCTGGCCCCGCCCTCCCATCTTCCGCCAAAGCAGCCCGTGGCCGCCTGTCTCCTTTTATTTCTTACGGAAAACGCTCGGACGCCTTTTCTGTAAGAAATAAAAGGAGACAGGCAGCCGCAGGCCGCCCTGGCAATAAGCGCAACGGGGAGAGAGCCGCGCTGCCTCTGAGCCCAAAATTTCTCCGCCTTGGGAATGGCGCTGCAAGCAAAAGGAGGCGGGGAATCCCATTTGCTTGCCGCCCAGGAGGTGATTCCGGGGGCGGGGCTTTGATGTCATCGAGACTCCTTCCTGGCCCATGGCTTTATTTCCTCAACTCGTCTGTTTTGGCCCCGGCCAGGAAGGAGTCTCCGTCTTGGAACATATTTTTACAATCCAATCAGGTGTTTACAGTGGGGGTGTGTCTCTGACCTTCCCGCCAATCAGCTTAAAGCTCTGTTGGGAGAATTGGTGCTAGACTTATGGTTGGGGGCCGGGGTGGGCTACAAATCCGTTCCGTTGACAGAAATGGAGCACATAGGCTCGGATAGTTAGGTGCCATTGAGCTGAATTTGACTTCTGGTGATGGAGTAGATATTTGTCACCTTGATTTATTCAGATCACTATGAATAAAATTTGCAAACTTTCTGTCCGCTCTTTTGCATTCCAGGCTAGCTGTTGCAGTACTCCAGGCTGTGTTCAGCAGAGCTCTGCCAGAGATTGCAATGGAACTGAACTCTGGAAAGACCTGGGACTTCTTGATGGATCCTAGTAGCAGCCTCAAGGGTGTAGCCCTGTTGGCCAGGTAAGGGGCATATCCATTTTTAATGCAGCCCTGAAAAAAACATTCTCTAGATCTTTAAACCCAAGAACACAGGTCGATGTTCTTAAATTGATAAATTCTGCCGTTTAAGGCTTAGATCTGAGCTCAGCATTTTTAAATCTGAAGATTTGTAGAAATTCAACACAATTCCACAGTGGTTTTTGTTGTTGTTTTTGCTTTGAGCTAGCAAATTCACCAATGGAATTTGGGATTTGAAATACAATGAAAACGAAATTACACAGAGTAATGGCAAAGTTGGCATATTTGAACTTTAAAATGTTGGGACTTGGGAGGGAGTTCAGGATTATAATAGAAAGCTTTTTGGAACATTTGGGGGAATCCAGTTTTGGGGTTATCTGGAGAAGAAACAGATCCTTGGATACCAAGGTGGTCGGCACTTGATTGCTTCCTTCTTCAGGGCCCTGATGCATACAAAGAACCCCGTTTTAGATGGGCTACTCCTTCGCCTCCAATCTTCTCTGCAGTCCTCCAGAACAACATTTAGAGATCTTAGCCTGATCTTTTGCACGGAGGTGAGATAATATTTCAGGTAGTACAACATCATATTGTGTGTATATATACTTATTTTTTTATTTTCATAGATTTCTATATCTATATCTATCTATCTATCTATCTATCTTTCTATCTATCTATCTCTATCTATCTATCTATCTATCTATCTATCTATATATATATATATATATATATATATATGTAGATTATTCTGAGTTTGGGTTTTGCCCCGTGTAGTAATATATATATATATATATATATATATATATATATATATATATATATATATATATCAGCTGTTAAATCTCTGCCTTACAAGGCAGAAGCTGCCGGATCAAATCCCAGTAAGGGTGTGGCTAGCTGATGAGGCCAGAACAAGGCTGAAATGGTGCCATCCTAGTCTCCCTTAATTTTCAAAATTTCAGCAAAAAACATGTGATACATACATACATACATACATACATACATACATATATCACATGTTTTTGCTGAATATTTAAAATTAAGGGAGACTAGGATAGTGCTATTTCGGCCTTGTTCTGGCCTCATCAGCTAGTCATACCCTTACTGGGATTTGATCCCGGGGCTTCTGCCTTGTAAGGCAGCGAATTAAGGGGCTATATGTTTTTTTCTGTTGGATCACTCTGGTATATTGAAGGAACATCACAGCTCCTTTTTGCTTCTAGGCCCAACCCAGGGCCATTTCAAGGCAGTTAATTTATTCATAGCCAACAAACTATGTTCTGTATGTATCACATGTTTTTGCTGAATTTTTAAAATTAAGGGAAATAGCGCTATCCTAGTCTCCCTTAATTTTCAAATTCAGCAAAAAAACATGTGACATATATATATGACGGTCTTGGAATATTCGGGTTTCTTCCCGTGTAGAATTTAGAAATTTCTGGCGACGTTTCGACGAGGTCCCACTCGTCATCTTCAGGCTGGTGCTTCTGTCCTTGTTCTAGGGCGAACACAGCGAGACCTAGAAAACCTCCTCCCTTTTCCAACACTTCAAAACTACAGGACATGAAATTGATTTTGACAGTACTAAATTAATTTCCAAAACAGAACACTACAGCAAAAGAATAATCATGGAAGCCATCGAGATAGAAAAACATCCCCAAAATATGAACAAGTGGGATGATACCTCCCGCCTACCAGACTTCTGGAAACCAGCCCTCATTAACAAACGTATCCCAGCCATAGAAACTGAAACCAGACTCAGAACACACATTGCAAAACAGCCAAGTAGCCTGCAAGCTTCAACTACTCAGGATATCACGCCTAATCCACAATCATCAACTAATCAGCATACCTCAGTTATATCAATGACCCCAGGTGTTACCCCACTGACTCACCAGGAAGTTTCTACATAGCAGGCAATTGCTGAGCCATCAAACCACACCCAGCCACCAGTATTTATAGAAGGAAGGCAGCTCAGGTCTCGCTGTGTTCGCCCTAGAACAAGGACAGAAACACCAGCCTGAAGATGACGAGTGAGACCTCGTCGATACGTCGCCAGAAATTTCCAAATCCTACATGGGAAGAAACCCGAATATACCAAGACCATCATACCTGTACCCATGAAAATCTACGAAAATATATATATTAAACGATCCATTTCCAATGGCCAGTTTGGAAATTCAGTAACTTGTCATTTTGCTATTCCAGTGTATAGGCCACCCTCTCTTGAAAAAACCAGAAAAACTGAACCTTCTTTTGCATTTATTACTGACCCAAGTTCAAAATGGAAATGACCTCATGCATATCTTGTCAGTGCAAGGGCTGGGGAACATGGCAACGGATGCTCCAGAAGAGGTAAGCCATTAAATGCAAAACCCAGACATCATGTTCTAAACAGGAAGGTGAGGGAGACAGACAACCATACTCGCAGTCATTCTCAACCTTTCCAATGCCACGACCCCTTAATACAGTTCCTCATGTTGTGGTGACCCCCAACCATAAGTCTAGTGCCAATTCTCCCAACGGAGCCTTAAGCTGATTGGCAGGAAGGTCGGAGGGACACTCCCACTTGTAAACGTCTGATTGGTCAAATTGTAAAAATATGTTCCAAAGCACCAGAATAGCTTTAGTTCCTAACACCATGGGAAATTTGTCTTTTCCCATAGTCTTAGGTGACCTCTGTGAAATGGTTGTTTGAGCCCCAAAGGGATCCCGACCCCCAGGTTGAGAACCACTGCATGAAACAGGGATTTTGTGGATTGCTTTAATACATATAGAATTTTTCAACAGAGATTGGCTGAGTTGGCCAGGCCACATAATATTTGACTGTCCTTGATTGAAACGTTTATTAAGGGGACCAAGTAAAAAACAAGGAAGGTGTTTGAGGAAGGAATTGCCCAAGGAGAAGGGTGTGTTCTCTAAGATGAAAGAAAGAGGGCGCTACAGAGAAGGAAAGGAAGATGGACAGTAGCATACTGGATCTGTTAATGGGAAAAGAGCTTCTGCTTATCATATTGACCTGAAATGGTCACTCCACAATCTGGTAGTAACTTTTATAAACATTTTGCTGGGAATAAAGATGAGAAGCAGATTGTAGGGGATAAAAGTAGTCTGGGCGTTGACAAATGCAAGAATTATTTCACAGGCAAAGAAGTACCAGAAAGCTTTGCTGAAGCATCTCCTCCAAGCTCTGCAAGACGACTCTGGTCCAGAATTAGCCACCGAAAGTCTATATGCCTTATGCAAGTTATGCAGAGGTCTTGGGAAATGGCCTGCAGATGGCACTTTCAAGATTGTGGTCAGCCAAGCCTGTGCACATCTCCGGCATGTAAGTTAGACCATGGAAAGATCATTCTCCTGTTACTACTTTATTATTATTATTATTATTATTATTATTTATTATTATTATTATTATTATTATTATTATTATTATTATTATTATTATTAATTGGATTTGTATGCCGCCCCTCTCCGCAGACTTGGGGCGGCTAACAACAGTGGTAAAACAACATGAACAATCCAATTAATAAAAACAACTAAAAAACCCTTATTATTAAAAAAAACCAAACATACACACAAACATACCATGCATAATTTATAGTAGCAGAAAAGTCTTCCTAAACTAGCATTATAGAGTGCTGGTGAGACCACATTTGGAATACTTTGTTCAGTTCTGGAGACCTCACCTACAAAAAGATATTGACAAAATTGAACGGGTCCAAAGACAGGCTACAAGAATGGTGGAAGGTCTTAAGCATAAAACGTATCAGGAAAGACTTAATGAACTCAACCTGTATAGTCTGGAGGACAGAAGGAAAAGGGGGGACATGATCGAAACATTTAAATATGTTAAAGGGTTAAATAAGGTTTAGGAGGGAAGTGTTTTTAATAGGAAAGTGAACACAAGAACAAGGGGACACAATCTGAAGTTAGTTTATTTATTTTTATTTATTTATTAGTTGGACTTGTATGCCGCCCCTCTCCGGAGACTCGGGGCGGCTCACAACAAGTAAAAACAGTCACAACAATCCAATTAATTAAAATATTTAACGATTTAAGAAAACCCCATGTAATAGCAAACACACACACAAGCATACCATGTATAATTAACATGCCCAGGGGAGATGTTTAGTTTCCCCATGCCTGATGGCAAAGGTGAGTCTTAAGGAGTTTTCGGAAGGCAGGAAGAGTAGGGGCAGTTCTAATCTCCGGGGGGAGTTGGTTCCAGAGAGCCGGCGCCGCCACAGAGAAGGCTCTTCCCTTGGGACCCGCCAACCGGCATTGTTTAGTTGACGGGACCCGGAGAAGGCCCACTCTGTGGGACCTAATCGGTTGCTGGGATTCGTGCGGCAGGAGGCGGTCTCGGAGATATTCTGGTCCGATGCCATGAAGGGCTTTAAAGGTCATAACCAACACTTTGAATTGTGACCGGAAATTGATCGGCAGCCAATGCAGACTGCGGAGTGATGGTGAAACATGGGCGTACCTAGGTAAGCCCATGACTGCTCTCGCAGCTGCATTCTGCACGATCTGAAGTTTCCGAACACTTTTCAAAGGTAGCCCCATGTAGAGAGCATTACAGTAGTCGAACCTCGAGGTGATGAGGGCATGAGTGACTGTGAGCAATGAGTCCCGGTCCAGATAGGGCCGCAACTGGTGCACCAGGCGAACCTGGGCAAACGCCCCCCTCGCCACAGCTGAGAGATGGTTTTCTAATGTGAGCTGTGGATCGAGGAGGATGCCCAAGTTGCGGACCCTCTCTGAGGGGGTCAATAATTCCCCCCCCCCAGGGTAATGGATGGACAGATGGAATTGTCCTTGGGAGGCAAAACCCACAGCCACTCCGTCTTATCCGGGTTGAGTTTGAGTCTGTTGACACCCATCCAGGCCCCAACAGCCTCCAGGCACCGGCACATCACTTCCACCGCTTCGTTGACTGGGCATGGGGTGGAGATGTAAAGCTGGGTATCATCGGCATATTGATGATACCTCACCCCATGTCCTTGGATGATCTCACCCAGCGGTTTCATGTAGATGTTAAATAGCAAGGGGGAGAGGACCGACCCCTGAGGCACCCCACAAGGGAGAGACCTCGGAGCCGACCTCTGACCCCCCCACTAACACCGACTGCGACCGGCCAGAGAGGTAGGAGGAGAACCACTGAAGAACAGTGCCTCCCACCCCCAGCCCCTCCAACCGGCGCAGAAGGATACCATGGTCGATGGTATCGAAAGCCGCTGAGAGATCGAGGAGCACCAGGACAGAGGATAAACCCCTGTCCCGGGCCCGCCAGAGATCATCCATCAACGCGACCAAAGCAGTTTCCGTGCTGTAACCGGGCCTGAAACCCGACTGCTGGGGACCTAGATAATCAGCTTCTTCCAAGGACCGCTGGAGCTGGAGTGCCACCACCTTCTCGACAACCTTCCCCATAAAGGGAAGGTTGGAGACTGGACGATAGTTGTTAAGTACGGCTGGGTCCAGGGAGGGCTTCTTGAGGAGGGGGCGCACAAGCGCTTCTTTATAGAGTGATGGAAAAACTCCCCTCCCCAAGGAAGCGTTGGTAATCTCCTGGGCCCAGCTCCGTGTCACCTCCCTGCTGGCCGAGACCAACCAGGAGGGACACGGATCCAGTAAGCAGGTGGCAGAACTCACAGCTCCGATGGCCTTGTCCACTTCATCAGGTGTCACCAGATCAAACTCTTCCCAGACAGGTGGACAAGTACGTGCCCCAGTCACCTCGACTGACTCGTTGTCAGTCGACTCTGTTTTACAATTGGAGTCGAGGTCGGCCCGGATCTGAGCGACTTTATCAGCGAAAAACGTGTTAAACTCCTCGGCACTACTCTGCAAGGGCTCCCCAACTCCCCCCTGATTAAGAAGGGAGCGGGTCACCCTAAACAGAGCAGCCGGGCGGGATTCCGCTGATGCAATCAAGGCGGCATGGTACGCGCATGTTGCCGCCTTGAGCGCCACTTTGTAAGTCTTAATAAAAGCTCTTACAAGTGTTCGATCAGATTCGGATCTACTCTTCCTCCATCGCTTCTCTAGACGTCTCTTTTGGCGTTTCAACACCCGGAGCTCCTCGTTGAACCATGGGGCTCTACGGGGTCTAGCGCCGCGGAGAGGTCGCAAAGGCGCAATCCGGTCAAGAGCCCCTGCCGCAGCCCTGTTCCAGGCCTCAGCGAGGGACTCCGCCGAACTGTGGACGAGTGCCTCTGGAATAACCCCAAGCGCCGTCTGAAAGCCCTCTGGGTCCATCAGGCGTCTGGGGCAGAACATCTTCATTGGTTCCGCCTCCCTGCGGGGAAGGATTGGAGCCAGGAAGTCAAGCCGTAGCAGAAAATGGTCTGACCATGACAAAGGCAACGCTTCTAAGCCCCTTAGTCTCGGACCATTGCTCAATTGCTCGGAAAGGAATACCATGTCAGGTGCGTGCCCTCCCTCGTGAGTCGGACCCTGTACTACTTGAGTCAGGTCCATGGCTGTCATGGTGGCCATGAACTCCTGTGCCAGCCCAGAGGTTTCGCCGAGTGACGGCAGGTTGAAGTCCCCCAGGACAATGAGTCCGGGGAACTCCACCGCCAACCCGGCTACCTCCTCGAGTAGCACAGGCAGAGCTTTTGACACGCAGCTGGGAGGCAGGTACGTGAGAAATAAGCCCACCTGAACCCCTAAGTCCAACTTCAGCAAGAGAGACTCGCAACCTGCAATTTCCGGAGCAATGAGTCTACGCAGGCAAAGGCTCTCCCTGGCTATAATAGCCACTCCTCCCCCCCTTCCCTGGGGTCAAGGTTGATGCCATATCTGAAACCCGGCTGGGCAAATTTCAGAGAGAGGGACACCTCCCTCCGGGCCCAGCCAGGTTTCAGTAATACAAGCCAGGTCGGCCTCCTCATCCAGGATCAGATCCCGGATGAGGAGAGCTTTATTTACCACCGACCTGGCATTGAGCAGCAGCAACCTGAGTCCAGGGCCAGAGTTACACTCATCACCAGTACCCAAGATTGGGCTCACAGAGCCGGAACAAGGGACCGTTATTAAGCAACGGTCTCTCGTTCCCCTGGAACGGCTAACTCTGTGGCCCCCACCGTATCTGCCTCTCCCTAGCAACACAGGGATATTCCGGCCCTCTGCCACCCCAGAGATCGGTGCCCCTTCCTCTCCTGTCTCCCGAGCGTCAGGTGGGCCAAACCTATCATTCATACTACTCACAATCATCTCATCCATACTGTACTCCCACCCACCCCAACCATCACACTCATACCAATCATTCATTCCATGCACAAGATTAACTCCATTCCAATCATCCATTAATTAGCGAACCCTCCCAATATTAAAAAAGATTAAATTAGTAATAAGTAAAAAGCTAATAAAATGTGGCACAATATAAATACATATAAATAGAAATAGAAAAATTCACAAGATTAATAATTAGTAGTATTAATTAATTAGTTGGGGGAAAGATCAAAAGCAACGTGAGAAAATATTATTTTACTGAAAGAGTAGTAGATCCTTGGAACAAACTTCCAGCAGACGTGGTAAATAAATCCACAGTAACTGAATTTAAACATGCCTGGGATAAACATATATCCATCCTAAGATAAAATACAGAAAATAGTATAAGGGCAGACTAGATGGACCATGAGGTCTTTTTCTGCCGTCAGTCTTCTATTATATGGTATTTCTAACTCTCTCTAGGAAGTTTATAAGTAGAATTAGAATTAGCAGCCTTTGGGTTGCTGTTCAGTAGTTAATATTTGCTTCTGTAGGCGTATGTACACACACACATGACAGCTCTTCTAAAATTATGCACATTCAACCTCATTTACTGTGATAGGAAAGACACACCCAGAGCCCAGGAGGGAAAAAAAGAAAGAAAAAAATCAAAATTTTTCTACTGGTTCTGTGTACCCGACCAAGAATATTTCTACCAGTTCTGCATACCTGACCATACCTGCAGGAATCCATCACTGCCCTCTCTCTATAGAGGAATGGCCTGGTTCTCTCCCAACCTGTCTTGGGAATGGATATTGAGTTTCCTGCTCTCAAAGGAAAACTTATTTCCTGAAGATGGGCTGAATTTTTCCCTCTCTTTTGCAGGCAAATGATGCTGTCCGTGCTGCAGCCTTTGAGCTCCTTGGTGAACTGCCCAAGACGGTTCCACTGAGGCTTTCCAAGTTTTTTGCCAAAAAGGTGGGAGGTGCTTTGGCTGCCCTCCTCCTGCACTTCCGCGATCCTTGCCCACATGTGGCCCAGGTTTGCTTGAAAATAAATACCACCTTTCCTCTTTGAGCAGGGCATCCTGTCCCTCCGCAACAGGGCTTCTGTTGAGATTTCATATTTCAACTGCACTAGAATTGGCTGTAATACACTTATAGGGCCATTCCTGCACTAGAGCTTTGGGTCCAAGCATAGTTCCCTCTAAGCTGAGCAGTGAGCAATCGCTCAATTAAAAATCATCATCAACTCAGAGTTTTCCAAACCTGCCCAGAAGCCGAGAGGGAAAGAGTGAGAGGAAGAGAGAGAGGAAGAGAAGAAGAGAGAGAAACAGATAGAAAAAAGAGAGGAAGGAAAAGAGAAAGAAAAAGAATGGGAGTAAGGAAGAGAGAAAGAAAATCAAAATCTAGTTTGAAACTAGCTAAACTATTTAAGTGGCATTTTGATATTGATAGAGTTGCCCTATTATCAGCTCCCTGTTATAGACACACAGTACAGTATTTTATTTTGAAATTCTCTGAGGCAAAACAGGGTGGGTTTTTTGTTTGTTTGTTTGTTTGTTTGTTTGTTCGTTCGTTCGTTCGTTCGTTCGTTCGTTCGTTCGTTCGTTCGTTCGTTCGTTTATTTATTTATTTATTTATTTATTTATTTATTATTTCTGTGCCGCCCAGTCCCAAAGGGACTGCCGCTCAGACACTATACTTTTCCGCCCACCCCCTAAAAAAATTAGAGGGAACACTGGGTCCAAGTAGCAGAAGGGATGAGGAATAGTAAACTTGCCTATCTTTTCCACTTAGGCCTGCCAAACGGCCTTTATCTCATGTGCTCCATTCGTGGGTCTGTGTGGATTCTTTAGAAGTACAAATTCAGATTTATTGCTGATGGACCTCTCAGATATACAACACTCTCAACTCATGGACAGAGTTTGTGAACAACTGGTAAGCAGACAAATTTGAGCCTCTAGTCAGCTGGGGAAGTTTCATACAGTGGTGCTAAGCCCAAGAAAATCTAACAACTTCTTGCCTTCCCTGTCTCATTTCTTCCTTAGGCTCAGAGAAACCCATTGCTGCTGGAAACTCTAATGGCAGAGGTGGCTCAATATATATGTTGTAATTGGGAAGAAATCAGGCTCGTGGCATGCAAGCTGGCAGGTAGGTCATTTGGTTAGATTTCCATAATACCGTAAGCAGGGGTGGGCAGCAGGCAGGACATGGTGGAAAGCAGTTCCACTGACGGAAATGAAGATGCGTGCACAGCTCCAGCTGATTGGCAGCTGTCACTTCCTGGATTACTGGTCTCGGCCCAGCTCTCCTTTTTCCCCCTGCTGCTGCTGCTGTCTGCGCTCCTTGCTTTTTTCTTCTTTCCTCCTTCCTGGCCTCAGACGAGCTTCCCTCTCTCCTGCCCGGCTCCCCTCCAGCCTCACATGGCCACGTCCCAAGCAGAAGGCGTGAGTGGAAGTGGCGCTGGCAGCATTTATGCTTCTGGCAGCCCCCGTTCACCTAGCTACCCAACCTGAAGTGTGGGGGGCGACCCAGGAAGGAAAGCGCGGGAAATGTGAAGCAACTTGTCACCCCAGTGAGCGACACTGGTAAGGTTGTAAGTCGAGGACTTAACAGTTCACTTGAACGATGATGATTGTTCAAGCCACTCCCACCTGATCACATGGCCGGCAAGCCACTCCTATCCAGTCATATGACCATTAAGCCACACCCACAAAATAAGCCACATCCACAGTGTGGCAGTAAAAATTTTGGCTGCCCATTACTGACTGTAAGCCAGTGATGGCGAACCTATGGCACGGGTGCCACAGGTGGCACGCGGAGCCATATCTGCTGGCACACAAGCCGTTGCCCTGGCTCAGCTCCAACATGCATGTGTGTGCTGGCCAGCTCATTTTTAGCTCACACAGAAGCTCTGGGAGGACGTTTTTGGCTTCCAGAGAACCTCCAGGGGGGGTGGGGTGGAGGAGGAGGGCATTTTTATCCTCCCCTGTCTGCAGGGAATCCTTTGGAGCCGGGGAAGGCTGAAACACGAGCCTACTGGGCCCACCAGAAATTGGGAAACAGTCTGTTTTCGGCCTCCAGAGGGTCTCCGGGAGGTGGGGAAAGCTGTTTTCGCCATTCCCAAGCATTGAATTATGAGTGTAGGCACTCATGCCTGTGTGATAGTACACACACACACTCTTTTGGCATCCAAGGGAAAAAAGGTTGAAAGCTAAACCCTAAAGGTAAAGGCTCCTCTTGCATAGACTTGCTAGTCATTCTTGACTCTAAGAGGGCAGTGCTCATCTCCGTTTCTAAGCCAAAGAGCCAGCGCTGACCGAAGACGTCTCCATGTTCATGTGGCCAGCATGATTAAATGCTGAAGGTGCACAGAAGGCTGCTACCTCCCCACCAAGGTGGTCCCTATTTTTCTACTTGCTTTTTTACATGCTTTTAAACTGCTAGGTTGACAGAAGCTGGGACAAGTAATGGGAGCTCACTCTGTTATGCGGCGCTAAGGATTCGAATGGCCGAACTGCTGATCTTTTTGATCGACAAGTGTAGCATCTTAGCTACTGAGCCACTGCGTCCCCCAAGCTAAACCTTACACCCAAGTTAACAAAACTGAATAAACCATAACCTGGTGCCCTGGTTCACACAAAATGTGAAGACAGTCATCAGACTTGCTAGAATGCATTGAACTCCCCAATTCTGTATGAACTGATGGTTCGGTTCACGCCAGTGAAAGGATGCCTGTTGCCGGTGCTACCGGTCCGCTCCTGGAGGCGGGTGTGCATGCGTCTGGCTTGCACGCATGTTGGAGTGAGTGCATGCGCAGAAGCTGAATCTTGCACGAGGACGCTCATGTATGCGCGGTTTTGCCAATTTTCAGCAATTTCATTCATCGCAGAAACTATCGGAAATCAGCAAAATTGTGTGCGCGTGAGCATCCTCACTCGAGATTCGGCTTCATGTGCAAAAGCCAAATCTTGCACCAACGCACATGCCCGCCCGCCGGTTAGCTGGAGTTGCATGCGCAGCTCTATTTTTCCAACCAGGACTGTGTGCCTGACCATACCAGCTGCAGCCCAATACTGGTTGACGCATGTTGACCCTCAACCTACTCACTTCCACTGCAGTTTAAACTTGTGACATCCACATATTGCAGGCATGCCCACATGTATTCTTTTACTTATACTAGGAATTCTTGTAGAGAAGGTGAAAACCCAGCATCTTGGACAGTTTGATGTAGAACATCTGTTACAAGGTAAGTGTTGTATGTGAAGTTCTTTCACTAGAGCCGAGGTGTAAAACTATTCCAGACATGGGTTTTAGTGGTTCTTTGAAGGTCCTGTTAGGAACAGCATTGCAAAAGGTATATTTGATTTAAATATTAACAGGATTTAAATGATCCGAAGAAGGAAGAGCAAAATAAAACATTGCAACGTGGATAAAATTCATGGTCACGTGATATATTTTCACTGGGATTGAGGTCGTGGCCCTGGTTTCCACCAAAACTCCTGGGCCTTGTCTCTTGAAATCACTCCAACAACACCAAACAAGGCAAAGAAAATATTCCAATCCAGTAACTGCAAGGAATAACTAAGTTATACACACGCTAACAACATACTATAATTGTGCTTTGTACAGCACACTATTTTGTTATTGAATTAATGTTTGAGGTGGGGATGTAGAAATTACAGTGAGACATAACCTGTCCTAACATGTTGGGCTCACACAATAAATTATTTATTTATTTATTTACTTACTTACTTAATAACTTACTTACTTACATACTTACTTACTTACTTACTTACTTACATACTTACTTACTTACATACTTACATACTTACTTACATACTTACTTACATACTTACATACTTACATACTTACTTACATACTTACTTACATACTTACTTACATACTTACATACTTACTTACATACTTACTTACTTACTTACTTACATACTTACATACTTACTTACTTACTTACATACTTACTTACTTACATACATACTTACATACTTACTTACATACTTACTTACTTACTTACTTACTTATTTACATACATACTTACTTACATACTTACTTACTTACATACTTACATACTTACTTACTTACATACTTACTTACTTACTTACATACTTAATTACTTAGTTACTTACTTAATTACTTACTTACATACTTATTTACATACTTACTTACTTACATACTTACTTACTTACTTACTTACTTACTTACTTACTTACATACTCACTCACTCACTCACTCACTCACTCACTTACTTACTTATTTCACTTCTATGCCGCCCAATCCCAAAAGACTCAGGGCAGCTTACAACAATAAAAAACACAATATAATACAATAATAGAAGTCAATATTAATATTACGACACTAGATAATAAAACAATAAAATTCCATTAAACAATCCAATCAATCAACATACATACCTAACCATTCGGCCATGCTAGATGATATATTCATGGCCCCCAGGCCTGCCGGCAAAGCCAGGTCTTCACTGCTTCTTGGAAGGCCAGTAGGGTGGGAGCAGTATGGACATCGGGGGGGGGGGGCAGTTGGTTCCATAGAACTGGGGCAGCCACAGCCCTTCCCTCTGGCCCCGCCAACCTGCATTGCTTAGTCGATGGGATCTGGAGAAGGCCAACTCTGGGAGATCTTACTGGTCTTTGGGAGGTATGCGACAGGAGATGGTCCCAAAGATAGTGGGATCCTAAGCCATGTAGGGCTTTATAGGTAATAATAACCCTTCACCTGGATTAATAAATTACCATGTTCATATAATATGCGGAAACTAATATTGTTGTTGCAAAATCGCTTAATGCGATGGTTTGGTTCACACAATCTGCAAAGATATGGTTTGATTTGCACAATCTATTAACCATAAATTATCCAGTTGATCTTTAGTGTAAACCAATGATGGTGAACCTATGGCATGGGTGCCACAGGTGGCGCGCGGAGCCATATCTGAGGGCATGCGAGGCTTTGCCCTAGGGCAGCCATACGTATGCATGTAAATGCTGTTCAGCTGATTTTCGGCCTTCTTTTCGGCCACTTTTGCTCTCCCCAGTTAAGTCTCCTGAACCCTAGGGATTAGATTAGATTAGATTTATTGGATTTATATGCCGCCCCTCTCCGCAGACTTGGGGCGGCTCACAACAATAGCAAAAAACAGTACATAGTGACGAATCCAATACCCACCAATCCAATTACAATTTTAAGTTAAGAAATTCATAAAACAGTCCCAATATATATAAAAAACAGGCACACAATCAATCCAACAGCAAAACAACATGGGCAAGGGGGAGATGTTTTAGTTCCCCCATGCCTGACGGCAGAGGTGGGTTTTAAGGAGTTCACGAAAGGCAAGGAGGGTGGGGGCAATCCTAATCTCAGGGGGGAGCTGGTTCCAGAGGGTCGGAGCCACCACAGAGAAGGCTCTTCCCATGGGTCCCGCCAGACGACATTGTTTAGTCGATGGGACCCGAAGAAGGCCGACTCTGTGGGACCTAACCGGTCGCTGGGATTCGTGCAGCAGAAGGCGGTTCTGAAGATATTCTGGTCCGGTGCCATGAAGGGCTTTAAAGATCATAATCAACAATTTGAATTGTGACCGGAAACTGATCGGCAACCAATGCAGACTGCGGAGCGTTGGAGTAATATGGGCATACCTAGGTAAGCCCATGACTGCTCTCGCAGCTCCATTCTACACGATCTGAAGTTTCCTAAAACTTTTCAAAGGTAGCCCCATGTAGAGAGCGTTACAGTAGTCGAGCCTCGAGGTGATGAGGGCATGAGTGACTGTGAGCAATGACTCCTGGTCCAAATAGGGCCGCAACTGGTGCACCAGGCGAACCTGGGCAAACGTCCCCCTCGCCACAGCTGAAAGGTATTTCTCTAATGTGAGCTGTGGATCGAGGAGGATGCCCAAGTTGCGAACCCTCTCTGAAGGGGTCAATGATTCTCCCCCCAGGGTGATGGACGGACAGATGGAATTGTCCTTGGGAGGCAAGACCCACAGCCACTCCGTCTTGTCTGGGTTGAATTTGAGTTTGTTGATACCCATCCAGGCCCCAACAGCCTCCAGGCACCGGCACATCACTTCCACTGCTTCGTTGACTGGACAGGGGGTCGAGATTTATAACTGGGTATCATCGGCCTATTGATGATACCTCACCCCATGCCCTTGGATGATCTCACCCAGTGGTTTCATGTAGATATTAAATAGCAGGGGGGAGAGGACCGACCCCTGAGGCACCCCACAAGGGAGAGACCTAGAGGTCGACCTCTGACCCCCCACTAACACCGACTGCAACCGACCGGAGAGGTAGGAGGAGAACCTCTGAAGAACAGTGCCTCCCACTCCCAACCCCTCCAGCCGGCGCAGAAGGATACCATGGTCGATGGTATCGAAAGCCGCTGAGAGGTCAAGGAGCACCAGGACAGAGGACAAGCCCCTGTCCCGGATGGCGAAAAATAGCCCAAAGGACCTACTAGAAATCTGGAGGCTTCAGTGAGGCGTGTGTACATGCACAGGGGGGGCAGTGCAGAGGGTTGTGTTCATGCACGGGGGGAGAGCATTACATTATGGGTGTGGCCACGTACACTATTGCGTGTATGCACACCCTTTTGGCACCCGAGCCAAAAAAAGTTCGACATCACTGGTCTAGACTTTAGTCTACCGGGTGGAACAAACCCAAGGCATTGCATTAATTGACCACAGAATTCTGTCAGCGCCTGATTACAGCTGCCTAAAAAAAAAAACCCACCAAAATATCCTTTAACTAAAAAGTAGTCTGAAACTGCAATGATTAAATATGAATTTTAGGCTACGGTTGCAAGGGATGTATAAGTAGCTTAGGCACAAAAGGCTTTTGTCAAGATGGTACGAAATGAAGGACCAGAAACAATGCATCCGATTAGTTTTTGCTTCTCGTCTCGCCCTTCACAGCTCTAGACTCCGCAAGCCAGGATCCCAACGCCGCTGTGATCAGCGCAGCCTTAGAAGCTACTCACACTATCCAGAAGAAATGGCCTGAGAGGAAGATGAGGTTGGGCTCTGGACCTCAAAGGAGAGCTGTGCTTTTGGGATGGTTCTTCAGGAGGGAGCCCAAAAAAACACCGGGAGCTGCAAAGCCTAGGCCAGCTTAGCGACAAGAACCATCAGAAAAGAAATGGAAATATAGCCTCTTTCATAGTTGGTGCGAGTGGTGGTAGGTCTTTTCCAAAGAAGCATCCTTTTGTCCAGTAAAGGGCAGCAATGCGTGGCCATACTGGAATGCTTGGGAGGGAGGGAGCACATGCACGCACCCAGCCATCAATTTCCTGCGCATGCACAATGTCATGGGCCAAAACCATCCCGGCCGGGAGCCACTAGTGGGAAGAAATCCTGCAGGAAGGAAAGGATTTCTTCCTGCTGGCAACTCCTGGCTAGTACTGACCAGGGCGTCATTGCTGCTGCTGCCGCTGCACCCAGCAGTCAGCCACGTGTCTGGGTCCTGCATGGCAGCAGCAACGGCAGTCAATCCCGGCCGGGAGCCGCCAGCAAGAACAAATCCTGCAGGAAGGAGAGCAGATTGTTGGGAAGACAATGCTCCCCCGTCTCTGACAAGCAGGCGACGCGGGTGACCGTCCTCTCCCCGACGAGCTGCTGTCCTTCTTGGAGGATTTCTTCCCGCTGGTGACTCCCAGGCAGGACTGACCAGGCACCTCTGTTGCTGCTTCTATACCAGCAACGGCAGGCACCCAGGTCAAATCCTGTCCGGGAGTCACCAACAGGAAAAAATCCTCCAGGAAGGAGAGCAGCTCATCGGGGAGACAACGTGGCTCGCCCTTTGCCAGCTTGCCAGGGAGGACAGCAGCTCATTGGGGGGACTCTGGCAAGCGGGCGAAGCGGGAGCAACGTCGTCTCCCTGACGAGCTGCTCTCCTTCCTGGGTGGGGTAGTGAGATTCGGCTACTACACATGGGCAGAAGCCGAATCTCGCCTGCACACACATGCACCGCCAGAGGTGACGGGTCCTACGCCATCCCCCTTGCTGCCCAACCCTGCGTTTGTCTCTTGGCAGTTTTACCCTTCAAATCTAAGAAGAAGCACTCAAGAAGACGAATTGGGCAGGCGGAGATTTCAACTTACCACCGCTACCCATGCTGCTGCACACACAACTCTGGGTGAATGGTGCGCACGCACTTCCGGCAAGTGGGAGGTTGCATTGGAGCGAGATTTGGTTTCTGTGCATGTGCCGGAAGTAAATCTTGTGAGAAGACGTGTGGGCGTGTGATATTTCAGCAATTGCTTTGCTTCCACACATGCGCAGAAACAAAAAACCCCACCGGAAATCACCAAAATCTCACGCGCTCACACATCCTCTCACAAGAATAGACTTCCTGTGCATGCGCAGAAGCCAAATCTCACTCCGATGCATGCATGCACCCACTGGTCATCCAGAGCTGCATGCGCAGCTCCATTTCTGCTACTGGTGTGGCGTCTGACCCTCCCCCCATTCCGGTAGGAACCCAATACTGGAGTGGGGTTTGTGGAAAGGATTCACTGAGATCTCTGTGCTTTTTTCTTTTGCCCTTTTCTGGTTGTTGTTTTTTGGAGGGGGGGGTGAGATGAAGAAAGGAACTGGTGTCCCATTCAAATATCACTGATCTAGAAAGTTTGAACCATTCTTGGAAGCGGGTGTGTGTAGGAATTAGCTGAGTTGCTGCCGAGGTGAAGCACCAAATGGAAAAATACCTTGCAACAAGTTCCTGTCATATATCAAAATACAGAGGGCCCCCGACTTACAACATCGATCCGTTCCTACAGCGCGTCATAAGCTGAATTTTGGTGTAAGTCGGGACCTTCCTCCATTTCGCTCTAACGCTCTCTTGCCTGATTCCCCCCAAACCTGAAGCATGGCCAGCTACACTAAAGCTCGATTTGAGATTTGAGTTCACAAATTTGAAGGGCCTTATGCCCCCGGGTCACCATATCATGACATCAACACCACACCAACTAAAGAAATTGCCTGCTTGCTAAAGCGCTTTATTTGCGCCTTCTTCCAACCCCCGTGCTTCAGAAAGCACCGGAGCCAGCTGCCAAAATTTGGGGCATGAGGGGGATAAAGTAGCACGGCAAGAGTGGGAATCACTGCCCCCCCGGGAAGTTTGCCAGAGGGCACGGGGGAGCCGTTGCGCAATGTGGCGTCTGACTTGCAAGGCCTGCTTTGATGTTGGGGAGGTCCCAGCTCTTCCTACCGCAGTGAGAGCGAACCAAGCAAGCACGGCGTGGCAGGTGGACTGGGGCCGGTTTCGTGTCATAACCACGAAACATCGTAAGTCGGGGCTGGTGTAACCCAGGGACCCCTGTACTCACTCAATTTCACAATAGTTGAGAATTTCCATATAGCTTATACTAGGATCTAATCCTTCCTAAAATTATATAAAGTTAAAATGACTAGATGTCCCACTTTCGGTGGGACAGTCCCACTTTTGGGCAATTTATCCCACGTCCCACGATTTTTAAAAAATGGGACGTCTGGTCACCTTAAACGAAGGGGGTCAGGCCAATCCGCCACAGACTTGGGCTTGGAGACGTTGGCTGGGAGGAGCACAACCTCCAACGTCCAAAGTCCGAAGGTCTGGCTGCAAGGAGGTAGCTCCGGGCTCCGAGTGTGCTCCCCGAGCGAGGGGGGCTGGACCGTAAAAGAGACTGTTGCCAAGCAGCTCTTCCCAGCACCGCAGATGGAGTGGTGTGAGCTGGTGGCTCTGGCTCCTACTCCTCCTCACTCGGTTTCTGCCTCCTCCACCAGTGCCGATCTCAGGAAAGCAGGCAAAGCTCCACTAAACGATCACCAATCTCTCTCACTCATAAGTTCAGGGAACAACCGATCTGACCTCCAAGGTTTCCCCCCTCCTCTCCCAGCGATTGTTTTGCCTAAGTATCGGTGCTTTTTGCAAGCTGGTTTCATGCCCCGGTTGGAGCCTGGGGGAGTTTGGGGTCATGCTGTCATCCGTCTGTGTTCTCCCCCACCCCCCTGGAATGGTGTCCCGCTTCACCGAGGTAATAATCTGGTCACTTTATATAAAGCACATGTCAATGGGTAGAAAACATGGACATATTAGTTGACCAATCAATGTCCTTGCTGCCTTGCAAGCTGCTTAAAAGATTGTCATTGTTGAGCCACCTTGAATTCTTCCTCCATTGCATCTGAGAATATGGAGACATTAGAGCTGACAACTGCTGAAACCTATGACAGAATGGAGCAGATAAGAGTACCTTGGAATTCTCTTATATGATAAATTATCTTGGGAAAACAGTTGAGTATGAAACAGATAAGATTTTCACTTATGAGTCCCAGTTGTGTAGTGTTCTGCTTTAGATCTGAACGGACCAGAACAAAGAACCACCCACAGCAAAAAGTTCAACCCAGAAGAAAATTGTACTTTAGAAACAAAAGTTACAAAGCAGAGTCTTTCTTGTAATTTCTGATGGCAACGTTCCCGGTCAAGAGTCAAAAGATAACGGAGCTGGCTGTGGGCCAGGAGCCCACTCTAATTAGAACATTCCATAGGGATTACATGTGTTGTTTTGACATACCCTATTAATCTTCGAAGTTTCTCAAACAGCTCTCTGTGTGATGGTGTTAAAGGAAAAGCAGCAGTTTGCCAGCGAAGCATTTCTGGAACTCCGGATCTAGCACTGCCACCATTATGACTCGTTGTCATACCATGCCTCCTTTTCCAAGAAATTCTCTTTTTATACTGTCTGGGTGTGGTCTCTGTTCCCCATAGCAATAACTGATTAGATTTCTTTCATAGACTCACTTTCTGAACTTTTCCCCATAAAGCTGTTCCTGTTTGCTTCTAAACCTTCTGACACCGGCATCTAATAGGAGGTCCTGATTCTCAATGTTCTCATCCTCCTCTGAGTCAGACGTTACCATCATTGGGGTTTCCACAGTCTCTAGGAGTTCCTCGGGTTCTAGCGCTCTCTCACCCTCTGATTCAGGTGGCTAGAATGCTAGACTATGGTACCAAGATGAGCCCAGTTCATCCTCCTCAGAATCTGTCACTAACTGACCTGGTTGTGGACCACTTACAACACGTAGAGGTTACAATATTGCAGACTAACACTGCCCACAGACAGGAGTTTGATCCTCATGGGGTCTGAGGTTGACTCCATCTTCTATCCTTTTAAGCTTGGTAAAATGAGGACCCAGATTATTGGGGCCAATATGCTGACATTGTAAATCATTCAGAGGACAATGGGGGAAAGGTTGAAATAGGTCTGCTCTGGCTTTGCCTTCACTCCGACCCTCCCACTGGCCCCCGCAACCACAAAAAAATGGGGAGGGAAAGGGGGTGGAATGGAGCAAACGGCCTCCACTTATTGCCCCGTTCAGGCCCGGCACTCCCAGCGAGGGTACGCGGTGCAGCCTCTCTCTCTCTCCCTCTCTCTGCTACTCCACAGCCATGGGCCCCCACGCGGTAGCAGCACTTGCTGATTCTGCCTCCATCCTCTAAGGCTGCATTGCTATTATTACTATTAGTCTTCTCATAATCCCTATCACCGATCTCCCACTTATGACTGTAACGTGTTGCTTGTATCTTTATGATTTATATTGGTTGTTTCTTGATTGCTTATTTATACCTTATCACAATCATTAAGTGTTATACCTCATGATTCTTGACAAATGCATAATTTTTTATGTACACTGAGATCATATGTACCAAAGACAAATTCCCTGTGTGTTCAATCATACTTGGCCAATAAAAGAATTCTATTTCAGCTTCAGGATGTACAGTTTAATGCGGTGTTTTTCAACCAGGGTTCCGCCAGAAATCTGACGACACCAAAGGGTTCCCCTGAAAAAAAAAGTTTGAAAAACACTGCCCTAGATGACAAAGCCTACTGTGAATGAAGGGAAATATATGCATCCCAGGATAATGTTGCAAGATCCAATTTCTCAATCCCCAACACAAACCCCAAAGCTTGGAAAAATAAACTTCTGGTCCCCATGAACAACTCAGATTGGATCCTGTGAAACCTTCTATACTCAATGTTGTGATTAGCTCTGGCCCAGCTGCTGTCCTAAGGAATGTGCAGGTGGATGTGGTGGAGACATCCACATGCCGCAGGTCTGTTTTGCTCCCGATGGAATCTGCCGACGAAGCCTCCTCTGACCAAGGAAGCATGAGTGACAGGAAAGAGGGGAGTTTGGCAGACAGCCCAGGAGGAGATCAATCATCTGTATCATCCTTGGATTCTGAACAAGAATTAATGACACATCCACGCATGTGTAGAGTGATGCATAGGAGACAACAACTGAAGGATTATTACAAGAGAAAATGAGGCCACCTGTGGTTGGATGGGGCTCCAGTAATTAGGGCTGCTGCTATAAATAGCAGCGTGTGGGTTTGGCTGTTGTGAAAGAATATCTGATCGCAGTTCTTCAGGAATCATGTGTTGTTGTGTTCTGGACTTTGTTGATTTTTCACGCCTTTGCAACCACAGCAGAGCAGTGTGTGTGTGTGTGTGTGTCTCACTTTGTTGGAGGAAGAAGGGGTGTGAGGTTTCTTCACAGCTGCTAGCTAAGTACTTAATGACTGCTTAAGGGAAATTGTACAGACTACCCAGTTGTTTTGGGACGAGTGCTCTTTGCAATACAAAAAGAGTGCTTAGTTTATTTTGAATTTTGTGATAAAGAACATTGTTTTGAATTTTCAAACATGTGTGTGTCTGCAATTTGTACCCTTGAATTTTTGGGAGGCTCCTATCAGAGAGCCCGGCAGAACACTCAATGAAAATAATTTAATACTACAATTGTTGACAAACTGGATTCCTGCACCTGGTATTTTCTAGTTATTTAGTTAGAGCTGGTTTGCTCTAGTTTGTACAAATCAATTTTTTTTTGAAAAAATGTAGCTGGTTGGAGATGGTGCACACATTGATTCTATTGCATTGCTGGACACTTCAGGATTTCTTCATGCTACTGTAGAATAAATGGCAAGACTTGGCCCATCTGAGAGGTTTGCATAATTCCTACTGTCATGGCAGCCAATACAATTCTTCCTGTAGATCTTGTTCAGTAGTTTCAGTTGGAAAAACCTAGTGTTGTATCTTGGAGCAGCCGACTGGAGGCTGCTAATGGTACTGTTGTCACCCCCATTCAATGGAACCACCACAGCCACTGCACTGCTTTCTTTCGACCATCTCAGCCACTTTGAGAGTGAAGAGCAGGAACTGATCTGGTTGCTGAATAATTTAAACAAAAACTCTTGCGCACACCATTATTATTTAAGAAAGAAGGATAATTAAAACATACATTTGAAACAAAGTGTTGAATTGAAACCAGAGATATTCCTATTGGGCATCCTACCAAATAAAGAAGAAACATATTTATAATTATACATGTGGTCACAGCAGCTCGAATAGCATATGCCCCAAAATGGAAATTAAATACAATACCAACCAAAGGAGAAGTATTGAAGAAAATAATGGACTGTGCAGAAATGAATAGATTAACAATGAAAATTAAAGATAAGGAAGATTCGGAATACTATAAAGTATGGACAACATTTTATGAATTAGAGGAAGAATATAGATGTTGTGGTTAGTTCTGGCCCAGCTCCTGCCCCAAGGACTGTGGATGTGGGGGAGACATCCACATGCTGGAAGCCTGTTTTGCTCCCGGTGGAATCTGCTGATGAAGGCTCCTCTGACCAAGAAGACATGAGTGACAGGGAGGAGGAGAGTGTGGCAGACAGCTCAGAAGGAGATCAATTATTTAGCTCCTCCTTGGATTCAGAACAAGAGTTAATGATACAGTCACGCATGAGGAGAGCGATGCATAGGCAGCAACAACTGAGAGATTATTATCAAAGAAAATGAGGCCACCTGTGGTTGGGTGGAGATGTGGTAATTAGTGAGGCTGCTATAAATAGCAGCCTGTGGGTTTGGCCATTGTGGAGGATTATCTGATCGTTGTGTTTCGTACCTGCTTTGCTGACTTTGACCTTTGTGTGCTGATTTTTCCCTGCATTGAAACTAAACCAGAGCAAAGTGTATTTCACTTTGTGAAAAAAGAAGCTAAATATCACAGAACTGATAAGGGACTTGTACAAATTACCAGTTTGTTTGGAGGCAAGTGCTTTTTGCTATACAAAAAGAGTGCTTCATTTATTTGCATTTTCGGTATAAAGAACATTGTTTTGAATTTTCAAACGTGTGTGTGTCTGAAATTGTATCTGTGCATTTTCGGGAGGATTCTACCAGAGAGCTCGACAGAACAATAGATAGAGATTAAGTTAGTATGAATAAAAGGGAAGAAAATGTGAAAATAGTTTGGACAATCCAGATAACGAAATATATTAGATGTTATCTATTCTATATAACATCTAATAGAATAGAATCAATTCACTCAGAGAAGGTCTTAGAAAGAGGAAGAGGGAGACAGGGAGAGAAGAGGGGGAGAGTAGAGGGAAGTAGAAAAAGGGAGGGAAGGTGTAAGAAGATGAGAGTGGTGGAGAGAAAGAAGGGAGTGAAGAGAAAAGATAGGAACAGACTGACTAATGACAGAAAGATATGGTTAAAATAAGCTATTGATTTCATGAAAGAAATGTACTTTATGGATGTATTTACTACTATATATGTGTTGTGTTGTTATGAGATAAATGTGGAGAAAAAATAAAAAATGTTTGTTTTTTTTTTACAAAAAGAAAAGATACATTTGCACTTCTTGGACACTATTGATGAATTGCCCTTCAGGAAGAAAGGAACATTATTAAATTTCCAATGATAATGAATTACAGGCTTTCTACGGCATGGACAAATATTGGAAGATCCATTGTAAGATAAAATACAGGAAATAGTATAAGGGCAGACTAGATGGACCATGAGGTCTTTTTCTGCCATCAGTCTTCTATGTTTCTATGTTTCTAAGATGAGCAAACAGTGAACTACATGCAGGATCCAAGATAAGACACCATATTTTGCATATGTAGATTATTCTACAAATGCACCTGCCTGTGTTGTGATTCCGTCTGAGGCCCCTCAGGGAACGGCTGATCCTCTGCCGGCTTCCTGCTCAGAGGGGTAGGATGAGGAACAGGAGGTTCAGGCAGACGGGGAGGAGGAATCTCAGGCTGAGGGAGAGGGAGGACAGCCAGAGTCCCCCGAGAGGGAGCTCTCCCCAGCAAGCAGCCTGGATTCCTTAGATGAAAATGCACAAGCAATAATCGATCCCCGGCAGAGAAGAGCAACACAACGAAGGGGACAATTAGCCAGGTACTTTCAGCACTAAAGAGGCAACAGCTGGGTTTGGGTGTGGTGCTCTCTGGAAAGGCTGAAAAGGCAGACCCACCCTTCCTGGCTTGTGGAGTATTATCTTTGGGAGTCCTGGGACCTGGCTGTGATCTTTGGCGTCTTGGAATTCTGGTTTGTGACTTTGAATACTGAAACCTTGGGGGGAAAAGGTGTGGGTCTTATTCTCTACAGTGGTGGGTGTGCCAGCAAGAAGTCTGCTGTATTGTCTGGCCGTCAGGACTCTGCTGTGAAGTCTCATAGCCTGCCTGTTGGGAAGAACAGGTTTTTCTCTGTGTTTATTTTTCAAACTATAAAGTGCTTTTGCTTTTACCAGCGTGTCTGGCTGCTTTTTCCAGTTGGTGTTGAAGTCTGGGGGCACCCAGACAGAACAGCCTGGTGGGCCTTCTACTTTACAAGCATAAAGCAAAGGTCCCTCTTTCTGATGAAAATATTTATTCTTTCAACTATATAAAGAATTTTTTTTTATTAGGGGTCCTGGTCCCCTGGGGGTTTCTCTTGAACTGTTGCACTTGCAGTTTGGGTCAGGTTGCTGGTTGACGTTCGAGAGAAAACTTTGGAAAGAGCAGTGGAGACTTTCTCAAACATAGACGATCGTTGTTGGACTGGTACAGTACCCTCAGGGCTGGTGGTAGCAATGACATTCGCTTCCTCTTCTGTGGAATGAAACAGAGCTCTTGTCAAGGGATTGCATGCCTTCATGCAGAGGTCTTCAAGCTTGGCAATTTTAAAAGTTGTGGACTTCAATATTTCCAGAATTCTCCAGCCAGCTGTGAGTTGAAGTCCACAAGTCTTAAAGTTGCCAAATTTGAGGACCCTTGCCTTAATATATCATTGGGGCATATAAAGAAGATTAGTAAAGTGTTTTAGCAATGTGGGAAACCATTGCTATTCCAAGGAGTTTATTTATTTATTTATTTTATTTATTGGATTTCTAAGCCGCCCCTCTCCGAAGACTCGGGGCGGCTTACAACATATAATAAAAAACAGCAATATACAATAGCAAATCCAATTAACTAGCTAAAAATCTAACCTAAAATCCATAATATTTAAAAAATCAATCATACACACTCAGACTTCAGCCCACATGACATTCATTGGCCGGGGGGCCTTAGATCTAATTGCCCCAAGCCTGGTGACATATAGTAGGCATAATTCCCTCTAAGTTGAGCAGTGAGCAATCGCTCACTTAAAAATCATCATCAACCCAGAGTTTTCCAAACCTGCCCAGAAGCCGAGAGGGAAAGAGTGAGAGGGAAGGAGAGAGAGAGGAAGAGAGGAAGAGAGAGAAACAGATAGAAAAAAGAGAGGAAGGAAAAGAGAAAGAAAAAGAATGGGAGTAAGGAAGAGAGAAAGAAAATCAAAATCTAGTTTGAAACTAGCTCAACTATTTAAGTGGCATTTTGATATTGATAGAGTTGCCCTATTATGAGCTCACTGTTATAGACACACAGTACAGTAGTCCCTCACCTATCGCTGGTGTTACGTTCCAGACCTGGCCGCGATAGGTGAAATCCGCGATGGGGAATTTATCGACTGATAGTACTTATTTAAGTATTTATATTGTAATTGTTTGGTAAGTTTTCATTGTTTTAAGTGTTTATAAACCCTTCCCACACAGTATTTATTTTAGATACAGTATTTAAATACAGTATTTACAATTTTAGATATTTTTTTTTTTTAAAAAACACCTGCCGATCGAGTTCGGCGGGCTGTTTAAATCTGCCGATCGACTTCCTCAGAAGTGAAGCCACAGTAGGTGAAGCGCGGTATAGCGAGGGACTACTGTACAGTATTTTATTTTGAAATTCTCTAAGGCAACACAGGGTGGGTTTTTTATTTGTTTGTTTGTTTATTTATTTATTAATTTATTTATTTATTATTTCTGTGCCGCCCAGTCCTGAAGCGACTGCCGCTCAGACACTATACTTTTCTGCCCCCCCAAAAAAAAATTAGAGGGAACACTGATAGTAGGTGAGAATCTTAAGACTCTTACGGAAGGCAAGGAGGTGGGGTCAGTGCAAATCTCCAGGGGGAGCTGGTTCCAGAGGGCCGCCCCCCCCCCCCGAGAAAGCTCTTTCCCTTGGCCCCACCAAGCAACATTGGCTAGTTGATGGGACCTGGAAAAGGCCAACTCTGTGGGACCTAACCGGTCACTGAGACTCATACAGCAGAAGGTGGTCCCGCAGGTAATGTGGCCCAGTGCCATGTAGGGCTTTATAGGTCATTATCAACACTTTGAACCAGTCAGCAACCAGTGCAGTCTACGGAGTGTTGGAGAAACATGGGCATATCTAAGAAAGCCCATGACCGCTCGCACGGCTACATGATTTGAAGTTTCCGAACACCCTTCAAAAATAGCCCCATGTAGAGAGCATTGCAGTAGTCGAATTTCGAAGTGATTTTAGTATTCCTTCAGATTAAAAAAAATGCCTAGGAGGGTTAGAGCTCATTCTAAGCTAACCTGCTTGATTTTTACTCTTACTTACTGAATGGGGGGGGGGAAGAGGAGGGATTTTCACGTTAGCTTGAAAGCTTTTCTCACTCTGAAATTCTCAGACTCTCAATTCTCATCCCAGAATCATGTGCCAGACAATATGTCCTTCAGTCCCCCGACCATTGCAAGGCCATGAGCTGTGGTGGCGCAGTTAGAATGCAGCATTGCGGGCTGACTCTGCCCACTGCCAGAGTTCGATCCTAACCCGGCTCAAGGTTGACTCGACCTTCCATTATTCTTCTGAGGTCGGTAAAATGAGGACCCAGATTATTGGGGACCATATGCTGTAAACCACTTAAGAGAGGGCTGGAAAGCACTGGGAATCCCGTTTATAAGTCTAAGTACTATTGCTATTGCACTGAAGTCATAATGACAGGTTTTTGATTTTAAAAACCTTGTGTTGTTTGTGGAGAGCTTCTGCACAGAATTTAGCATTAGGTATTATGTAAACTGGCTGCCCCTGCGGTATCTCTGCTGCCCTTATTAAGGAGCTCCTGAGAGCTTGTAAGAAATTTGGGTATTATCTTGCTTGGTACCTATTTTTTTTGTGTTATTTATTTATTTATTTATTGTTTGTTTGTTTGTGTTTGTTTGTTTGTTTGTTTATTATTTTTTATTTATTTATTTATTTATTTATTTATTTAACAACAGTGGTAAAAACAGCATGCGACAATCCAATACTAAAACAGCTAAAAACCCTTATTTTAAAAACCAATCATACATACAAACATACCATACATAAATTGTAGAAGCCTTGAGGGAAAGAATATCTCAGTTCCCCCATGCCTGACAACAGAGGTAGGTTTTAAGGAGCTTACGAAAGGCAAGAAGAGTGGGGGCTATTCTGATCTCTGGGGGGAGTTGGTTCCAGAGGGCCGGGGCTGCCACAGAGAAGGCTCTTCCCCTGGGTCCCGCCAAATGACATTGTTTAGTTGATGGGACCCGGAGAAGGCCCACTTTGTGGGACCTAACTGGTCGCTGGGATTCATGCGGCAGAAGGCGGTCCTAGAAATAATCTGGTCCAGTGCCATGAAGGGCTTTATAGGTCATAACCAACACTTTGAATTGTGACCGGAAACTGATCGGCAACCAATGTAGACTGCGTAACATGGGCATTTTAAATCTGTTTGCTTCAGCTAACAATAAAGCTTAAAATACCTCCACTTACTGGTGTGCTTATTATTAAAAAGAACTAATTGCCTGGGCATTTACTCACTGTCCTAATATCTAGCAAAGCAGAAAATAAGAGAAGAGCAATTCTCTGAGCCATCTCTTTCCTCTGTGATAATCTCGTTTCAGCAGGCGATCGGCTGTGTGTCAGTAGCCCCTAAAATCTCAATTACATTTACCTATATTTATTTATTTTTTGAAATCTCCCATAATTACAGATGACACGCATGCATACACATCTGCCCATCACACCGTTTGTTTTGGGAATATGCAAGGCAAAAAGAAGTTACACTGAAGAAATTAAAGGCATGAGGCAAGAAAGTGAAATATGGTAGGAGTAGAGAGAGAAACTATGCATTTTATAAATGCTTGTTAGCAAAGCATTATAAAACCATCATTAATGAGCAGAAGTTGTGCAGTGTCAAAAATCAGACAGAGAGTCTTCCTGTCGATTTATGGAACTACTTATGGAACTACTTCCTGTTGATCTATGGAACTACAGTGGTACCTCGACATACAAGTTTAATTCGTGCCAGAGCCGACCTCGTATGTCGATCAATTCGTATCTCGAACGAATGCATTTAGATTTGGCTTTTCGCGCTGAGATAACTGGGAAAAAATTGAATTCTTGCACCACCTAGTGGACGCTCGGCTTGTATCCCGAATTTGAGCTCGGGTGTTGAACAGAAATTTTGCTCGCGTCTCAGCTCGTAACTTGGAATACTCGCATGTGGAGCAGCTCGTATCTAGAGGTACTACTGTACTTAACACAGCTTTCTTGAAAATTAAGAATTCTCCAAGGCACAACATTCTCCAGCCCAATGCCACCCATTTAGGATGGGATTGTACCTCCTTGGCTGCAGATTGAACTCATCTGGGAGGTACCAGAGTAAGTAAGGCTGATAGAATATATCTAGGCACCAAGGAGAGCTTTAGAGCAGTAGCTCAGAACTCTTAACAACTTTAAAAGATGTGGACTCAGGTCCGAGAATCTCCCAACCAGTTTGCTGGGAATTTGGGTCTAAAAGTGTTTTCTTTAGTTAGAATTTTTAAAAAATTACTGTTGTATTTGAGAATGATTGCTAAACAAAATAGTTGCTAAATAAGGAGTAAGTGTAATTAGATGAATTAGCATTTACACAAGTGCATCTCAGAAGCATAAAATGCTTTCCAACACTGAGTAGCCTTTCTCTTGCCAGCTATTTGGAATCCAGAATCTAATGTTTTTTAATCAGCCTTGCAATATACATAAAACCTATTAAAATAAGCACCAGGAGGGCACCTGGTAGTTATTCCCAGCTCAGAGGCACTGACTTTGACTAGATTAAAAAAGCAAAGATTATGGGAAGCCCACCACATACCTGTGCCGGCCTGTGAACCAGATTCTTTGCTTTTGACACTTTTGTCCTGATAGAGAGGGGTAATCTGCAAAAGCAGAAAAATATCGTAAGAAAACAACGAATCACTTTTATTTTAAAATTTATTCAGATTCTTGGTCCAGCAACTACCAAGTTCCTGGACCAAAATTGGGCTGCATATCCTTAAACTGCCATTAGATGGCAGCACAAAAATAAATTTGCTACTGCCATTTATATTGGTCATTTGGATTTTTTGCAGTCCACATCTGGTAGTTCTAAATCAAATACAGTACTGTACTGTCTGCCCAAATGGGCAGTAGCTCTCTAGAATCTGATTGAAATATGGATGGCTAGTTTCTGTGTAGGTTTGATCCATGAACCCTAGCGGTGTACGTTCATCATTCACAAACTCACAAAACTTAATTCAATAATCACAATGGCTGCAGTTACAATATGTAAAACACATTCATGAATTGACCCATTTTGAGGGCTTTACTCAAAACTTAATTAAAATTTACTACATACCAACCTTTATAACGAAAGAGGAGGGTTATTTACTTTCTCTGGCTTTGAGAGTCATGGTAGGGGCTGCACTAACAAAAGTTTATTTAATTTAAATATTATTTAAATGACCCATCCTCCATGCATTTAACTACTGTATTAACCTCAGTGCAGGCTAGGGTTGAATAATACTGAGCCCACAGGCAAAAGGTCTTTAGTTAAGCACATTATGTGAAACAGCTCATGAGACAGTATGTTTACTTTAACCTTAAACTGTCTACAGTGGACTCGTCCCATTCCTAAGAGGTCTATAAGGGGACATGCATAAGTGCACCAGTGTGTCTACTGTCCTTGTCCTACTGTCCCCTTTTATTCATATTCATTTCCTGTTTGTGTGTTTATTAATTATTGAGATTTATAGGCCACCCAACTCCTTACGAACTCTGGGCAGTGAACAACAATATAAAACACAGTAAAACCAATCCTAAAACCCTTAATACTAAAACATTCACATCCATTCAGTCGGAGCAAGATGGAATCGTTCACCAATGTTTTCCTATCTACGTTAGATACTGCTCAAAATAAATAAATAAAGGGAACACTCAAACAACACACTATAACTCCAAGTAAATCAAACTTCTGTGAAATCAAACTGTCCACTTAGGAAGCAACACTGATTGACATTCAATTTCACATGCTGTTGTGGACATTCAGTTTTGTACAGAACGAAGTGTTCAATGAGAATATTTCATTCATTCAGATCTAGGATGTGTTCTTTGAGTGTCACCTTTATTTTTTTGAGCAGTGTACTTATGCCTCTTTTCTTGTACATGTTTGACAAACTAAATAAATAACTGGTGACTAGAAGGAAAGCTATTTTATCAGCCTTCACCATACTGGCAGGATTAATGAGACAGTATTTGAGAGGTTGAGAGAATAGCCAATCAATAACCAGTGTAGAGTGCCTTCCGTCCCCTGTCCTATTGCTCTCCTATATCTCCTATATTTCTTCTATTCCTATATCTCTTCTATTCTTTCATTGATACATTTTATTCCTATATCTTCTCTTCTCTTCTTTCTTAGATATATTTTACTATGTATATCCTCTATAACCTTCATTGTGTATTTTACTATGTGTATACCCACTAAAACCCTCATGAACAAAATCAATCAATCAATCAATCAATGATATAAGTGCTGGCATAAGGGCATCCTCCCAGATTCTAGTCCTCCCTTAGACACAAAAGCCTTCTCCCAGTCATTCCCTATCAGTCCAAATCATCATCATAACAAGCAGATCTTTTGCAACCAACCAAGCAAATACCATGATGTAGGAGATGCTGAACAGCTAACAAACAGATTACCAAGCATCTAAATGTCCAGGACCGTGAAGGTGAATCTATGGCATTTGCACGTGTGTGATCGCGCACGTACGCATGGTTTCAGCAACCGAGGGGGGGGGGGGGAAAGTTCGCCATCGTTGCTCTAGGATGTTTTGACAAGTAAATGGTAAGGAGTGATCATTGGAAAACCCCTTCATCATCTTATCATAAATTGATAAGACTCATTAATGAAAAATTGATGGCACCAAGAAGCACGTGGCATCTTTTTTTGTCCCCAGCTACTATGGTACCTATAATCTATAATCTTTCCCTCCCTCTCCCCAGTGAAGGGCTACCAAAATTTTTACAACCACACTGTGGGCATGACTTATGCAGGACGCCCTGCATTTTCTTTCAACATCTTTCAGTGCAAATTGGGTGCTCTGGGGTAGAGCTCCATTTTTGCGACCTCACTGCATCCCCCCTCCCCCCGGTCTGGGCAGTAGCCCACCCCTGACTCTCCCCCTCTCTAATCTAATTTATATCCCACTTTATTATTTTTATAAATAACTCAAGGTCCTATTTTCCCTACAACAACCACCTTGTGAGGTGGGTGAGGCTGAGAGGATGAGTGACTGGCCCAAAGGTACTCAAATAGCTTTCATGACTAAGGCAAGACTAAAACTCAAGACCTCTGGTTTCTAGCCTGGTCCCTTAACCACTACATCGAAGTGGCTCCACTCACAACCTTCCTAGGACAGCCATATTTAGGCAGGTAGCACTTTTAAACAAATAATAACAACAACAGAGTTAGAAGGGACCTTGGAGGTCTTCTAGTCTAATCTCCTGTTTAGGCAGGAAACCCTACACTACTTCAGACAGAGGGTTATCCAGCCTCTTCTTTAAAACTTCCAGGGTTGGAGCATTCACAACTTCTGGAGGCAAGCTGTTCCACTGATTAATTGTTCTAACTCTCAGGAAATTTCTCCTTAGTTCTAAGTTGCTTCTCTCCTTGTTTAGTTTCCACCCATTGCTTCTTGTTCTACCCTCAGGTGCTTTGGAGAATAGGTTGACTCCTTTGTGGCAACCCCTGAGATATTGGAACACTGCTGTCCTGTCTCAACTGGTCCTTCTTTTCATTAAACTAGCCAATATTGTCTTTTCTTAAAAGTGATTAGCTTTTTGTAGCTCAGGAAAGGTTATCTCATTGCACCCAAGACACTTCTGAGATGCTTGGGTTAAAAAGATTACCTGGTGAGGGGACACCCAGTTTGGGGGGGGGCACCTGGGGGGGGACCCAATTGGGGGCTTTTTTCCTGCTCTTGGCAGCAGCAGGAGTGAAGGACAATAGCTCACCTCACCTGTTGTATCTGCCATCTTCAGCTTTGCTCTTTGCTGGCATCCCAATCATAAATTGTTTTAATAAAAATGTTAGTCGGAAAAAGTGGTACTGAACTCAGGGTTTTTACTTAGTACAAGAGATGGAGGTAGAAGCACATGCTCCTTCTAATGCTTTTACCAAGCTCCACTTTTACAAAGTTCTAAAAAACTAGAGGATTGTTTTTCTAAGAGAAAGGCAAAAAAAATAAAAAGGCTCCCTATCTCCACAGGCAAGAATACTTTTATGAACTCTGAGAACGCTTTACCTCAATGCTCTCTTCTGTATCCCGGCTAAGATGCACGCCAACAACAGCTGGAACAAAATTGTAAAGAGGACCCTGTTAGCATTTAAGTCCACTGTTTTTAAGGAGTAATTGTCTGCCCTATTTCTTTGGGAAGGAGCGGATAGTTCTATGTTCCTCCATTCACAAAGCATGGATGTTCATATGAGCTTGGCAGCTAAGGCAAAGATGAAGAAAATTTTAGTAGCTGAGATAGACACACTTATAATTTTGGAGATGACTGGGTGAGTGGATGATAATACAAATAGAGCAGGACTATGAAATATCTGAGGATATTCTGTTTGTTAGGGTTGGGAATTTCCAATTGTTTTATGTTACTCTAAATATTTACGTGAGTGCTTTTCATCTCAGAACATGGGGAAAACATGCCATCAAGTTTGAGCAACTGTACAGTGTTCCCTCGATTTTTACGGGGGATGCGTTCCGAGACCGCCCGTGAAAGTCGAATTTCCGCGGAGTAGAGATGCGGAAGTAAATACACTATTTTTGGCTATGAACAGTATCACAAGCCTTCCCCTTAACACTTTAAACCCCTAAATTGCAATTTCTCATTCCCTTAGCAACCATTTAGATTATTACTCACCATGTTTATTTATTAAAGTTTATTAAAAAAATATTTATTAAAGGCAGACGAAAGTTTGGCAATGACACATGACGTCATCAGGCAGGAAAACCCGTGGTATAGGGAAAAAACCCTCGAAGTATTTTTTAATTAATATTTTTGAAAAACTGTGGTATAGACTTTTCCCGAAGTTCGAACCCGCGAAAATCGAGGGAACACTGTATTGCTAAAATTTGATGGCACAGCTAGAGGAGTCTAAAGATAAAGGTTTCCCCATGCATGCATGAGTTTCCTGCTGTGGGGCAGTGCTCATCTCCATGTCTAAGCCAAAGAGCCAGCACTGTCTGAAGATGTCTCCGTGGTCATGTGGCCGGCTGGACAAAATAGCAAAGGGGCACATAACGCTGTTGCCTTCCCACCAAGGTGGTCCCTATTTTTCTACTTGCATTTTTTTACGTGCTTTCGAACTGCTGGATTGGCAGAAGCTGGGACAAATAACGGGAGCTCACTCCATTATGCGGCACTAGGGATTTGAACTGCTGAACTGCCAACCTTCTGATTGACAAGCTCAGCGTCTTAGCCACTGCATTCTACTGAAGAATTTACAACACCACAAAAAAGTATGTAACTTTGAGACAACACATTGCCCACCCACCCCACCTCTGGTTTAAAGAAGACAAAAAAATAGCACACAGTATTCTGATGTTTCAAATCAGTTATGATAGTTACCGTCTTCAATTGCTGTATCTTTTTCATCGCTGGAAAACAAGCAAAGTAAAATTAAACGATGTCACTATTTATTTTCAATTGCCTGGCGGCATTCCCTTCTAAAGGGAGGCCTCAGGGAGGATAATATTATTTTCTGTGTGGACCATTTATTAAGGCAGTTGTCTGAAAGATTTTACAGTCATTTCAACATGTGCATAGAAACATAGAAACATAGAAGTCTGATGGCAGAAAAAGACCTCATGGTCCATCTAGTCTGCCCTTATACTATTTTCTGTATTTTATCTTAGGATGGATATATGTTTATCCCAGGCATGTTTAAAGTCAGTTACTGTGGATTTATCTACCACGTCTGCTGGAAGTTTGTTCCAAGGATCTACTACTCTTTCAGTAAAATAATATTTTCTCATGTTGCTTTTGATCTTTCCCCCAACTAACTTCAGATTGTGTCCCTGTAAACATTAAAGAATAGTGGCAAAGAAAACCTGTCTTATTATCACTGCCTGTTTTATGGAATCTAGAACTTAGGACTTCCACTAAAGCAGGGGTCTCTCCAAACTTGGCAGTTTTAAGCCTGGGGGACTTCAACTCCCAGAATTCCCTAGCCAGCTGGCTGGGGAATTCTGGGAGTTGGAGTCCGACAAGCTTAAAATTGGTGCAGCTGGAGAGACCCCTGCTGTAAAGGACTTCCTTTCAGTTTAAAGACTGTGTGAGGAAAGCTATTGTGGCCTGCCCACATCCCTTGGGGCTGGTCATGGATCCAGAAGAGCAGGAGATGATTGTGGCATGGCCAGTTCATCCCGTTTACCTGGCACCTGAGTGCAATAGTGAGGAGGGCTCGGTGCCAGAGGCTGAAAGCCAACCAGAGCCTTCTGCCCCTCCTCAGTTTGAGCTGAGTGATGCAGGAGAAGGAGCCTCTGCTTGATGCTAGGGTATGCAGGGCAGCTAGCAGGCATGACTGGCTCTATAGGAGGAGGTCTCCTTGTGAGTAGACCTGCAGGCTTATCATCCACACCCTAAGCACCTAGGGTCACTTGCTGGAGACAACGTGGCTGATTCATTATACCTAGCTTTGCCATATTCTGACTTTCCTGCTTTCTGAATTCTGGATTATCGCTCTGTGAAAATGATTAGTAGCAGGCCGTTGGCCAACTTCTGTGAGTTTTGATAACTGCGGAGTTAATTGCCTTTTTACTTGGGGGTTTGATATCGGGCCAGCTCTTAAGAAGAGACCCTAACATCTTGACTTACTGAGAAAACAACCTTTCTGTTTTGTATGAAATTTTCTATCATAGCCAATAAGACGATTTATTTGTAGTAAAAAGAATTGTTTGCCAAAAATGATGTGTGGTCATTTCTAAGGGGACACTGGACTGGGACACAACAGTAAGTAATCTTCTGAATCACGTTGTAGGCCTAGCCAGCCCCCAAATCCTTACCTCTTGGTAGCCTCTTCAGGTTGCACCTCAGGCAGCAAGCACACAGGAGGGAGGCACACGATTGTTCCAGGAGCAGGAGGAGCAGGGGAAGAGGCGTCATCCTGGGGTGGGGGGGAGAAAGAACATCACAGGTAGGACCTTAGAGTACCCAACACTCCAGCCAGTGCTTCATTTGGAAAGCAGAAACATTTTTTAAAAACTTTTAAAAAGTATGACGCCATTTCTCCCAAAACTGCATCCAGTGGGTTAATTATCCTAAAGGTGCTTTTTCAGGAAGCAACTGGACTTTCTTGTTTTCAGAGCTGGAGAAGCTTCTTGGGTGGGAAGCAAAACATCTTCCAAAGGGGGGAAAAATAAGAAAGCCAAATTGCCTCCTGAAAAAGCACCTTTGGGACAACTGAGAAGCTCTACCAAAAGGGTTAATTAGTTCGGTGCCACGGTTGGGCTTGACCCTTGGAGACTGCATGGACAAAATGTTCACCATCATAGCCTATCTCCAAGCAACAACTTTGAGCTCCTCTTTTTATCTCCTTCCAGTTTTCATGTTGATGTTGTTGTTTTTCTTTGAACCAGCTTCCCTTATCTTTGCCTAACCACCCTGGCCCTTGTACCTGGGACAAATTCCTCTTAGCTTCCGTCTGCCCTTATGACTTTGCCAATAAAGGTGAGCCTATTAGGGGCTCATATTCCCATTAGGGTCATTTTTAAGATCACAATGAGTGTGAAGCATACCACCAGATCAACATCAAAGTGGCCTGGGAAGGGGATGAAGGCAGGGGGGAAATGCTACCAGTTTGGGCTGAAAGATGGTGTTCTAATGTTATTTATTTATTTATTTATTTATTTATTTATTTATTTATTTATTCATTCATTCATTCATTCATTCATTCATTCATTCATTCATTCATTCATTCATTCATTCATTCAACCAACCAACCAACCAACCAACCAACCAACCAACCAACCAACCAACCAACCAACCAACCAACCAACCAACCAACCATTCATTCATTCATTCATTTATTTATTTATTTATTTATTGTTAGAGTTGAAAGGGACCATGAAGACCATCAAATTCAACCCCCTGCCCAAGCAGGAACCCTATAGTACACCAGTCAAGTGGCAGTTCAATCTTCTCTTAAAAATGTCCAGAGTGTTGGAGTTCACAACGTCCTCTGGTAGGTTGTTCCATTGGTTGATCGTTCTGACCATCAGGAAGTTCCTCTTTATCTCCATGTTGAATCTCTCCTTGGTCAGCTTCCAGCCGTTGTTCCTCGTACGGCCCTCTGGTGCCCTGGAGAATAAAGTGATCCCCTCCTCTCTGTGACATCCCCTCGTATACTTGTAGACTGCTATCATGTCCGCTCTGGCCCTCCTTTTCTTTAGGCTATCCATGCCCAGTTCCCTCAGTCTCTCTTTGCAAGTCTTGGTTTTCAGTCCCTTAGTCATCTTGGTTGCTCTTTTTTGCACCTTCTCCAGAGTTTCAATGTCTCTTTTGAAGTGTGGTGACCAGAACTGAATACATGTTAGCTGTGGATCGAGGAGGACGCCCAAGTTGCGAACCCTCTCTGAGGGGGTCAATAATTCCCCCCCCCCCGAGTAATGGGCTGACAGATGGAATTGTCCTTGGGAGGCAAAACCCACAGCCACTCCATCTTGTCAGGGCTGAGTTTGAGTCTGTTGACACCCATCCAGACCCTACAGCCTTCAGGCACCAACACATCACTTCCACTGCTTCACTGACTGGACACAGAAGATGTACAGCTGGGTATCATCAGCGTACTGATGATACCTCACTCCATGCCCTTGAATGATCTCACCCAGAGGTTTCATGTAGATATTAAATAGCAGGGGGGAGAGGACCTACCCCTGAGGCACGCTACAAGGGAGAGACCTAGAGGTCGACCTCTGACCTCCCACTAACACCGACTGCGACTGACCAGAGAGGTAGGAGGAGAACCACTGAAGAACAGTGCTTCCCACTCCAAACCCCTCCAGCCGGCGCCAAAGGATCCCATGGTTGATGGTATCAAGAGCCGCTGAGAAGTCAAGAAGCACCAGGACAGAGGACAAGCCCCTGTCCTGGGCCCACCAAAGATCATCCATCAGCGTGACCAAAGCAGTTTCCGTGCTGTAGCAGGGCCTGAATCCTGACTGCTGAGGGCCTAGATCGGCTTCTTCCAAGGGCCGCTGGAGCTGGAGTGACACCACCTTCTCGACAACCGGGATACGGCTGGGTCCAGGGAAGGCTTCTTGAGGAGAGGGAGCAAAAGTGCCTCCTTGTAGGAAGCCGGGAAGGACTCCCTCCCCAAAGAAGCATTGACAGTCTCCTGGACCTAGCTCTGTGTCACCTCCCTGCTGGCCGAGACCAGCCAAGAGGGACACGGATCCAGCAAACAGGTGGTGGAACTCACCGCTCTAATGGCCTTGTCCACTTCATCAGGTGTCACCAGATCAAATTCCTCCCAGACAGGTGGACAAGGACGGCCCCAGTCAATAATTAAAAAGGCTTTAACAATTAAAAAAAAAGAACAGGAAATACAAAATCACATGTTTGTCGTGGGTTGCACTTGCATGCACAGCATGCATCTGGCATGCACTGGGCATGCGCAGGCAGTGAACTGGTGGCAGCCCGCAGAGGATTTCCCCACTGGATGAAGGGAAATTGAATGGGACATATTGAAGTAGAATGGAACGGAACGGAGAAGACCTTGGACCTGCCTAGGGAGGGCGAAAACAGCTTCCCCAGAGTTTTTGGCTCTCTGGAAGCCAAAAGCTCCCTCCCAGAGCCTCTGTGCGAGCCAAAAATCAGCTGGTCAGCACACACATGCACGTTGGAGCTGAGCTAGGGCAACAGCTCGCGTGCCAGCAGATATGGCTCTGTGTGCCACTTGTGGCACCTGTGCCATAGGTTCGCCATCACTGCCTTATACCATTTAAAACAAATGGTTATCTGATCTCTTCTTAAAACCTTCCAGTGTTGGAGCATTCACAACTTCTGAAGGCAAGTTGTTCCACAGATTTATTGTTCTAACTGGCAGGAAATTCCTCCTTAGTTCTAGATGGCTTCTCTCCTTGATTAGTTTCTGTTGTGGTTCAGCCTGAGGCTGCTCAGGGACCGGCTGTGTCTCTGCTGGCTCCATGCCCGGAGGAGGATGACAGCGAAGAGGAGGAGGCTGAACAGTCAGACGGGGGAGAGGAAAGTCAGGAATGGGACGAAGGAGAACAGCATGAGAGCCTCGGGGGGGGGCCCTCTCCCCAGCCAGTAGCTTGGAGTCATTAGGTGATGAAGCACAAGCCGTCATTGACATGCGACAGAGACGTTCAGATCAAAGAAAGGAGCAATTAAAGAAGTATTATCAGCACTGAATTAGGAACAGCTGGGCTTGGCTGTGGTCCTCCTTAGCAGGGTTTAAAAGGCAGGCAAGCCCTTGAAGCCATGTGGAGTGTTATCAGTTGGAGTTACGGTGTCCTGCTTTGTTCTCGGCGTCTCTGTTCCTGGCTTGTGGCCCAGCAGTTTGGAAGACCCGTGGGAGGTGTAGGTCTGCTATCTACAGCCTCGTCTTGGCAGCAAGAAATCCTGTATTGCTGCATGGACTTTTGCCTTTGTGGATATATTTGAAGATACAGCATTTTCCTGTTTGTAAGGACATTTTCTGTTACCTGTGTTTTTCTTGAATTTTATAAACTGCCTTTGCCTTTTACCGGTGTGTCTGGCTTCTCTTTTTGGGTTGGTATTGGCTTCCGGAGTGACCCAGACAGAACAGTTTCCAAGTAATCTTTTTTCTTCTTCTTCCAACTAAGCCAGCAAAAGATTAAACACACAATTCTTCAAAAAATGGAGAGAAAGACAATCTGGGTCCTAGATAAACAAGAGAAGGTCTTCTTTTGCCTTACCTCGGGTAAAGGTTTTATCAGACATGGAGCTGGACATGGAGCTGGAAGTTGAGCCTCTTCTTTTGGGGGAGCCCAAATTGAATCAAGGCTGGATCCGTCCCTCCTCCAGAAGGATGGCTTTGTTTCTAAGGAGTCACTGCGTAGTGTGCTCTGCATTAGAAGGAGAAGAGAGAAGTTTCAGAACTATCGGGCCCACTTTGACCTCAAATTTTCACTTCCATCGAAAACATGGAACTTTCTTGCTGTGTGTGTGTATTGGTGGGGGCATTTGTCCAGCTGGATAGAAACATAGAAACATAGAAGACTGACGGCAGAAAAAGACCTCATGGTCCATCTAGTCTGCCCTTATACTATTTTCTGTATTTTATCTTAGGATGGATATATGTTTATCCCAGGCACATTTAAATTCAGTTACTGTGGATTTACCAACCATGTCTGCTGGAAGTTTGTTCCAAGGATCTACTACTCTTTCAGTAAAATAATATTTTCTCATGTTGCTTTTGATCTTTCCCCCAACTATGACCTATGGTTATGACCTATAAAGCCCTTCATGGCACCGGACCAGATTATCTCAGGGACCGCCTTCTGCCGCACGAATCCCAGCGACCAGTCAGGTCCCACAGAGTGGGCCTTCTCCAGGTCCCGTCAACTAAACAATGTCGTTTGGCGGGACCCAGGGGAGGAGCCTTCTCTGTGGTGGCCCCGGCCCTGTGGAACCAACTCCCCCCAGAGATTAGAATTGCCCCCACCCTCCTCGTCATTCGCAAACTTCTTAAAACCCACCTCTGCCGTCAGGCATGGGGGAACTGAGATATTCTTTCCCCCTAGGCCTTTACAATTTACGCATGGTATGTCTGTATATATGTTTGGTTTTTGTAATAAGTTTTTTTTATAGTTATTTTAGTATTGGATTGGATTGTTACATGCTGTTTTTATCATTGTTGTTAGCCACCCCGAGTCTACGGAGAGGGGCGGCATACAAATCCAATAAATAAATAAATAAACTAACTTCAGATTGTGTCCCCTTGTTCTTGTGTTCATTTTCCTATTAAAAACACTTCCCTCCTGAACCTTATTTAACCCTTTGACATATTTAAATGTTTCGATCATGTCCCCCCTTTTCCTTCTGTCCTCCAGACTATACAGATTGAGTTCATTAAGTCTTTCCTGATACATTTTATGCTTAAGACCTTCCACCATTCTTGTAGCCCGTCTTTGAACCCGTTCAATTTTGTCAATATCTTTTTGTAGGTGAGGTCTCCAGAACTGAACACAGTATTCCAAATGTGGTCTCACCAGCGCTCTATATAGCGGGATCACAATCTCCCTCTTCCTGCTTGTTATACCTCTAGCTATGCAGCCAAGCATCCTACTTGCTTTTCCTACCGCCCGACCACACTGCTCACCCATTTTGAGACTGTCAGAAATCACTACTCCTAAATCCTTCTCTTCTGAAGTTTTTGCTAACACAGAACTGCCAATGCAATACTCAGATTGAGGATTCCTTTCCTCCAAGTGCATTTTTTTACATTTGGAAACATTAAACTACAGTTTCCATTGCTTTGACCATTTATCTAGTAAAGCTAAATCATTTACCATATTACAGACCCCTCCAGGAATATCAACCCTATAGCACATTTTAGAGTCATCGGCAAATAAGCAAACCTTCCCTACCAAACCTTCCCCTATGTCACTCACAAACATATTAAAAAGAATAGGACCCAGAACAGACCCTTGTGGCACACCGCTTGTAATCTGTCTCTGCTCAGAATACTCGCCATTAACAATAACTCTCTGATGTCTATGCTTCAGCCAGCTGCAAATCCACTGAACTATCCAGGGATTAAGTCCAATCTTCACTAATTTATCTATCATCTCTTTATGTGGAACCGTATCAAAGGCTTTGCTGAAGTCCAGATAGGCAATATCCACCGCACCACCTTCATCCAACACCTTTGTGACATAGTCAAAGAAATCAATGAGATTGGATGGCTGTGCCCTTTGTATCTAAAATACTCTTTCTGAATGAGAATAGCACATTATTGCACCAAATGATCTGTAGGAGCTCATGACCTAATAAATGTGCTACTCTGTAAGGGTTCCAGAGTCTTCTTGTAACTGCTATATTAAAAATTCTGATTCCTCAAATATGATCTTTCTAGACCAGAGGTCAGGCATGTGATATTCGCAGCAATATACAAGTAAGCCTCATTTAACAAGTACAGTGGTACCTCTACTTACGAACTTAATTCGTTCCGTGACCGGGTTCTTAAGTAGAAAAGTTTCTAAGAAGCAGCAATTTTTCCCATAGGAATCAATGTAAAAGCAAATAATGCATGCGATTGGGGAAACCACAGGGAGGGTGGAGGCCCTGTTTCCTCCCAGGAGATTCCTAGAGAGGCCCTGCAGAGGCTTCTCCCCACCTTTTCTGGCCCTGTTTCCTCCCAGGAGATTCCTAGAGAGGCCCCGTGGAGGCTTCTCCCCGCCTTTTCCAGTTACAGTTTCAGAGACTCGGGTTCATAAGTAGAAAATGGTTCCTGAGAAGAGGCAAAAAAATCTTGAACACCCGGTTCATATCTAGAAAAGTTCCTAAGTATAGGCATTCGTAGGTAGAGGTACCGCTGTATTCTCTTAACAGCCGTTTAAAGTTACAACAGGCTCAAAACCTGTTATTTACAACCCATTTTCAAAGTTATGACTGCTGCATACCCCTCACAGTAATATGACTGCAGAGAGCCCTTGGCAACCACCTCACATGTACAGCTACTGTAGTTATAGCATCGTTGCAATTTGCAATAATGCCAATTTAAGTATTTGATGACAGTTTAAAATTGTCATTAAAAACAGTTGTAAAACCGAGTCAGGTTACCCATTGACCTGTTTAACGATGGCAACAACTGACAACCAAAATTCCAGGCCCAACTGTGGTCCATACGTGAGGACTACCTGAGTAACAATTTCAAGATATTGGTGCTCTTGCATGAGATTTGAGATTTCAAACAATTTTTAGATTGTGCAGAATGCAGCTGCGAGAGCAATCATGGGCTTTTCCAAATATGCCCATGTTACACCAACACTCCGCAGTCTGCATTGGTTGCCGATCAGTTTCCGGTCACAATTCAAAGTGTTGATTATGACCTATAAAGCCCTTCATGGCACCGGACCAGATTATCTCCGGGACCGCCTTCTGCCGCACGAATCTCAGCGACCAGTTAGGTCCCACAGAGTGGGTCTTCTCCGGGTCCCGTCGACTAAACAATGCCGCTTGGCGGGACCCAGGGGAAGAGCCTTCTCTGTGGCGGCCCCGGCCCTCTGGAACCAACTCTCCCCAGAGATTAGAATTGCCCCCACCCTCCTTGCCTTTCGTAAGCTACTTAAAACCCACCTCTGCCGCCAGGCATAGGGGAACTTAGATACTCTTTCCCCCTAGGCCGTTACAATTTTATGCATGGTATGTCTGTATGTCTGTTTGGTTTTTATTATAATGGGTTTTTAATTGTTTTTAGTATTGGATTACTATTATATGCTGTCTTATTATTGCTGTTAGCCGCCCCAAGTCTTCGGAGAGGGGCGGCATACAAATCCAATAAATAAGTAAGTAAGTAAGTAAATAAATAAATAAATAAATAAATGATGGTTGCATTGACCTGTGGTCATGTGATCCCTTTTTGCAATCTTCTGACAAGCAAAGTCAATGGGGAAGCCCGATTCACTTAACAACCACGTCTCTAACTGAACGACTGTGGTGAAAAAGATCATAAAATGGGGCAAAGCTCACTTAAGTAACAGAAATTTGGGGTTCAATTGAGGCCATAAGCCGAGGACTACCTGTATAGGACACATTCTCTCAGCGCCTTGTAAAACCCCCAGTTGTGAATTATCTACATATAGAATTGCCCACAGGAATTATCCGGTGGGGATTCCTTTCATTGAACTATCCGCTTACTGAAATCACTGTACTTTCATTGGGTGGATGATAAGGTGGAACTGCAAAATAAAAAGATGTGTGCTCCCTCAGGACTTGTTCCTCCTCGTCACTCTCACTCGTCAAATCGTCGTGAATTCTGCTTAGATTGTGGTCTATTGAATCGATGTCGTGGGCTACCAGGCGAATGATGAGGTCTTGCTTGCTCTCCACGTCCTTCAACAGTTCCACTTTGGTGATGTCTGGCTTCATCAGGCTTTGGAAAGAGTTTCTGCAGACAGCCTAAAATCCAAAAAGGGGTGGGTGGGCAAGTGACACATCACATAGGTACACGGGTCCGTTTTAAAATCAGTTAATATTTAGGACATTAAATTAGAATACAGTGGTACCTCGACATACGAGTTTAATTCGTGCCAGAGCCGACCTCGTATGTCGATCAATTCGTATCTCGAACCAATGCATTTAGATTTGGCTTTTCGCCTGGAGATAACTGGAAAAAAATGGAATTCTTGCGCCACCTAGTGGACGCTCGGCTCGTATCCCGAATTTAAGCTCGTATGTAGAACAGAAATTTTGCTTGCCTCTCTGCTCGTAACTTGGAATACTCGCATGTGGAGCAGCTCGTATCTAGAGGTACTACTGTATTAGAATAAGAGTTGAAATATTCTTTGTTGGGCAAGTCGCTTATCTGAAATGGTCTAGGTCAGTGATTGTGAACCTTTTTTCCCTCAGGTGCTGAAAGAGCGTGGGCGTGCGCTATCATGCATGCGCGAGTGCCCACACCCAAAATTCAATGCCTGGGGAGGGCAAAAACAATTCCCCCCGCCTCCCAGAGGCCCTCTGGAGGCTGGAAACAGCCTCCTTCCCAAGTTCTGGTGGGTCCAATAGGCGTGTGTTTCTCCAACTCCAGGCTCCAAAGGCTTCCCTAGAGCAGTGTTTCCCAATCTTGACAACTTGAAGATATTTGGACTTCAACTCCCAGAATTCCCCAGCCAGCGAATGCACTGCCCTAGAGCAGCGAAACACTGCCCTAGAGCATGGAGAGGATTAAAAATGCCCCCCCCCCCCCATCTCCCAGGTAGCCTGGAAGCCAAATATGTGACGGGCAGAGGCAGTGATGGGCTATGGCCATCCCTGGCAGCTTGGAACAGCTGATTGGCAGTATTCCAAGAGGCTGATCCAACCACCAATCAGCCACTCATGTGTTGAAACTGATCAGGCTGTTTGTTGCTCATTGCAAGGAGGCTAGCCAGATGAATACTGATAGATGCTGGTAGGCAGAGGCAGAATTTTATTGTTTTCCTATGTAGGTCTTATACTCCAGAGAATCTTATACTCCGAAAAATACAGTAGGTGTTTAGTAGAATGATATTGTCTCTGTATCTAGTTGTTTTGGCAATCAAAATCGTATAGTGGCATTCTGAGGGGAGGCATTGACATGATTTATGTCCAGAGTGTGAGGGGTCTGTAGATATTTTCTCAGCCCTCTTTCCAGTTCATGAGGTATGGAAAGCAGGCCGGTTGCAATTGATTTTTTTGGTTTTGGTTTTCTGCAGTCCTAACTATTTGCTGAAGTCTGCATCTGTTCTGTTTGGTTGCTGTACCAAACCAGGCAGTTGTAGAAGTACAAATGAGTCAATAATTTCTCTGTAGAACTTTATCATCAGTTCCTTGGGCATTCTGAGGTTTCTGAGTTGATGTAGGAAGAATATTCTTTCTTGTGCCTTTTTAATGGTAGATCTAATGTTAGGTGTCTATTTCAAATCCCGAGAGATTATAGAACCTAGAAAAGTGAAGGCCTCGACTGTTGATACGGTGTTATCTAATATTGTAACAGATGGTAGAATCCGTACAACCGTTCTGTTTGCTTAATAGCCACCTCAAAACAGGTTGTAAAAATGGCTATGGTCACAGGGTGATCAATTTTACAACTGTCACAACTTTGGACCATTTTTATAGCTTTGACATTTTAATTGGTACAGTTTTAATGTTTGAAATTTTTCTATTTGATTATAGTTTTTATACTCTGTACGCCACCCAGAGTCACCTTATATGGGAGATGGGTGGCATAAAAAAATTAACAAATAAATAGCAGTAGCAATGGCACTTAGACTTATATACCACTTCATAGTGCTTTATAGCCCTCTCTAAGCAGTTTACACAGTCAGCATAATCCCCCCCAAAATCTGGCTCTTCATTTTACTGATCTTGGAAGGATGGAAGTCTGAGTCAACCTGGAGCCGGTAAGCATCAAACTGCTGACAGTGGGCAGAGTTAGCCTGAAATACTGCACTATAACCACTGTGCCACCATGGCAGGGGAGGGATACTGCAAAATCCCCATTCCCTCTCCACTCGGGAGTCAGCCAGAGGTGGTATTTGCCGGTTCTCCAAACTACTCAAAATTTCCACTACTAGTTCTCTAGAACCTGTCAGAACCTGGTGGATTTCATCCCTAGTGTTAGTACAGGGTACATGCGTGTTAGGGTTTGCCATTGTAAACTGCATATTATAAACTGTACCAAATTTGTACTGTTACTTTAAATGTTACAGTTGCTACTGTAAAACTGTACTGTCACTTAAAGGGTTAATGTGCACTCAAAGAGTTAACATTTAATTGCAGAGTAAATGTTCAAGGCTATGTCGTCATTGAAGCTATAAAAGCTCATGATCGTGCCTGGTCACTTCCTTGTTACTTTATTTGCCTGAGACGGGGGAGTTGTAAGCTCCGTGCTTGTAGTAGCTTTATGCTTTTATCTATCTTATTGTATTTTAGCTTCATGCTTTATCTATTATATTTAGCTTTGTGCTTGTTATCTAGATTCTGTATTGTTCTGTATTTGCTAAGTGCATATTTTGGATTGTTTATATTTTGTTTATATGTAAATAATACTTATTTAACTAAGTCTGTGTCTTGGCTTTATCACCCATCCACACTCTATTAAAATTCTCTGCTCGGTATTATTGAAGTTTTCATAGCATAGCTCAGTGTTTCCCAACAAGTGTGCCGTGGCACACTAGTGTGCCGCGAGACATGGTCAGGTGTGCCGCGAAGAAGGAAGCTCAGTGTACGAGAAAGAGAGAGAGAAAGAGAGAGATAGCAAGAGGGGGAGAGAGAGAAAGAGAGGGAGAGAGGGGGGAGAGAAAGAGAAAGAAAGAGATAGCAAGAGAGGGAGAGAGAGAAAGAAAGAAAGAGGGAGGGGGGAGAGAGAAAGCAAAAGAGAGAGAAAGAAAGAGAGAAATAGCAAGAAAGAGAGAGAGAAAGAGAGGGAGAGAGTGGGGGAGAGAAAGAGAAAGACAGCAAGAGAGAGAGAGAGAGAAAGCAAGAGAGAGAAAGAGGAGGGAAGGAGGGAGAGAGAAAGAGAGCAAAAAAGAGATGAAGGAAGGGAGAAACAGGGATGGAGAAAGAGGGAAAGAAAGAGGAAGGAAGGAAGAGAGAGAGAGGGAGAGAGAGAGAGAAATAAAGCAAAAGGGAGGAAGAGAGAGATTTTTTTGTCCAAACTTTTTTTAGCCCCCCCCCCCCCCCCGCTCAATGTTCCGCAGGATTTTGTAAATATGAATAATGTGCCGCTGCTCAAAAAAGGTTGGGAAACACTGGCATAGCTAACCGAGACAAGCCAACACCTAGTCTGCCCACACCACCAGAAAATATTGGGAACCGAATAGTATCTACCTGATAAGATCAGGTAAGATACTGAAAAGGACAAAGATAAAAAGCATTCAACAGAAGCCACTTCAGTTCATGCAAGCAGTCTCACCTACCTCCTTTGGTCTCACCGAGAGGCGCCCAGTCATATCCAAAGATGGACGCCTTTCCCTCTTTTTGTTGGCATCAGGAACACTTGCAGCCCCATGGTAGTGGGAGAGACTTTTGCCTGATGCAGAGGCTCTTCTTAATTCTTCTAAACTCAAACCCACCTTTGATAAACATGCCTTTCTCATTTTCTCCAGGGGCTCTGTTTTTATGGACAGCACTGCTAAATGATCTCCAATTATGTCTGGGTCAATTTTCAGGGGCTTTTTACCAATATAAGGGATGATCTTGACTGGCACGTCATCTGTCTGCAATGGGTTATCTGGTAAGGATTCATCTCGACCCTCTGAGAGGCCAGAGAAATCTAAGAGAGACTTATGTTCATCCAGTTCTATATGGGAGTTAACGTGAGCAAGGACTTTGCTTACAATGCGGTCCAATTCCAGGGCACTGTCGGTTTCGTTCTCTGAATTATCACCCAAAGCATTTTCTTGGCTGTTGCTGGAGATCTCATTGATAATAATACTGGCTACTTGCTCTGGGAATATCACCTGCTTGGTTGTGATGTCCTTATGTAGTTCTCTCTGAGACCCTGTTTTCTCCAGGACATTGGTGATGACAGAATGGACAACTTGATTAATTGCCTCTTCATACTGTGGATCCAGTACTAGCTTACGATCTGAAGCAACAAGATTGATATTGTTCTTTGATATCTCTTTTTCCACCGATGTTTTTAGCTGGGCAGCAATTTCATTTACATCTGTTTTACATAAGCTTCTTTTCTTATGGATTCCCAAATCATACTGTGCCACTAGGATTTTTATCAGGAAGCGGCTTACGATCTCTTCCAGGAAAGCAACAGACACTACAGGAGCTTGAGTAGTACTCAATTTTTTTCCTGATTCTATGTCAGAAATAATTTTTTTGAGGATTTTTTCAGATTCCAGCTTTATCAAACTGGGGTTGGGTATCTCTTTCTCTGAGTAAACGACCGGCTGAAAGTCATGTTTAGAAATCTCACTCACCATGAAGCAGGCAACTCTGTTGGCAAAGTCTTCATTGCTGTTAGTTAAGTCTTCATACAGAGATGTTTCAGAGTTGGAGTGTTTTAGGATATCCGTGTAAACGGAGTCAACCACTTCTCCAACCGCTCGGCTGTCTTCCCAGGCCAAGTCTTCCGAGTCGTCATGCTGCCACACTTTAAGTTCGCCATTTGAGAGGAGATTCTGCAAGGAATTAATAATCTTTCTTGCCACTTCCTTTATAGATGCAATATTGCTTGTATCCACTTCAGCCAGAGGAAGAGAACTGAACATTTTTGTAAGAAGTTTAACAGCTATCTCCTCTAAGATTAGAGAGGATAAACCTTTCAGGTGAGATCGCAACTGGGTCTGGCCCTCTGACATCTCTGGAATAGCTTCATACTGATCCTCGAGAGCCTTCTCAGCTTCAATGGATTCTTGCTGTCGGTTTGACTCTTCCTTAAAGTACATCTGCATGTGAGTCCCAGAAATCTCTTTGATCACAATGTCAACAATCCTCTCCAGAAGAATTGTGCAGCCAGTTCTCATGCACCTTTGAACATCAGATGTGCTTCCAAATTCTGGCAAAAGACGGTTATAAATTGAGCTGGCTACTGTTTGACTGACAACGCGGTTGGGCTGCACACGGTCAAGATACTTAACCTCTGCATTTTTTATTTTGGAAATTTCAGCCATCGCTTTGCTCAGGAGTTTCATGTGAATAAAATCAAATTCTGCACACCGCTCTTCGGTTTCAGCAGATGGAGTGAGCGATGTAGGAAGAGGGAGGATTTTAGATAAGAGAAAAGCAAGGACATCATAGACAAACCTCTGAGAGACTAGAAATGGACATGGTGTACGTATCTGGGATGGAGTACTGATTTTCTTCACCTCTGTGAACACTTTTGTAGCCATTTCTCCAAATTCAAAGGGTTCAGAGGCTGGATCTTGGAATGTCTTTGATTGTGTTTCCGGAATCTGGTAGCCTAAAATTTCTTTCTTTATTGCGCTAGCCAATTTTTCTGCAAGCATCTGACCGTTATCCTTGTCCATGCAGATCGAGGCTCCAGATCTCTGATCTTGCAAAATGTTACATAAAGAAGCATGGATAATTTTAGCAATCTCTGGTTTTTCCACATCTGGGAAAGTTTTCCCACCTTCAGGTATTTGTATCACTTTTACTGGGGACTTTGCAAATTCTTTTAAGATGGATTCAATTAAATATTTAAGTGAAGGTTCACCCTCGGGCCCTTGTTTCTCCACCATACACACACTGGCTGTAGATGTGAGCAATTTGCTAATTAACCCACTAAAGATGTCCTTCAAGAAGGATGCTGAATAAGTATCACCTCCACTCTCAAACTGGTGTCTTGTCTGATAACCTTGTTTTGTTTTATTGAGAAATCCTGTTTCCATTAGCCCTTCAGATGTGCCTTCCTGTCTTCTGTCCGGAGATCCAGACTTCACATAGACTGTTTTACAAATATTTTGTACTATGTCTTCAATAGCTTTGCTGGCATCAGAACTTGGTTCTTCCTTCAAATGGCTTACAGCAGGACTTCTCTTCCTGTCTTCATTCACTGTGGGATCAAGAGAAGCTGATCTACTAGCAGGAATCAAAGATGGAAATATTCGTTGTAATATCTTGACCAATATATCTCCAAATACAGAACCAGGGGATGGCGGTTCAGGGAGGAGAGTTTCAACTCTGTCAACAATGGTTTCTGATTCCACAAATGAAAACAAATATGGAGAAGTGTCACCAGTAAACAAAGGCAACAACTGGAAACCGGAAATGCCTCTTATTATGATGGGAGCCAGTTTTACTGCTAACAGGCAGCTGTTCGTTTGAAAAGCTTTAAAAATCTCAAACTCTGACCCAAATTGTTGCAGTAACTTTTCATAAATAGAGTTACTTATTTGAATCACTATTTCAGCACCTATCTGTGGAAGGCAGATATTCTCCCCTGCTCTCTGCATGACTTTAACATCTGACATTTTAAACTCAATTACCAATCCATTTACCAGTTCAATCACTAGACGTCTCATCTCATTCTCTGATAAATTAGTGTCCTTAGAATATGCCAAAATATTAGGGGAAGATAAAAATTTGCAAAAGAAAGCAACAACCACATCCTCTAAAAACTGAGCAGAATAGATGCGCTTGGAAATGTGTTGCCTTTCTTTTTGCCACTTAGAACACTCGGAAGAATCGTTGCTACTTAAAAACGGGTGGAAGTGGAAGTTTAGAATTTCTCTGATGAGTAATTTGGCAATTTCATGCACAGTGCTGTCCCCCTGAGCCCTGAGAATGTTTTGAAGTTCATCTTGAGATTTATGCTTTTGCAAAATCTGATTATACACTGAATTAGCAATATCTTCTTCAGTCTCTTGGTCCATGTCCGGGATTCGCTCCGAGACATTTTGAAACTTGACTTCATGGGCTGAAATCTCTGTAATAACACAGCCTTTCAGGTTTGCAGCCATCTCGGTGAAATCGGTTTCAGAAAAGTCTTCGTCTTTTCCAGCATAGTCAGCAATGCTCTCTGGATTGGGGAATAATTTCCCCAAGAGCTGGTTAAGCATATTTTCTAAGGCCATGCAAGGAAATACAGTTATTTCAGAGTCCGGAATGATGCTCGCATCATGATTTACTTGCAATGGTACACATTCGGATGTAAAAGACTGGAGATGATACTTAAACATTTCATTAATAATGAAACAAGCTATCTGCGTGACGTACAAATTATTTAAGCTTTCTCTATCATCTGAGAAAGGCTGCTGCAGCAGGACCTCATGTAGAACATCACAATACACGGATTCCACCATGTCCTCTATTGCTTTTTCTGAAATACCAGTTTCTTTTTCACTGCCGTAAGTGCTGGTCCAAATGGCCTGTTTCAAAATTATTGCCCTGGTGTCCATCTTAATCTGGGTCAGTCTGTCTTGCAATTCAGAGTCGTATAGACCTTCTCCTTTATCGGAAGTTGCAGTAGTATGAAAACCTAGTGGGAAAATATAGGCAAATAACCTATCGATGATAGCTTCTAACACTGGATAAGAGAGCACAGTGATATAAGGCGAAGCTGAAGGCTTCTCCTGAGGACCACCTTCTTCTACCATTCGATTTTCCTGCATGAAGCACTTTGCTTCTAATATATTTGATGGGCATCCTGAATGAAGTAGGTGATCTACAGCTTCTTCAATTTTTATAGTGGTTGTTTGACAAGGCAAAGCATCCCGTACATCTTCTGTATCTTCTTTAGACAGAACAGTTCCTGTAGAACGGTTGTAGGGTGGAATCTGGCCTGCTACATTTACATCTGGCGGAGCGGATCCAAGAGGCTGGTCAGGACCCTCCTGAATGTTAATGTGAACTTTTTCAAGCTCTTTTGTAACTGTTTTTGCCAACCTCATAGCTACATCTCCCATATCTTCCCCAGGGGCGCTAAGAGGGATGCCTGAAAATGAATCAGAGATTTTTGAAAGCAATTCAGAAATAGCATTTCCAAGCATAGAAGTAGGTGAACTTTTACTTTTCCCCTCAATTGCTTCCCTCAGGTCCAAAGGCTTGATAGCAGTTCTATAAACTTCTAAGCCTCCCATAGAGTCTCCTGCGGCAGCTCTATCCCAATCAGAAGTCTCGTCAGTGGATACAAAAGCTTCAACGTGCTGTTGGAGGAGGTCTCCAACAAGAAAGCCAGCTAGTTGATCAATAAGGACATTGCTCTTATTTTTCACATCTCTCTGGACAGCTTCAAGGGAGCCTGATTTCTGGATGATCTTGCTGCACAAAGAATCTGTCAGGTTCTGAATATCATCCTCTGAATATTGATACTGTTCAGGGTGTGTATCCTTTATAACTCTGATTTCGTGTTTTAAAAGTTTCAGCCGAACATCATTAAGCAGTTGATTGGAGAGCTTGCTTAAGTCAGATTGTGACATGGCTCTTTTATTCCAAGTGGATGAAGCATCTCCTGACGGTGTGGAAGGGAAAATCCTGGAGAGTAGACCAGTGATTAGATCTTTTAGGAACCCTGATGATAATAAGGTGCTAAATGGTGGCCAACTCTCATCCTCATGGAATTCCGTGCCTCTAACAGCATCGCTAACCTCTAGTGCAGGTAAACCCGAAACTCTAGACAAATCTCCAGAAAACAGAGGGTGTAAAAGATAATCAGAGATGCCTTTTTCAATTAATCTTTTAACGTTGTCAAAAATGATATTCTTTCTTATGCAGCTGACATCACCGCTTGAAATCATCTGTTTTTCTCTTGCCATATTGTTGTATACAGAGTCTACCACATCATCCATGATAGCGGACAACGGGGCCCCAAGACTCTGTTCTTCTCCTTTTTGCACCTCGCTCACCGAAGTTCTGCCAAACTGCAAGTTGATGGAACTGGCTATCCTTTTAACCACGTTACCAAGCTCAATTTCAGGCTGCTCTTCAGACATTTTCTTTTCATCTACAGAAGCAGAAAATATTTTACATAAAACTCTGGAAACGATTTCTTCTAAAAACCTAGCTGGGAAAACCTCAGCAGACGACACTGAAGATTCACTAATGCTATCCAAAACCGTCCTGACTATATTCTCAGACAAGGCTTCAGGCTCAGGATTTTCCAAAAAGTCTTCATCTTTGGAAAGGAAAGTCTGGAGGTGATGGTTAGTGATTTCCCGAATTATGAAACTGGTCATGCAATCGATAAAAGCGGTATCCCTGCATTCCACGTCCTTTTGTATGGAGAGTTGTGAGCCGGACTTTCTTAACATATTTCTGTACACTGAATCAACCATGCTCTCGATCTCTTTCTGTGAATGTAATCGGCATCGGTCATCCTTTTTGGCCACCCAGATTTTGTGTTTTGAAATGGACTTCATTACGTGTTTGATTATATAGGAGCAGAGTTCATTAAAGTCAACTTCTGACATCTCTCTTTTCTCTTGGCTGCAGGGGGCGTCCTCCGAGGGTGGGAAAAGCTGACCTAGGAGTCGGCTTACTACTCTTTCTAAATATTTCTCAGACAATATAGTAACGTACGTTGGAGGAGGTGGCCTACTACTTTTTACTGTAGGGAAGCAGATACAGCGCTCAATGTTTTGAATGATGTGACTGGGTTTAATGTTTCTGAAAGCATTCTGAGGTAGTCTCCTAAACACTCCTGGTGGCAATTGATAATCCAAAATTTCGGTCAGGATAATCTCAGCTGCCCTCTCAGCCAGATTCTCTATGTCCTTTCCCGTGTCTCCCTCAGCAGCTAACTGGAATCCAAACTCTCTTAAAATGGAGTCCACTATTTTGCTGACCATTTGACTATTCACAAGTGGGAAGTATGATTTCTCCTCGGCTCTCTGTAAGACTCCCACACCAGCTTTCTTAAATTCTTCCATCAGTGCGTGCACAAACAATACGTTCATCTCATGAAGATCGATGCAAGAATCTCGGTCGTATTTGTTCTGCAGTGAAGAAAATATCTTGATTAAGAGCTGAGAAACAATGTCCTCCAGAAACAGTGAAGAATAAATGGAGGAAAAAACGGGTTGGAGTTGATGATGATCTCCATGTTCCGTCACGGTCATGACTTGTTTTCTGTAGTACTTCTTTTTGCAGGTGGCAAGCAAAGGTTTTTTTGCATGTAATGTGCAGATGGGTACAACTGGTCTACGCTGCATTGCTGCGTCCAGCACGGACCGGTTTCTTTCTCTTTTTCTCATTTGACGCCTTCCTGGACTAGTGGCTCTAGATTCTGATTTTCTACTACGTGATGAGGCACATATTTCATTTTTACCATAGCGGGGGTGCTTTTTATTAAATGGTTGACCATGTCCTTTTCTAGAGCCTGGCTTTGTGAAGTCAACCATCTTCTTTGAAGAAGTTCTCATTTGCCTGGGATGCTCGATGCTGAAGGAAAGCTCTGTCATGACAGGTTTTACCAGAGTGTGAGCTAAAACATCCAGGGCTGATTCGCAGGAAGAAACTCCTGACTGAGCGTCCACCCATGGCTCCTCTATGTATCTAACGTCATATGTGAAAAGGGAGGTGCTGGACTCAGTCTCATGGACTTTAAACTCTTTATATGAATAGGGCAAGACTTCGTCATCACACTTCCTCACGTCACGAAGCTGTTCATTCTCTGGAAACTCATCAAAAGCGAAAGAGCCCGTAAAATTATCTGTCAAGAGGCATTTATCCAAAAGTGCACGGATCAGCTTTTCACTCACAACATCCAAGAGGACAACAGACTTGGGAGACAGACCCAAGTTGCTGTTAAATAGGTCATTACTAAGTTTGCAAGCGTGTGGGCACATCGAGGAATACAGTAGCTGTTTTTTAGTTGGTCTATTTGTATTTTGATAAGGCATCATATTTTGAGAGTGGGCATCCGGGTAGGACCCGCCAAAATCATTCTGTGACTGATCAGGCCATAACGAATCTAAAATGATGTGCAGGACTTTGTTGACAATATTTTTTGACTCACTGGTTTTCAGGCTACGGATGAAACTGTCCAAATTAGAAGCAACATTGCTTAGCCTCCTGTTTTTAAGGGCTAATTGATCCATTGTGGAGAGACAGGACATCCTTTTGACATCACTGGAGCCCCTACAATCACCCCTAGAAGCTTTACTTAAACGAGGTGAAGGAACCAAATGCTGTTGAGACCAACTATCTCCAATTCTGTCTTGGTTTGCATATTTGCTTCTCATTTCAATTTCCAATGACAATACGTTATTCACTTCTTTCACAAGAGGTTGATAAACATTATCAAAGTCCGCCAAACAGAGAGGTGGGACAAAAATTCTTCTTGATCTCCTAGCCTGAAAACCTTTTTTGTTGAAACTTTCTTGCAAAATGTTTCGTTCGCACAAGCTATTGATGATAACCTCAGAAATGTGGAATGCTAACTCTTCAATGTTCATAGGAGGGTTTTTAGAGCCCCTCATCCCGTGTTCAGGACAGCAAGCATCTACAGAGCAGAACATTGAAAGGGACCTTTCACAAAACTCATTTCTTTCTGGCATGTTGTTGCGGGCATTGGGACTTGAAATGCTGTATAGCACATTAGAAAGAACTGCTTGAGTCAAAGGTTCCCAAAACACATCGTGGCATGAAGACTGCTTTCTACCCGAAGGCAGATACGTATTCCTCCAGATTTGATCCTGAAGCCATTTGGATTCAGACTGGATTTGTTCTTGTTTCCATGCCGGCAAAGAAGACCTGCAGCACGTATCATCCAAAGACTCTGCAGAAGTAAACATGAACAGGTTACTATTTCACATCTGGGGCACAATACCATGTTTCCCTGAAAATAGGACATACAGTAGTCCCTCGCTATACCGCGCTTCACCTACTGCGGCTTCACTTCATTGCGGGTTTCTGAGGAAGCCGATCGGCAGATTTAAACAGCCCGCCGAACTCGATCGGCAGGTTTTTCCAAAAAAAATATATATCTAAAATTGTAAATACTGTATTTAAATACTGTATCTAAAATAAATACTGTGTGGGAAGGGTTTATAAACACTTAAAACAATGAAAACTTACAAACAATTGCAATATAAATACTTAAATAAATACTATCAGTCGATAAATTCCCCATCACGGATTTCACCTATCGCGGCCAGGTCTGGAACGTAACACCAGCAATAGGTGAGGGACTACTGTATCCTGAAAATAAGGCCAAGGCTGACTTTTGGAGTGGGCATAAATGTATGCTCTCCCTCCAAAATAAGCTCTAGTGAAGAGGTGGCCACTGGAGGCAGCCTTTCCCTTCCCTCGTCATCTTAACCATAGCCCACTGATCATCTAATTGAGCAAAGGCCAGGAATTCTGTTTGGAGATATTTCCAGCACACTCTTCCTGGCCCAAAATCTGCCCACAGTACTAGGCAACTTTGAAGCCAAGGGCCCCTCTGTTCTGCAGTTCACTCTTGTGGCTATGGAGCAAGTGGCAATCATGGCTTGTGCTCCGTGGGTGCTGCTTAAGCTCCTTCTACAATGAGGCAGAAAGCCATGCGGCCCATTGGAATCGCTACCCCACCGTCCATCTGCTGCTGCTTGAAAAAAAGACAGGAGGCAATTGTGAGAAGCACATGTTTACGATAGAGGCAAAGCACAGGCTGTCCCTTTCAAGTGTGTGTATGAGGGGGGCAAGGAAGGGAGAGAGAGAGAGAGAGAGAGAGAGGGAGATTATGGACGGGAGTAACAAGAATTGCAGGCAACACTGTTGGACAGAGTTTCCTCTACAACGTTTCTCACTCTCTCTCTCTCTCTCTCTCTCTTTCTCTTTCTCTCTCTCTTTCTCTCTCTCTCTCTCTTTCTCTCTCTCTCTCTTTCTCTCTCTCTCTGTGGATCTGTCTCTCACACATGCACTTGATGAAACGGCAGAGGGCAGAGCCAGTAGTGATGGGGGTGGTGACCTGGCTCTGGGTAAGGGGAGAAGGGCAGAACCAGAGACAAGAGTAACAGTGGTGCTGGCAGTGGGGGAGCCAGAGGCAGGAGATGAAGATGAGGAGGAGGGCATGGTGACTTTGAGCATGCTGAGATGGGGGTTCAAGCAGTGATGTTGGGGTCTGCCAGGACTCACTGGCTGTTCAGAAGCTGTGAGGAAACCAAGCGACTAGTGGCGGCTTCTCTGTTCCCACCCTTGCCTCCAGGGGAAGGAAACTCTTGCGGGTTGCCTGGAGAAGCCAAGCTGACAGCCAAATTTCTAGTAGGGCGCAGCAGCAGAAGCAGCCGGCGAGCAAACCTTTCGTGTGGTGGTAGGGAGCGTGCACGTAAGACACAGCACCAGCACAAGGAACCTTTGGGCTGCATGCTGCAGGCAAGAAGTCTTTCTCCTCTTTCACTCCAAAAAGCTGGGTAGGTGTGATGAGCCTCACAAAGATTTCAAATCGAGAGAGATTTCTTGTGTGCAGCTTGTCCTGGTGCTGTGTCTTACATGCACTTCTCCCCAACACACCACCTGAAAGGTTTAATCGCTGACTGCTTCTACTTGGCAGGGATGGCTGAGGCATTGTGGGTGTTGTTGCTTCCCTGGCCACTGCCGCCTATAGAAGCCCCGTCCAGCCCCCTACAGGCCAAGCTCAGCTGTGGGCAGGGAGCATTGGCTGAGGCCAGTCTGGCTAAACTGCATCTGTCAGGGCTGCCCGGAGTCTCAATGCCTGGTGCCTGGGAAGAGTAATTGAGGCCAGCAGGAAGAAGGGAATGTGATGTGCCAGTGCCTGGAAGCTGTAAGGGTCTGGAGGGGGGCCAACAGGCTCAAGCTCAACCCAGACAAGACCAAATGGTTGTGGTGGGTATTTCCTCCTATGGACTATTCGATCTGTCAGTCCATTGTTCTGGGGGGAGAAACATTCACAACTTGGGTGTCCTCCTGGATGCACAGCTGAGCCTTGACTACTATCTCTCGGCTGTGGCCAGGGGGACCTTTGCCCAGGTTCTCCTGGCTTACCAGTTGCAGCCCTATTTGGACCAGGAAGCTCTACGCACAGTAACTCAGGCCCTCATCACCTCCCGTCTTGACTATTGCAATGCGCTCTACGTGGGGGTATCCTTGAAGTGTTCAGAGACTGCAAATTGTCCAGAATGCAGCCACGTGAGCTGTTATATAACACTTACACTCTGAGAGCTGCACTGGCATCTTATTAGTCTCCAGTCACAATTCAAAGTGTTGGTTATTCCCTATAAAGCCCTACATGGCTCAGGGTCAGACTATTTATCGGACCAGCTCCTGCCCCACACCTCCCAGACCAATAAGAGCACACAGAGTTGGCCTCCTCCAGGTCCCGTCGACTAAGCAATGCAGGTTGGCGAGGTCACGGGGGAGGCCCTTCTCTGTTGCTGCCCCAGCTCTATGGAATCGACTGAGTCCTTCGGGGTTGGGCAGCATAGAAGCAAAATCAATCAATCAATCAATCAATTAATTAAACAAACAAACAAAAATGCAGGCAAGGGTTGCGGGAGGCTCTTCTCCCCAGGAAGATCCGAAATGGGGCTCCCAAGGTGGAGGGGCACATAGTAAAATACATGATGAAGTTTATAGAGGAGATACTCATAGTAAAATATATCTAACAAATAATAGAAAAGAAGGTATAGTAATAGAACATATCAATGAAAGAATAGAAGAAGAGATATATGGGAATAGAAGAAAGGTATAGGAGATATAGGAGAGCAATAGGACAGGGGACGGAAGGCACTCTAGTGCACTTGTACTTGCCCCTTACTGACCTCTTAGGAATCTGGATAGGTCAACCGTAGATAATCTAAGGGTAAAGTGTTGGGGGTTTGAGGATGACACTATGGAGTCCGGTAATGAGTTCCACGCTTCGACAACTCGGTTATTGAAGTCATATTTTTTACAGTCAGGTTTGGAGCGGTTAATATTAAGTTTAAATCTGTTGTGTGCTCTTGTGTTGTTGTGGTTGAAGTTGAAGTAGTCGCCGACAGGCAGGACGTTGTAGCATATGATCTTGTCGGCAATACTTAGATCATGTTTAAGGCATCTTAGTTCTAGGCTTTCTAGACCCAGGATTGTTAGTCTATTTTTGTAGGATATTCTGTTTCGAGTGGAGGAGTGAAGGGCTCTTCTGGTGAAGTATCTTTGGACACTTTCAAGGGTGTTAATGTCTGAGATGCGATATGGGTTCCAAATGTTGGTGGGCACTCCAGTCAGTCAGCGCTCAGGTGGGGGGACCAAGGGGAGATTGGAACAGAGAAGAGAAAGGGGAAGGGGAGGCTTCCAATGACTGTCACCATACAGCTCACTCGCAAAGCAGCCACTGCCTTGGCTGACGTTTGGAAGCTGCAGAGCCAGAGTTTGGGGGAGAGAAAGAAAGAAAAACTTCTGCTCCTTTCCTTGAGTGCAGCTTTCTTTCTTTGTCTCCCCCAAACTCCGGTTCTGTGGCTTCCAAAGGCCAGCCAGGGCAGCATCCGCTCTGCGAGTGTACTTCCCACTCTATGGTGACGACTGGAACTGGAACTAAACAGACTGGCTGACAGATGCCACGGAGCTGCCAGACTCCAGCAAGACATGCATCTCATTGCTTGTCCCACTTCCTGCACCCCAAAAATAATAAGAAACATACACACCCCAAAATAATAAGGCCAAGGCCATATGTCAGGGGTCAACAAATATTAGACAGGGTTTTATTTGGGGGAAAACTTTGTGGCTGAAGATGTAATTTGAGAGATGGAACATTAGGTTGCATGGTTTCCATGAAACATTAGGTTGCATGGTATCCATGCAACTGGCATATTTTGAGCTAAATTAATGGATTTATCAAAATTAGTTTATGGCCAATACTACTTGTCACAAAGACATAGGTTTCATATACTGGATACACACAAAGGAATTATTATGCAGCATTGGAAAGACAGATCAATGAACTGTTCACATCATGTGTGAATTGGTTCTTTTTTCATAGGGGGCAAGGAAGGGGATTTTCAGGCAATTTAGTATAAATCTTTTAGAGACAGAAATGTTTCTGATGTAAAGAAATGTGAGCTACACATCTTATTGGACATTATCTGCTACAAAGACTAACCTCTATACTGGAAGGTAATCAGTTCTTTGATGACACTTAAAACAATGTGGTTGGCTAGAAGAAGAGTCTCACAGGGGTCTGGAACATGAGAACAAGCCAGGAGTTCAAGGTCTTTATATTTGTCTGGACTCTTGCATTTGAAGATATGTTGTTTACTCTCCCATTTTGAGAGGAGGCTGCCACTGTCCATCAGGAGGCAGCTTTCATCTGTCTTGTCACTGGAATCACTCAACCTGATTTCCCAGCGGTTGAGTAAGCTTTGATTCTTCTGCTTTGGTTCTACAAATTTGGAGGAGCGTGAAGATCTCAGGTGAGATTTTTCCTTCAAGGGAGAAAGGTGTCTGGATTTCTCACCGTAGCTGCTTTGCATGGTAGGCTCATCTTCCACTCCAAACTCACAAAGGAGAGTGTTGACAATGGTTTCAGCTGTCTGGCCAAGCTTCAGAGGACAGTAGGCAGAATAGCAGGTGTTTTCTGGACCTGGACAAGAATATTTCCCTGCATAGGATTCATGGTGAGGAAGGGGGTTGGCCTTCTTCTGATGTCCCATTCCAGGTTGCCTAAGAGGAACTTCACAATCTGCCGTTTTCTTAAATAGCTTTTCCAAAATGGTTCCCTCTGGGATAGAGCTTTGTCGGGGAAGCCAATCTTCCTCAAGGCAATCTAGTTTGACTTGACCTTTATCCTGTCTTCGTCTTCTGGGATGTCTTGACCTACCTTTGTCTCTCTCTGATGCCATGTGAGCATCCCAGTCAGAATACTTAAAGACAGAAGGGAATTTAGCTGGGGCTTCTTCTTGTATTTCATTCTCCTCCTCAGAGTAGATGACCATGCCAGGAACGTTGATTGGTGGGAAACTATCCCTCATATCTACCCTTCTGTACATTTTAGAAGTTGTTTTCACCCTTGGTGATTTAAATTGGTTCTGGGCAAGAGCCCTGTCCTTTGCAAATGCTCGCCCTGACATTTCCAGCTGGAGGTTCTCCACCATTAATTCAGAGGTGATCTCAGTAAGGCTTTCATTGCAACGGTCCAACATGACACTGATAGTCTCACTAACCACCAAGCTTTCAGAAGAGCTGGTAAGTACATTGACTTCCTTCTGGGTTACCTCTCTGTCCAAAGTGTGCTTAATAATTTCAAGAATGCTGCTGACAGCATTGTTGGCATACACATTCAATTCAGAGTGGAGCATTTGCACCTGACGGAAAGAGGTTTCAATGCACTCCCTGGTGACAGCACCACTCAGCTTTGTAAAATCCAGAAAGTTATGGGTAGATCCTAAAGTAGGCAACGTTCCTTTCCCAATGTCTCCCTGCAGCTTGCTTCGTAATGCTTCTACGGTTGTTTCTGCTATGTTTCCTACATGACCTGAAAGAGAATCTAAGGATCGTGTCAGTTGTGCAAAAGAAAGGCTTTCTAATGGGAATTTCACAATTTCCAAAAAATTACATTTGTAGTCCCGTTTAAAATGTCGAGCCACAAAATTCTCCAGTGTGATGACAATACATTCAACTGTTTCTTTGGCTATTTTGTCAATTATGTCCATAGCACTCTTCAGTGAAACGTTATAAAAAGGAAATTCGGGTTGGGTAAATCGTTGTTTTGGATTTTTTGCACATCCTCTGTATCCTGCCTGGTCTTTTCTTCCCAAAAAGCTATATTTATCTTGAGAAGTAGGAACGCTGGATAATAAACATCTATGAACATTTTCAAACACACTTGCCACAATATCTCTGGCAACAGAGCAAATCTCTACCTGAGAATCGCTGTGAAAAAGCCTAGGGCAGTCGATTTTTTTAAAACTACAATAGAATAGTCGCTCGTTGAGCTCACCAGGAATCTTCTTCAAAATGCAAACAGAAGGTTCTAAGTCTCGACTTCTCATGTAAACCTCACTTACAATATTCTCGGCCACTTGCATCATTTTTAGGGTTTCGTTTATGTTTGCATCTGTCATGGGCTGCTGCTCAAAGATTTCCCTCAATATGCCTTCCTTTGGAAGGATTTGATTGAGGTAACATGCATAATCTTCATAAGAGAAGCCTTTAGGCTTTCCGTGGATGTCTTTAGTTGTCATTTCAAACTGGAAGAACATCTGGGTAGAAGGAAGTCCATCAATTTGGGAACGGGTCAACGAAGTATGTTTATGCATTTGGGAAAACTGCACATCATCGGTGTGTAGATCATGCACAACAGAATTAATGAGTTCACTTGCTTTGGAGATCTGCTCTGATGACAACGTATTGACTTGGAATGTAGTTCTGTGATAATTTTCTGTTTTGAATTCATCAATAATAGTTCCCAACACTTTGCTTACTACGTCTTTGGCGTACACTGTCAAGTCAGATTTTGACAAAGTCCCTCTTAGGAACGAGCTGTCCGAATCATCTGACATTACTCTTGGCCTCATGATTGTGTTGCTGCTAGTGTGCATGTCACATGGAAAAGATGGCTGTCCTTTCCATCTCTGTTGCACAGACAATGGAAGGACTTCTTCCAGATGAGCTGCAGCAAAACAGGCGATTTTATTCAAAACGCTTTGAATGAGTTCTTCACTCAAGGACTGTGGAGAGGGTTGGAGCTGGGATACTGCCAGAGTAATCTTTTGGATGTCAGATGAACCTTTATCTGAAATACTTGTTTCTAACTTGGATGCGCTGGAGCTAAACAGAGTGTCCACAACTGCCGAATACATTTTATTAAGTATTCCATCCACAATCTCACCAGCTACATTACAAGCATTTGCCTGAGATGAAGTGTCCATCATTCCATTATACTGCGAAGACTTGAGTTCAGAATTAAAAAATGCAGACTCATTATTAAAAGAGGACAGAAGTCCCAGATCTCCCATTATTCGCTGGGTAACCTGGTTGAGAACGTCTTCCACACTTGCCAACAATGGGAACCCTCCGTGCTGTCCAGGTTGTTGTTTATTAAAAATCCTTTTCAGAACTCTTTTTTGAATCTCATTCTCAGTCAAGGCTATCTGAACAGTTATGATCTTGAGGAGATCGTTTATAATTTCATTGGCAGAAGCATTTTCTTCTTGGGGGAGGAGATTTTGGCAAGAAAGCATCTCCCGTTCCAGGTCCTTCTGAATTACTTTAACAATGGTGCAAGTCAGTTTTTCAGCACAGAGCCTTAAATTATATTGAGAGTCCTGAACTGCTAATTTTGCTTTATCACAGTGGTTGACCGTTCTGGCCTCTGTGGGTTTTTGTGCAATTGAAGTTGCACCTCCACTGTCAAGATGAGATGGCTTTCCTTGCTTAACAGCCATTTCCATTTCACATTCTAGTTTATTTTCAACAAACATTTCCAGTTTGAGGAAGACATTATCAACTAAATATTTTGCTATGCCTTCAGGAGAAAAGTCTTTTATCTCTGGAAGCTGCTTAGCATTATATTCTGACAGTTTTCTGCCAGGGGTTTTTTCAGCTTTTGATACGCCAGGGACTTGAAGCTTATTTCTCTTGAGATCTGGAAAACGACTCTTGTGTCCAGCCTTAGATCCACGTTCTTTCAACTGTGCCAGAGGCTCTACTGTCTTCTGCACACAATCATAGAGGAGGCACTGGACTTGAGATGAAAGTGCCCCCTTCATATTCAGAGCAGCTGCAAGACCAGAACTCAGATCTTCAAACACAATATCCACCAAGTCATTGGAAACCAGCGAAGCATCAGATTTCACCCCAGCTGGGGTGGACAATGATTTTTTTGTGCTGCCATCTGCAGCCTTGTCCATATCTAACATTATCGTCTGAAAGATTTCGTTTAAAAGAGCTTCCACTGTGTTTTGGATTTGGGTCTGAAGATCTCTTTTATAGGTAGGGTTTTTCTTGAAAACTTTTTCCAATACACTTTCATTCTGGGATGAAGAGGGCTTTGCTTCAGAAAAATCTTCTGGGGGGGCAAAAATAGTCAAAACCATGCTGACAATTTGGATAGCAGCTATGCTTTCAGAGAATATAACAGGAGGAGTTGAAATTTTATCCACTTCCTTATCCAGCTCGTGCTTTACATTTTTCAAAATCAACCTAGCTAGATCACTGGCATATGATTTTAAATCTGAGGAAGACAACGATACAGACTGTTCTGGTTTGTCTCTTGCAGCTAAAATAGAATTATTGTAGGAGTTAAAAATATCCTCTAAACAATTAGGCAAATTACCCTGTTGGTTGGCTAGGATTCTTTTGAATTCTTCTTGTAAAGCCAAGGAAAAGTCTGAACTAATTGACATTTTTAAGTTTTGCACATCCAAGCATAACTGAGATTCCACTTTGGATATGACAAAGGCTTCTAATTTTGCTATAAACATTTGCACTAAATCATTAACCAGATCTGACTTAGATAGATGTTCAGGCTGACTAATGTGCATTGGTTCCTGCATGGTGTTTTGGTTATTCTGCCCTTCTTCTTGGGGAAATTCTGACTCAAAGGACGTCTCAGAGTCTTTGAAATGCACTGATGGTAGGCTTTTGCCAGATTCTCTGGGCACACATAGAGGAAGAATATCAGTGAAAACGAGACTCGATTGCCTGTTCCTGATATCTTGCATGCTACCTTGAGCAAAGCGGGAAAGCATTTGGAACACAGTTTTTACCAGATCATTTGTAAAAGCATGTACTTCTGTTTCCGAGATTAGAATCTGACCAATGATTTCACTTTGTGCTTTACAGGCAGGTTGCTCCTGTGCCTGTTGCCCGCTCATGTTCATTTGGGTAAGCGAGGAAGGAAGAACACCGGGGAGGCAGACTGTTTGCTCTGCCCAAACATGCTGGAATGTTTCCTTTAAAAGATTCTGCACTAATTCCATGATTGCCAGTTGTTCTTCCCCTTTAAAGTCATCTTCCATTTGCTTCATGATCTGCTCTAAAGTCAATTCGGAACCTGACGTCCCTTGCCTTGTCTTCGACATTGGGTCAGCGGAAGCTCTAGTGGTTTCCGGACTTTCCAAAGAACAAAAAATAGCATTTTGCACAAGACTGTCCAAGGTACTTTCTGTCTTCTCTAGATATTTTGATGGAACCGTCCTATCATTGTCCAGAAATTCCCCATCACCCTGCAAAGCAGATTTAGAGTGAGACCTGCTTCTTTGTCGTGGTTCAAGGCCAAAACCTTCATATGCAAGGTTTTGACCCTTGCTGGTTTTTAATTTCCCATCTTGTTGGCGCTTATCTTTTTCTTCCTGATCAGCTTCAGAGTAAATTACCATGCCTGGAACATTAACAGGAGGAAATGGTTTTCGTACATTTTTCTCAGTTGTAAAGAGTGTTGTCGTGGTCACTCCTGCAGCTGGTGTTTCAGAACCTTTGTGACTAGGAGACTCTCTTTGCATTTTGAGGCAAGAGCTGGGTTTTGCTGATGGAGAGAGAACCCTCAGTTTTTCAGTACTTAGATCGTTGAATACATCGTTGATGATCTGCATGATAATTGAGCTCTCTCTGCATGGAGGAATTCCTTCTTGGCTCACCTGACGCTGGATGTAGCTTAGGATGTTGCCAATCATCTCTTCCACATATTGAAGGATGTTCGTCTCTGAAGAAGCCACTGTTTTGGAAACTATCTTACAAATTGTGTCTTTCACAATGGCATTTGCCGCTTCAGATTCCGCTGTATGGGGTGGAACTGCTGCATAAAGTTGTTCAAGCGGTATGCCGATTGCTTTGATTTTAGAAAAGAGCTCAAATTGGGACACTTTTGTTTGGCTCGACATAGCAAAGACCTTCAGTTTGTCAATAATGATCTGGACAATCTCCTCAGCAATGCCCAGCATAGACTCAAAGGACAGGGGCATCTGAGCCCTCCAAAAGGTTGGGTCCGAGTCAGCATTATTCTCAATGGCAGCAAGGCACATCGCTTTCCATTCTGTGGGAAACTCGTCTCTGGAAATGGTTTCGAAATATTTCTTCTGAGCGGTGTCATGGAGTTTACTGAGCACATTTTCAACAATGTCGTTGGCGACAAAACTAGCCACCCTTGAAACCGAACTAGCAACTGGTGGCTCGGCAGCATGGATGCCTAGTAAGCTATCTGATATGGATTCAAGAAGGACTTCCATTGAAATAGAGACAGAACCAGCTGTACATCCCAGGTCACCTAATATTTTTTTGAAAATGTCATCCAGAATAATTGCAGTAACTTTGGCAAGTGGCAACTTCAGGTCACTGAAAATACTCTTAAGATCCTTCACATCTATGGTCTCACGTTGGTGAGTAGGTGGTGTCTTCTGTTCCCCTCCAGTAGATGGCAATTCTTCTGAATCAGTGGTCATACTTGTTTCAGTTTTACACGGGAGCCCTTTTGGCATTCTGTGCTTTTGTTTGCTGGGATATGAAATACTAATATTTTCTGGATCATCTGTAGAACTTTTCTGCATCTGGGAGATATGGCTGTCTGACTTGGAACTCTTCATGCTTGGTGTGGTAGACAGAAGATAGTTGTCTTTAGATGGAGAGAAGAGAACGGCTGTTTTTCCTCTCTTAAATTTTCCCTTAAGAATTTCACTATCTACAGACAGGTGGGTGCTCTTGGTAAATGAGGTATAGGAAGACTTAGAGGAGACCAAAGAGGTTGACACTGGTTTCCCATTAGTAGAACGGATTTCACTCGGAGAGCTGGTGGTAGGTTTCATACTTGTATTAGTAAAGCTGACTTTCCTACTGGCAAAGCCGGGGAGGCTGCCATAACTTTCACAAATGTCTTCATTGCAACTGGTGCAGCTGCTGGAGTTCTCTGAAGATACTACAGACTCCTCAGAGATTGTGTACACCCGCGTCCTGACCCTCTCCTCAAATTTGGTGAGAGCTGGATAGAGGATACTTGTGACTGCTGACACTACCCACGTCATGATATTCTGGATGATGTTATTCAGTTCTGAAGAAGATACCTGATGAAAAGAGAAGAAGTGTTATATAATAGGCAAAAGACCTGCACATAACTCCAAATAAGAAGTTTTGGGGAAGGACGAACATCTAGACCATCTCCTCTGCATTTATACTGAACTATATTCTGCATATTTGACTTTGATCTACATCAAGGACATACAGGTAGTCCATGACTTATGACTGGTTCCAAGGTATGATGAATCCCTGAAAATTACAACCCAATTTTGAGGTTATGATGGTTGCATCTGCCCCATGGTCATGTGATTGCATTTTGGATGCTGGTAAACCAAACTCACCTTTATGGACATTTGCTATGTCCCAAAGTTATGTGACTGTGATTTTTGATGGTTTTTGCTTGGTTCCCGGCATTTACTTCTGGTTTCAGACCAACCATCCCCCCCCCCATTGCATACAATAGATTTGTTTAATGAACATTGTATTCTCTTAATGACCAATGTAAAAAATAATAAAATCAGGTCCAGTCACATGATGATCTTTTTAACAACCACAATAATTTACAATTGTAATTCTGGATTACAATTACAATCATAAATTAAGAACTACCTGTACAGCCTGACCTCAATACCAGGGAAGATTCTGGAAAAGATAATCAAGCAACGAATCAATGAACACCTAGAAGCAAACAAAGCAATAACCCAAAACCAACATCGGTTTATCAAAAACAGATCATGCAAGACTAATCTTATTGCATATTTTGACAAAGTGAAAAAATTAGTGGACTACAGGAATGTTGTTGATATAATTTACTTGGACTTCAGTAAGGCATTTGATAAAGTAGACCATAACCTATTACTAGATAAAGTAGAAAAATATGGGTTAGACAGCAACACCACCAGATGGATTTGTAACTGGCTGACTAACAGCACTCAATGTGTAGTCCTCAATGGAACTGCATGGAGGGAAGTACTGTTTCCCTGAAAATAAGACAGGGCATTTTTTTCTGGACCCCAAAATATAGTGTTGGCCTTATTATCGAGGGCTTATTACTTGGGGTGTGCAGTAGGTAGTGAGTGTGGGACTAGATGTCCCATCGCTGCCATCTCCCTTCCCTGTTCTTGACAGCAGCTGAGTGGCTGGCCCACTGCAACCATGATGCCAAATGGTTCCTGCTAAGAGGAGGCGATGGAAAGAAGGAAGAAAGGCAGGTGCTTTGCCTCAGGTAGCCCACAAGAGTTCCCCCCCCTCCCATTTCACTCAAGAGGCAGAGGCAGAGGATGGTCAGTGGACACAACACCGAGGAACAGGCGGCTGTTCCTGCAGGGGATTCTCTCACTTGCTCTTGCTCTATCACCCATTAAGTAGGATAAATTGGGGCTGCACAACATTTTAACCAGCTCATTCCACAAATTGTTAAGCTGGTTATTACCTATAAAAACCTACATGGCTTAGGATCAGACTATCTTCGGGACCATCTCCTGCCACACACCTCCCAGAGACCAATAAGATCTCCCAGGGTTGGCCTTCTCTGTGTCTCGTCAACTAAGCAATGCAGGTTGGTGATGCCATGGGGGAAGGCCTTCTCTGTGGTTGCCCCGGCTCTATGGAACCAACTCCCCCCAATGTCTGTACTACTCCCACCCTACTGGCCTTCTGAAAGGCAGTGAAGACCTGGCTTTGCCAGCAGGCCTGGGGCCGTGAATACTACCATCTGTCATGGCTGAATTGCATTGATAGGTTAAGTATGTATGTTTGATTGATTGGATTGTTGTGGGTTTATAATAGGATTTTATTGCTTTATTATTTTAATGTGCTTAGTATTAATATTGATATTGACTTCTTCTATTATTGTATTCTATTGTTTTATATCGTTGTAAGCCAACCTGAGTCCCATGGGATTGGGCAGCATAGAAGTTAAATAAACAAACAAACAAATAAACAAATAAATAAATAAATTGTCACCCAATATCTAAAAACTAGTAATAGTAGTACAGTGGTACCTCAAGATACGAACCCCTCGTCTTACGAACAACTTGTGATACGAACCCGGGGTTCAGAAAAATTTTGCCTCTTCTTACGAACTTTTTCCGAGTTACGAACCGGCGTTCAGAGACTGCTGGGAAGCCGCGCGGCTGTTTTAAAAGGTGACAGCCGGGCGGCGGGGCTTCCCAGAAGCCTCCCGAACGCCGGTTCGTAACTCGAACAAAGTTCGTAAGAAGAGGCAAAATTTTGCTGAACCCCGGGTTCGGTTCGGGGGGGTGCTGGGAAGCCCCCCAGGCCGTCTGAGACCTTTTAAAACACCCGCGCCGCTTCGCAGCTGTCTCCCGAAGCCGAACGCGGAAGTTCGGCTTTAGCGTTCGGCTTCAGGAGACAGCTGGCAAGCGGCGCGGGTGTTTTAAAAGGTCGCAGCCGGCCTGGGGGGCTTGCCAGCACCCCCCCGAACCCAGGTTCGGGGTTCGGGGGGGTGCTGGCAAGCCCCCCAGGCCGGCTGTCACCTTTTAAAACAGCCGCAGGGCTTCCCAGCAGTCGCCGAAAGCCGTTTTTTTGCGGGGGGGGGGGGGGTTTGGTTGCACGGATTAATTGACTTTACATTGTTTCCTATGGGAAACAATGTTTCGTCTTATGAACCTTTCGTCTTACGAACCTCCTCCTTGCACCAATTAAGTTTGTATCATGAGGTATTACTGTAGTAGAAATAGTATAAGGGCAGACTAGATGGACCATGAGGTCTTTTTCAGCCGTCAGTCTTCTATGTTTCTTTGTTTCTAAAAACATGATACCACAGTCTCCAGAGGCAAAATAGAAGCCAATATTCCATCAATCTTACCATCCAAAAAGATTTAACCAAAGAGATCATTTTCTTTTGTTCCCATAGCTCCATTAAGGAAGCAACCGTTCTCCCTTCAGGAATAAGTGGGGGAAAGGAGTTGAGGCAGCTATGGAGAAAGTTTGCTTGTTTGCTACTTGTGATCCCAGTGAACAGGATTTTAAAAGGAAAGCGTCTTCATTTTCTTTTTGTCTTCAAATCTGGAGCTACTAATAGTACACAGTCCTACTTACATGACATTAGAAATCAGGCAATTTAGTTAACGCACTGTGCAAAGCCAAAATTGGGTAACACGGTTAAACTTGTTGTGTGAATACGATCACATTATACCTGAATGTTTCCTCATTTGCAAATTTTTTATTGAGGATCAAATTGGGGATAACTGGAAAATAGACCTCCAATGTCTAATTACACTTTCATTAACATTTTGGTTCTCTATGGTTCTGTATCAGATGGTTTTGGACAGCAATAGCACAGACTTATTTATCACTTCAGAGCACTTTATAGCTCTCTCTAAGTCCAGGGTGTCAAACTGCAGCCCATGGGCCGGATGTGTCCTGCACTGGCCACACCCATACTCAGCAAAGGGGGGAGGAGTCACGATACGTCACATGACCGCAATGTGATGCCATGAGTTTCACACCCCTGCTCTAAGCGGTTTAAAGAGTCAGCATATTGCCCACAACAATCTGGGTCTTCATTTTGTCAGCTTCAAAAGGGATAGAAAGTCGAGTCAACCGGTAAGCTGGTGAGAGTTGAGCTGCTGGCAATCGGTAGAATTAGCCTGCAATGTTGCATTTTAACCACTGTGCCACCACAGCCTTTACAAATACACAGTCACCTGAAATGTAAGAATGATTAATAGTGTGACCTACTTTTCCTTTGAGGGTCTTTCGAAGTGCTGTTTGATCTCTGAAAGCAAAAGTGATGGGGAGAATCAGTGAAAGATTGTGGAGCAAATTATTACATTCAAACAGAGAGAAAGAGTGAGAGAGAGTGAGAGAGAGAAAGAGAGAGAAAGAGAGAGAAAGGGAGAGAAAGGGAGAGAAAGAGAGAGAAAGAGAGAGAAAGAGAGAGAAAGAGAGAGAGAAAGAGTGAGAGAAAGAGTGAGAGAAAGAGAGAGTGAGTGAGAGAGAGAGAAAGAGAAAGAGAAGAGAGAGAGAGACAGAGAAAGAGAAAGAGAGAGAGAAAGAAAGAGTGAGAGAAAGAGAGAGAAAGAGAGAGAGAGACAGAGAAAGAGAAAGAGAGAGTGAGAGAGAGTGAGAGAGAGAAAGAGAGAGAGTAAGAGAGTGAGAGAAAGAGTGAGAGAAAAAGAGAGAGACAGAGACAGAGTGAGAGAGAAAGAGTGTGAGAGAAAGAGAAAGAGAGAAAGTGACAGACAGAGAGAGAGAAAGAGAGAGTGAGGGAGAGAGAGAGAAAGAGAGAGAGAGAGAGAGAGACATAGAAATACAGAAACAGATATACAGGTACACATGCACACAGACATGTATACCCTCCAGTGAACAACCTGGCAACATTTATTTATTTATTCGACTTCTATGCCGCCCAATTCCGAAGGACTCAGGGCGGCTTACAGCATAATATAATACAATACAAAAAGATGCAAGCAATAAAAGAAGTCGAATATAATCTCTAAAATCCAACTCCGATAAAACCCATTTATATAAAATCAATCAAATCTTATGCATGCACACCATTCATAAAATAAAATTTGGCCATGGAAAATGGACAATTGATGGCCCCCAGGCCACGAATTGATCAGAATGATAAAGGAAACTTATTGGGAATTCTAGAAACTATGATTCAGTAATACAAGGGTTAGAAACGGATGTTTTAGGATGTCAGACTTACGTAGTAGAAAGCAAGTGCTGAAGATAAGCTGAGTAAGATGACTCACATTCCTCACTGTCCTGATATTTTGTAGTCATGTGCTCTGAAAGAATGTGAATACCAGCATTAAGATGCTGTAAAGCAATCTAATTAATGAAGGAAGCCTTGGAATGCCAGTGCTTCCCTCACTTCAATCCAGAAAAACTCTAACACAATTGAATATCAGATAAGAGAAGTCCACTCATTCAGACATGGGATTTTGATCCGTAAATGGAGTAGATGTGCACCTAACACATACCTGTTGAAACTGAACACGCTGGAGAGATGCCTTGTTCTCTTCCACTCACCAATGGGATTATTATTATTTGATTAAATATATCTAGGTGGTCAGCCATTCTGTCAACAGAATGTTTTAATTTCAGAATGGAAACTAAGCCTGAATCATTTTCACTATTTTACCTATAAGGATTCCCCAGGCTTTTCAGTACCATTCTGCAGTGTTTCTGATCGCTTATCAAACATGGCTATTAAGCAGTGGTGAGATCTTGCCAATTGAACATCTGGTTCAGTGATCGTGTGCTTTGCATGTGCATGCTTTGCACATGCGCCTTTATGATGCATGATGCACGGCGAAGAGGGACAGAGTCTGATGGCCGCAGCAATGAGGAGCCTTTCCTCTCCCTTGGAAAGGTTCCGAATCCCCACTGCCCGGGGGTTCTGGTCCTTTTGGACCAGACTGGATCCTTCCTGAAGGGAAGATGACACAGGGGATGCTACCAGGGGTCTGGGAGCGGTCAGCATGCCCCACCAGACGAAATGGCTCAGTCTCGCACCGGCGGTGGTGTGAAGCCGGCCAGGCAGACATTCCTAAGCCGACACAGCCGCAGAGACAACACAATGCTTGGAGGAAAAGCTGAGCGGTAACATCTGGAAAGAGCTGGAGGAGTGCTTACAGAGAGAGGAAGGGATTTGAAGCTGGTACTGGTGAGTTGAGAGTGGCCAAAAGGGATTTTGGAATTTTGTTTTTCGATTTGATTTTCAACAGAGCTAAAACAGCTGGAAATAGAAGAAGTAGTTATTTTGCGATGTGGCGTATGGCGAAAGCTTCAGAAAGTAGCAAATTGCCCAAGATTGTATTTTTAAGATATCTAATTGTTTTTAAATTTGTCCTTTTGAATCAGGAACCTTAAATTTTTGTTGTGGATGCTGTTTTGTTTTCATTTATAAATGGAGAGGAATGTTAAATACCAGAAGAGGAATACTAAATACCAGAAGATCTGGAAAATGTGTCATCTAGCACCATTGTGTGGCCGGAGGAAATATAGCAGCTTGCTTTGCAAGGATTTTGACATTGTTTGCAAGCATATCTTATCTGTTTGGCCTTCACACTGACTTTCTATGAGAAAGGAGGATATCAACTTTGGCATGGAAGAATGAAAATATTCAAGATGGAATTGACTGAACTGATTGAACTGTCTGAAAACACACCTTTTGCGACTTTCTGCTAAGCCAAGCCCACGGGGAAGCCAGATTCACTTAACAACCATGTTGCTAATATTAACAACTGCGGTGATTCGCTTAGCAACTGGGGCAAGAAAGATCATAAAATGGGGCAAAATTCGCTTAAGAACTGCCTCACTTAGCAACAGAAATTTTGGACAGGATTGTGGTCATATACATATATATGTTGAGGAGTACCTGGAATGTCCTTCATGATGCAGGAAAGATATTCATTCATTTCAAGTCCTTCTCACAGAAGGATTCTTTCAGAGAAAGGCTCATTGGAGTGTATTGTGTAGCGGGCTTTAGTAGGCCCAAACCAGGCCAGCATAGCTACAACCACATGTATTGACTCAAAACTGGAACTGAGGAACAGCAGGCAAGTGCCTTTAATTTATACTTTAGGCCCACAGGCCCTTAATCAATCATAGTATTTTTTAAAACCCACCCAAATTTGAATGTATCAAGTTTTCCTCCAAAACAGTTGTAGTTAACAGTTAGGGTCATCTTGAAGCAGAGGTCTCTAACCTTGGCAACTTAAAGATCTGTAGACTTCAATTCCCAGAATTCCTCAGCCAGGAGAAATTCTGGGAATTGAAGTCCACAAACCTTAAAGTTGCCAAGGTTGGAGACCTTGATATAAACGTTAATTTCACTTTACCAAGGCTTTACACAGCTATATACACTGCTCAAAAAAATAAAGGGAATACTTAACACAATATAACTAAATGTAAATTACATTTCTGTGAAATCAAACTGTCCACTTAGGAAGCAACACTGATTGACAATCAATTTCACCTGCTGTTGTGCACATTCAACTTTGTACAGAACAAAGTATCCAATGGGAATATTTCATTCATTCAGATCTAGGATGTGTTTATTTGAGTGTTCCCTTTATTTTGGGGGGGCAGTATATATTCAACAGTGTTTTTGTTTTGTAAAAAAGGAGATTATTTGGACATGGAAAGCCTGATATTAAACATCCAGCTCCTAACAGTGTGAACTAGTTACACTGAAAAACTGTGAACTAGTTACATCTAGTGGGAAAACAGTTTGGCCCTTGTTGTGAGTGGTCCACGTCTGGCTCAGCTGGTCATGGATTTCAAGGACCAAATATGGAGTACTGGAATCACAGGGCAATGTACCCACCTTTTAGATTGAGAATGAGGAAGAGTTAGGGTCAACCAGACTGAAGGTCAACCTGAGATAACCCCCAGTTATGGAACTGAGTGAGTCAGAGGACGATGGGGAATTAGAGGAGCAGGACCTCCAGTTAGATGCAAGAGCAAGGAGGATGACATTGAGACATGTGGATCTCACAAGAAGGGGTTCTTGGCATTAATCTATGGGACATTTGGCCACACCTTGTCAGTATAAAAGGATAGGCAATGGTAAAAGGGGTGTGGCAAACAACGTTCCTCACTGATGATGCGTTCGATGATGCCTCGAAGCTAAGAGACTGTTCTACCTCCACAGACTTTTATTCCTGCCTGTTTCATGAGCAGAGGAGTTCCTTGGGACTGTAAGTTTGGTTAAACTCCAAGAAACATGTCAGGAGCGGAGATTTATGACTCTATCTGGCTCCCAGCCTGGACTTTCCTTATCTCCACACATTAGAGAAATGCTGCCAGCGTGAGATTCCTTAATTTAAACAGTTTATTGCACGAACAATAGATTTTGCCTATTATCAGTGTGTGTGGCTCTTTATTCCTGATAATTGACCCGACTGGACAGAACAGCCCTTACCTGTTTTCCCCTTATTAAGTCGTCTCTTCTTCTCTGAGTGTCTTTCACGTGGTTGACATTCTGGTTCACTCTAGCAAAGATTTTAAAAGGTTTTTTAAAAAATGTTATCAATGTTTTGCTTGCTCTGGTGAGTCAGCCAGAGTTTAAACTACCATATTTTTGGAGTATAAGATGCACCTTTTTCCTCCCTAAAAGAGACTGATCATTTGGGTGCATCTTATACTCTGAATGTAGCCTCTTTTTTTCTCAGCCCTAACCAGGTGCTAATGATCTTCCCAGCTCTTACTGGCTTGCAAGCTCTTTCATTGTTTCTCTCTGCAAAGAATGTTTTCCAAACCTTAAGACTTTGCAGGGGGGTTTTCCCCCATTGGTCTACCTTGCTCCAAATGTTTCTTTCCAGCCCTAACCAGGTAATACCAATGTTCCCAACCCTTACTGGCTTGCCAAGCTCTTTCATTGTTTCTCTCTGCAAAGAATGTTTTCCAAACCTTAAGACTTTACAGGGTTTTTTCCCCCCATTGGTCTACCTTGCTCCAAATGTTTCTTTCCAGCCCTAACCAGGTGCTACCAATGTTCCCAGCCCTTACTGGCTTGCAAGCTCTTTCATTGTTACTCTCTCCGAATAAAGTTTTTTTTAAGCCCTAACCAGGGGATAAAATAATGTGCTGAAGCTGACCAGACTAAGACGCTAGCCAGCTGAATACATGGTAAGTAGATTGTTTTCCCTATTTCCCTCCCCCAAAACTAAGGTGCGTCTTATACTCCCAAAAATATGGTACTACTTGTAGTCTAATTGCTATTCAATTCAGGTCCTCCCTCAGCCCAAGCACAGCCCCTCAGTTTTTTTAACTCCAAAGGGCAGGGTCATACCGTTGAAGTTGCTTTCTTTCTATGCTTCACTTTATGAGAGCCTTCGTTAGCATGATGAGAGACTGATAAATACATGGATCCTTTGCCTGACGGCTTTGATGGAGCTCGGTGAGACAGATTTGCTCCTAGAATGAAAAAAAAAGCGGCAATAACTTGCAATTTCAAATGCTCAAAATTCAAATTGCATAACCAGCCAACTATATTATTCCAATGCAACAAATCGTAATGATGGCACAGGCCAACAGAGCATCATGAAGCACTTTGGGCCTTTCAAACCGATGAGGACATTGCAGCATTAGCAATTCCAACAGCACAATAAGAACAGAGTTTGCAAATTTAGTGTCCATATCAGAGCTCATTTGCTTTTCATAATGAAAAGAAACATCTCTTACACATTGCAAAACATTGAAAGGCAACACTGAAAGCACAAGAACGCAACAATTTTTATATGATGGAATTGGAATTTTCTGTAAAAAGAAAAAAACAACTAAGAAAATAATGCATTTCCAGAACCAAAGACTAGAAATAGAAACAATTTTTGAGATAGGCCAAATTTTGATCAAATTTTGATCCTTGGCTTACGAATGGTGCCTTAGCGATGGTTTGAACCTACGATCTACCTGAAAAAGTTACTTATGATCCAGATCTGAAATTCTCATGATTGCCAACCCCACCCCCCACAATCGTATGACTGCACTTGAGCACTTGGCAACATGGCCACATTTAGGGCCTTTTGCAATATCCTGCAATCACAGGACCTTGTTTGACAACAGTTTTGTCAAAAATCAGCATTTACGTCTGGTTTTTGCAAAACCACTTCAGGGTTCCAAGTCCCACCGACAGGCAGATAGATTCATGAAAGAACAATTTTATTGGATACATCCAGGGGTGGGTTCCTCCCGGTTTGGACCGGTTCGGCTAAACTGCTAGCAGCCCACTGGTGACATCACAATCTGGTCTATGGGCGCTGCCATTTTTTCTAAATAGAATTTTTTTTTTTTTTTTTATTTTGCATATACGCAGAAGCAGAGTTTCAGGCATGGTGCATGCAGTCACCTTTTTTTCCCAGCAGGTTTTTTTAAAAAAATTGGAGTGTTTTTTGTATCACGCAGATGAGGCATAGCCACGGGGATTGGGGGGAAGCAAACTGACAGCGAGGTAAGTTGGAGACCACCCCTGGATATCTCATATTAGCAAAACTGGTTCCTGTGGCTTTCACTTAATTAAAAAGTAAAGTTTCCCCTTTCCCCCAAGTCACTGGTCATACTGTCCAATCAAAATGCTGGCTGGTTTCTTGGTTCCCTCATTCCTCCTCTGGCCAGCCACCTGTTAGAGAATATCCTTGGTTCCCACAGGAAAACTTTTTGTTTTGGCTATAAACCCCCATCTAATTATTTCCTCCCTCCTTGTCCCTTCTTCTGCTTTGTGGTAATCCTGAAGCCTCCAAGATGACTTTAGTCAGGTTCACTTCAGAGTTGACACCACACTTACTGTGATCAATGGGTCCACACTGATGACCACTGCATTTTCTTAATGATTGCTGCAAAAAATATTGTCAAGTCAGATTGGCCATGTGACAGACCCCTTTTATGACCGCTAATGACTTGCGACTTCCATTATAGTCGCAATTCAAGGGCTACTTGCAGGGGTGGGCAGCAGGCAGGATGGGGTGGAACACAGTTCCACCAGCAATGAAGATGCGTATGCAGCTCCAGCTGATCAGCAGCTGTCACTTCCTGGATTACTGGTCTCGGCTCAGCTCTCTTTTTTTCCCCTCCTGCTGCTGCGTCTGTGCTCCTTGCTTTTTTCTTCTTTCCTCCTTCCCGGCCTCAGACGGGCTTCCCTCTCTCCTGCTGGCTCCCCTCCAGCCTCACGCGGCCACCTCCTGCCTGAGGTGCAAGCAGAAGGTGTGGATGGAAGGGCGCTGGCCGCATTTATGCTTGTGGCAGCACCCGTTTGCCTAGCTACCCAGCCTGAGGCGGGGGGGCAATCCAGGAAGGAGAGCGCGGGAAACACAAAGCAAATTGTCACCTTACTGAGCGACACTGGTAAGGTTGTAAGTTGAGGGCTTAACAGTTCACTTGAACGATGATGATAGTTCAAGCCACTCCCACATGGTCACATAGCCAGGAAACCACTCCTACCCAGTCACATGACCGTTAAGTCACACCCACAAAATAAGCCACACCCACAGTGTGGCAGTAAAATTTTTGGCTGCCCATTACTTGCTACTTGTATTCAGCTCTCTAGCCTATATTACCTATGGATATCAAGTGACAGCTCCCCCAACCAACCAAGGAACATTTTTTCCATAGAATTCCTTTATATTCTTGCCATTTTTCATGACTGACTGTCTCATTTCAGTCCCAGGATATGAGACTGCATTTTGAGGTAAGACTTACCACTTGAGCATGAGTAAAGGTGCTTATTGTTGCTATTGCTGGTTCCGTGTTTGCTGCTGCCACTGGAATCATAACCACCACCTGCTTTTCCATTGCTGCTCCCACACCCAGCTGATCCACAGCAGCCGGTCTTGCCACTGTTACTGGAATATCCTCCTAGGCCACAACCGGAACCACAACAGGAAGTCTTGCTCCCACATCCACCGGATCCACAACAGGAAGTCTTGCTCCCACATCCACCGGATCCACAACAGGAAGTCTTGCTTCCACAACCAGTGGATCCACAGCAGGAAGTTTTGCTCCCACATCTGGCCAATCCACAGGAGGTCTTGCTTCCACATCGGGTTGGTCTGCAACTTTTGCTTCCACATCCAGTTGATCCACAGCAGGAAGTCTTGCTTCCACAACCGGCTGATCCGCAACAGGAAATTTTGCTTCCATAACCGACTGAAGCAGAACAGGAAGTCTTGCTCCCACAACCAGCTGATCCAGAACAGGAAACTTTGCTTCCACAACCAACTGATCCGCAACAGGAAGCTTTGCTTCCGCAACCGGCTGATCCACAACAGGAAGTTTTGCTCCCACAACCAGCTGATCCAGAACAGGCAGTTTTGCTCCCGCAACCAGCTGATCCACAGACTGATCCTCCACCATCATTGCTGGTACACACAGCTGAAGCAGAGGTTGGAAATTTATCTTTGCTCATTCTTGCCGCGCTAGGCCCAGGATTGGCTGATGGGTTGTTACTAACCATGCTGTTGGTCTTTGACACAGCATCCTTAGTTGAAGAGAAGGAAACTTTGCTGCTGCCAGGATGAGGAACAATAAGTTCACCTACAGCAAAGGACAAGAAGTGATATTTAAGATAGGAGGACTTATGAAAAGGAGAAGAAATCTACGTATTACCCTGCCAGTTTCATTGTTCATGACAATAAAACTTTTAAAATTGAAATGTATAAACTAAGGCCTTGAAAATCTTGAACATGACATCAAATACATCTAAAAGGTGTTATGAAATTCAAAATTTAAATATGAAAGAAAGGAAAATGACCAAGTACAAATGGGAAAGTCTTCATACTAATCATTTTTGTGTTAATTATGCCTTTTAATTTAAGTAAAATTAATCTAAATTTAGTTTTGTCCAAGGTCTACCAATCAGATACCTATATGGGCCTAAACTGAAATGTAAAGAAACCCCCCCACAAATTTTGCTTTCTGTACAACCTAGGAGGGACACTACCCATGTTTCCCCTAAAATAAGACCGGTTGTTATATTAATTTTTGTTTTGACGCATTAGGGTTATTTTGGGGTAAATACAGTACTAAATGTCCCTGTCTGCCATTATCTTAATTGGGGCTTATACACAGTCCCAGGGGAAGGGCGGCATAGAAATCGAATGAATGAATGAATGAATGAATGAATGAATGAATGAATGAATGAATGAATGAATGAATAATGAACATCCTGAAAAATAGAGGTAGGGCTTATTTTCTGGTTGGGTCTTATTTTCAGGAAAACACAGTAGCGTTGCCATATACTGATAACTTAAACTTATGGGGCTCAATTGCAACCCTCCATTGTTTTTTCTTCTTTTTCTCTTTTCTCTACCAACAACTCTCTAAAATCATCAATAAAGGTTTTCTTGTTCTATGTTCTTCTCTGTTTTTACATCTAACATTCCCCAAACAGCAGTAGGTTTCCAAATCCTACATGGGCATTAGATGCATTTAAAGATTTGTGAACTTCACCTATACATTTGTATTTGTATTTGTACAGTCTCTTTATTTTATATACCCCTTCCCTATTTATTGTCAATAAACATTATATTTTTATTTTTATTTTTTAAAAGATGTGTGAACTTCAATTCTGAAAATTTCCCAGTCGACATGTTGGATAATTGTAGAAGTTGACACTTCTTAAAAGGTGTTAAGGTTGAGAAACACTGCTCTAGATCACAGGTGTCAAACTCCTGATGTCATGTTGCCATCACATGATGTTTTGTGATGTTTTTCCCATTCACAGAGCTCGGGTGGGCGTGGCTTGTGCCTGACACATCTGGCCAATGGTCCCCCAGTTTGACACCCCTGCTCTAGATCAGTGTTTCCCAACCTTGGCACCTTGAAGATATTTGGACTTCAACTCCCAGAATTCCCCAGCCAGCATTCGCTGGCTGGGGAATTCTGGGAGTTGAAGTCCAAATATCTTCAAGTTGCCAAGGTTGGGAAACACTGCTCTAGATGATCCCACGTGACTCTTTGGATCTCGAAGCCTTTTGGGAAATCAAGTGTAGTTTCATAGACTTTTATGAAGAACAAAACAGTGTAAAAAGTTAGTTGTTGTCTAGTAAGCAAGAGGGGGAGGTGTTTGTGCACATGCATGAGTTCATGCAATCCTGCCTAAAGTTGTAGAGAAGCCTAGTTTATTTCCAGATTTCAAGGATCTTAGCCACAGGGGGGGGCTACTGCCCAGATTTGGGGGGGGGGACGCAGTGTAGTAGTAAAAATGGAGCTCCACCGCAGAGCACCCAGTTTGCACTGAAAGATGTTGAACGAATATGCAGGGTGTCCTGCATAAGCCACGACCTCAGTATGGTAGTAAAAGTTTTGGTAGCCCTTCACTGCTTAGCCATGATAAAAGTTTAAAATGTAGAAAAATATAATACAGTATCAATATTTAAGTTATTTTTTTTAATTAGCAGGGTTTTAAATCTGAGTCCCTCTTTTAGTTTGAGGTTCAAATGGCCATCCTGGCTTTTACTTCTCACTGATTTTGGGTGAGCAATAAAGGCATAAAGAGGAAATGGAGGGAGAAAAAAGGGCAGGTTAAGAAAACAGATGGAAAAGCCAAGAGGAATGGAGAGTATCCCCCACGATTTACTTGTATCCCCAATATTTATCTCCTTTGTTTTGTCCCTCTGCTCTCCATTCACATTGATGTTTTACTCTCTCGCAGCTGAATTCATCATGAACATAGTTTACTGCACAGAATCACTGGGCATATCAAATAAAAAAAATTAATTAAACCAGTTACCAATTTAGCAACTGTATTCACTGCAACATGTTCAACTAGTTATTGTGGCTTTAGCATGATAGATGATTTCAGGCCTTTTAGTTAGCCAATGTTACAATATGTTGTAGAAGCCTAAAGATTTAGGTAAGGTACAAAATTAAGCATATAGTGAAAACACAGCTACTGTGTTTCTCCGAAAATAAGATCCAACTGGAAAATAAATTCCTAGCACGATTTTTCCAAGCTGCTCGTAATATAAGCCCTACCCCCAAATAAGCCCCAGTTAAGATTGTCAGGAAGACGGATTCATTTAATACTGTAAAGATAAAGGTTCCCCTTATATGCGTGCTAGACTAGTTATTTCTGGCTCTAGAGGTGGTGCTCATCGCCATTCCTAAGCTGAAGAGCCAGAGCTGTCCAAAGACATCTCTGTGGTCATGTGGCTGGCATGACTAAACACCGAAGGCATGCAGAGCACTGTTTACTACCCACCAAAGTGGTCCCTATTATTTTACTTGCATTTTTTACGTGCTTTCGAACTGCTAGGTTGGCAGAAGCTGGAACAAGTAACTGGAGCTCACTCCATTACGCAGTGCTAGGGATTCAAACTGCTGAAGCACTGTAGTACTGTAGTACACTGTATTTCCCCCAAATCAGAAAATAAGCCTTACTGGGTCTTTTGGAGCAAAATTTAATATAAGATCTGCTTGTATTTTCAAGGAAACACGGTAATAGTAAAATAACCAAAAGGGAGAATGTGGAAAAGAAAGAAAGAAAGAAAGGGAGAGAGAGAGAAAGAAAGAAGGAAGGAAGGAAGGAAGGAAGGAAGAAAGAAAGAAAGAAAGAAAGAAAGAAAGAAAGAAAGAGGGTGGGAGGGAGGGAGTTTTGATACAGATTCCCTAAACAGCTTCAGAGATAAATAAATGGAACCACTAGGAAGAAAGCACAGCAGGTTAAGACATTTATTCATGAAAAATCAGAAGAGAGCGTAAGAAAGATCAAACAAAATGTCATGAAGATATAAACTTTCAGTATTTGCTGGGAGTGGATAAAGTTTTTAAAACTGTCAGGATCATCTCAATGGAATGAAAACAGAAGACAAAAACTAGATTGGGAAGGATTGGGAATAGGACTGTTAGTAAAGCATTTCATTGATAACAAAGTAGGGGAAGATAGACCATACTAAAATTACATCGTTAATCCCAAAGTTACCCGGAACAACAGAAAATCAAGGTATTAAAAGATGAAGCTGTGTTGGATGAAGTACTACTATACTGCAAACACATTCAGACTTTTTCAAAACAGATTGAATCTCACCAACAAATACCCACTAGGTTTGAATAGGTGAAACAGAATAAATAGTGTGACTGAATGATGATTTAAAAGATGTACACATCTGAAGGTAGCATGCAACCTTCTAAAGTTTTGAATGTGGCCTTCTGAAATCTTTCAAAAGTTGCACCAAAGTTTTAATTTATAAGTGATGAGGAAAATTATTAAATATCCAGAGCACAACGTCTACATTACATTATTTTTAATATTACTTAAATAAAATGTAGTTATTGTTCTGCCTATATCCATTTAATTGGCTGTGCCCAAAGTTCTGTTCAGGCCAGGGGTGGGTTCTAACTTACCTTATTGTCGGTTCACTTCTTCCATACTGTGGCTGCCTCCACACTGCATGCGCACTGCACGCCACGTGGCCATACCCTGTGGCCACTCTGCGCAGGCACGCGCACATATGCAGTGTTAAAAACTTGGCTTCTGCCCATACAGAGAAGAAAAAACAGGCAAAAAATTCCCATCCAAAAAAAAGAGATAGTGGTGTTTACGGACCGGCATTGACAGAACCAGCTCCTTGTTTATCACTACCCGTTTACTACTTGTTCTACAGGATTGGTGCGAAACCGGAGTAACCCACTTCTGGTGCAGCCCTGAGGAGAGGGGGTTCTGGCGCCCCTGGAGCTCAAAGGGGGCCCATGAAGGGGAATTTTTAATAAAAACATTTACAAAACCATTTTTTCAAAAAGAAAAACAGTTTCTTCATTTATGAATAAATTTTATATTTCATTCAGTTTATGGTTATGAAATATCGCAAAAATCTGGAACTCAAAAAACACAAGGAAAAACAGAAACTTGATGAGATTAATAAAATGGAGAGACAAACGCTTTTTCAATTTGGCGTTAAATGCAGGAGCGTCACTCTCGTGCACATGGCCCGGCCAGAGTGGGTGAGGAATCCTCTCCCAAGCATGTGCGCGCACACACATGCCCTCTTCTCTCTTCCTTTTTGGCAAAGACCGAGCGGCGCATGTGAGGCAAGTGGGAAAGGCCGCGCAGCCTCCCCCTCAGGTTTCCCATACAGGAGACCGAGGAGGTGGCGGCCTCCCCTTTCTGACACAGAAGGGTCTGGAGGTGGTGGTGGAGGGAGCAGCACTCACTCGGAGGCTGAACGGCCACCAGCGGAGTCACCTGAGGTACAGGAGGCCCAGCCAGAGCCCCAACCGAATAGAAAATTCAATGGTGAGGAGGCTGAGGGAAAGGAGAAGAAGGAAGAGAGCAGGGGGCCATATTAGTCTTGTCCCAGCACTTAATAATCCTCTTGGCAGCCCTGGTCATGTTTGCCCAAATTAGTTGGGAATCCCTGAGCTAAATGCTGGATATAGAAAATCCAACTACTTGTTCTACTCTCTTTCCCTATACTCTATGTCAGAGAATGAAGTTATGATTTTGGAAGTGTTCTGAGCATCCTGAAGAAACAGCAGGTGGTAAGATAAAAGGATCTTTAGATTTGTAAGAAAGTTTGCCTGATGTGGGAATGAAATACCATTTAATTTAATTTAATTTAATTTAATTTAATTTAATTTAATTTAATTTAATTTAATAATTTAATTTAATTTAATTTAATTTAATTTAATTTAATTTAATTTAATTTAATTTAATTTAATTTAATTTAATTTAATTTAATTTAATTTAATTTAATTTAATTTAATTTAATTTAATTTAATTTAATTTAATTTAATAATTTAATTTAATTTAACTTAATTTAATTATTTAATTTAATTTAATTTAATTTAATTTAATTTAATTTAATTTAATTTAATTTAATTTAATTTAATTTAATTTAATTTAATTTAATTTAATTTAATTTAATTTAATTTAATTTAATTTAATTTAATTTAATTTAATTTAATTTAATTTAATTTAATTTAATTTAATTTAATTTAATTTAATTTAATTTAATTTAATTTAATAATTTAATTTAATTTAATTTAATTTAATTTTATTTATTTATTTTGTCCAATACATAATACACATTGAAGAGAATAGATATGTAATAAAATAAATAAAGAAAAGAATAGAAGAAAAGATATAAAAATAATAGGTGGACATATTTGAAAGGAAGAAGATAAATGAGATAAGGAGAGACAATTGGACAGGGGACGGAAGGCACACTGGTGCACTTATGAACATCGCTGGCTGGGGAATTCTGGGAGTTGAAGTCCAAATAGCTTCAAGTTGCCAAAGATTGTCAACCACAAACTTGCATTCAAGAGTCAGTCAACAGCAAGATTAGTAACAATGTCATTCAAGCTAAAAATTGTGTTATCTGTGGGACATGGTATGGCCTCAGCTACAGCATTATGAATACTGTTTATTTGGTAGTAAAATGTGGCTAGACATCAACCCAGTTGGTTTTGAGGATAGGTGAGAACTACAGTTGGAAAATACGCCATTCAGAAGGGTAAGAACCAGTCATGGGCTCCTACAGGTATGGTCAGGTACGCAGTACCGGTAGTAAAAGTTTGGTCAAGTACACAGAACTGGTAGCAAAATTTTGATATTTTTTTTTCTTTTTTTCCCTTCTGGGCTCTGAGTATGTTTTTCCTATCAAAGTAAATGAGTTTGAATGTGTAGAATTTTAGAAGAGCTATGCATGCATGTGTGTACATACATTTTATATAGTAGATAATCAGGGGTGGGCTACTACCCGGACGGGGGAGAACACAGTGGGGTAGTGAAAATGGAGCTCCAGAGCACCCAATTTGCACTGAAAGATGTTGAAACAAAATGCATAAGCCACGCCCACAGTGCGGTAGTAAACATTTTGGTAGCCCTTCACTGGTAAGAACAGTGTCCCCCTGCATTAAGTACTCCTTAAAGCTCATACTATGTGTTTTATGTGCTTCCCGAGTCACAACGCAAGGTACCCGACTCCTCAATTTTGGTGATTGTGATCAAGCCACTAAAATTCAGAGATGTGGTTGAAGATGATTATGGAAATTGTAAAAAGCAATCATACATTGCATGTAATAAATATGTAGGTTGCCTTCTGGATTACCACTGTATGTGTTGTACCACTGTACTAAGGTGGTATATAAACACAACAATAAAATCATTGATATATTTCAGAAATAATTGTTTAATGATTGCTCTCTGGTCAGGGCCTCCGTAATTAGTTGGATGGCAAACCCTCTCTGGGCTCTATGTCTGGCTCAGAGACATTAATGGAAATTTTGCTTTGCAGTATACTGGCTTTCTATTCATCTTTTGCAAATAAAAAGTAATAAAATTAGCTAAGGTAAGAAGACTGGTGGATGCTAAAGAACTGGTCAGCAATACAGGCACACAGGATTTTGAGCTGACTGAATGTCTCCGTATTAGTTCTCACAGACTTTTCCTAGTAATGAATATGTATATCTAATATTGCAAAAGACTCAAGGTTATGTTAAAGAATGAATAAAGGAATAAAAGAACAAATGAAATGTATCCATTAAACCGAAAACAATAATTAGATTTTTGACAATTGCTAACCTCTGGGGAGGGGCAAGAGATTCCCACATTTTAACACACAAAGAGAATTGCAATCCTTAGTCATTTATCAATCCAGGGAATTATATCTATCGGGCAGGGCTATCAAACTCGCAGGCAGCAGCTGATGTGTTACGTTCTGGTCATTATGCCAACACTCAGTTTAGCAAATGGGGGGGAAAGTTGTGATACGTCACATGATGATGCACTGATAATGCGGGTGTGACACCCCTGCTGTAAGGTCTCTATCTTTCATATTTAATATTTTCATTCTAAGCATAGAAACCACAGATATTCTTGTTTTGGCATATATATGTCTTATTCAGGCAATAAAGTGGACAACAATTTATGCCATAATAGTATTTAGTTTTCAAAGGGCCACAAGATTCAGATTTTTATCTAACTTACATCATGTAGTTTGGCTTCAAACAACTAGTCTAACTTACATCAAAAAACTTATCAGGAAAGACTTAATGAACTCAATCTGTATAGTCTGGAGCACAGAAGGGAAAGGGGGGGCATGATCGAAACATTTAAATATGTTAAAGGGTTAAATAAGGTCCAGGAGGAAAGTGTTTTTAATAGGAAAGTGAACACAAGAACAAGGGGCTACAATCTGGGGTTAGTTGGGGGAAAGATCAGAAGCAACATGACACAAATATTATTTTACTGAAAGAGTAGTAGATGCTTGGAACAAACTTCCAGCAGACATGGTTGGTAAATCCACAATAACTGAATTTAAAAATTCCTGGGATAAACATATATCCATCCTAAGATAAAATACAGGAAATAGGATAAGGGCAGACTAGATGGATCATGAGGTCTTTTTCTGCTGTCAATCTTCTATGTTTCTATGTTTCTAATCTATGCATAAATTTTAGCATCTATAAAGAACTGAAACTTCCCCCACTTTATGTCATTATTGCAACAAAAGACACAGAAAACTCCGCAATCTGTGCCATCTTATTTATTTTAAGCCTTGTGGAAGGAGACTGCTCACTGATTACCTGGCTCCATGTCACGACTTCCCTTTTTCTGGTCTTTCTCGACAAGGGTTTCTTGCTACAAAGTGTAAAAAATATATACATTTTTAAAAAGTAGGAATGAGAGCATTTAATTGAATATTTCAACTTCAGATAAGACTTTAAACAGCCCCAATCTTATTTAACAGACTGAATGTACTATGACTCTACTCGTAGATATTACAGCAATATTTCTCGGCCTTGGCAACTTTAAGTTGTGTGGACTTCAACTCCCAGAATTCCCCAGCCAATACGTAGGCAAAATATGCCTGTACTGTATTACAATTTGTCTTGTCCAAACTTTCAACTAGCCCCATCATTAGGATAGAACACCCACTATTACCTGTATGTGAGAATATATATTTCCGCTACATACTCCCAGCTTGCTGCAAATCACACCCCACAACTAGTTTTCGCTGAACTAGCTAGATGTCACTCATGTCAGGGATGTCTGTAGTGGCCTGAAAGCTGTGCTAGCAAAAACGGGCTCCCAGGCTTTGTTTTCAGCCACAACTGCCTCCTGCCACCCTCTGCCTGTAGCTCGACGCCCCTCCCCAGCTCCATTTTCACTGGCAGGGGGTGAAAACAGAGCTCGGGAACCCGTTTTTGCTGGCAAAGTGCTTGGGTCACCACACACACACACACACACACACACACACAAGTGATGTCTAGCTGGTTGCACCAACACTCACACTTGGCCCCTGAGATCAAACACAACCCTGATGTGGCCCTCAATTAAATTGAGTTTGACACCCCTGCCCTATTGTACTAAAAGAATGGAGCAATCCTGCAAACAAGGAAGCATGCCGGCTGGGGAATTCTGGAAGTTAAAATCTACACATCTTAAGGTGGCCCGTGGTTGAAAAACTTAGCCTCGAATTCCAAACCACAAACTTAATCACCCAACAAAAGCCAAACAGCAGAGGAGCAAAAAAAGTATTTAGACAAAAGGAATCTACTGTATGTAAGAATAAGTTATTACTTCTGAAGAGCTCAGATTCTGGAATCGGGATTAACCAGTGCCAACTGTATATTGAAAGCAACTCTTTTCACTTCCTGAAAGCAATCAGGTAATCACAGCTTTTGCAACAGCTCAGTTTATTCCCGCAACAGTTGATTATCTGAATATGACAATACCATTTTTTTTTAAAAAATACCAAAAATACCACAATACCATTTTTTTAAAAAAAAAAATTATATTACCTTTACAGATCGTCCTCACAACCATTTGTTTAGTGACTGTTTGTAGAAAATGACATACTGTATTTTTCAGAGTATAAGATGCACCTTAGTTTTTGGGGAAGAAAATTTAGGGGGGGAAATCTGGCTAGCATCCTTAGGTCTGGTCAGCTTCAGCACATTATTTTATCCCCTGGTTAGAACTAGTGATGGGTGAACCCAACAGTGTTCGGGTTTGGCAAGTTCAAAATTCAGCCGAACCCAAACCGAACCTGAACGGGGAATCCCTCCCACGAAGAGATTCCGGGGACGGAGCTTTGACGTCACCGGAAGGTTGCTAAGGATGCCAAGGTTATCACTTCCTGGATTCCATGGAATCCAGGAAGTGATCACCTTGGCGTCCTTAGCAACTTGCCGGTGACATCAAAGCTCCGAACGCCAAACACGACCCTGAACTTTGCCCGAACTTTGAAAAAATTTTGTGTTTGTGTTCGGCATACTGAACACTGCAAAATTCGGTATGGACCCGAATTGTGAGGGTTCAGTTCGCCCATCACTAGTTAGAACTTTTAAAAAATGTATTCGGAGAGAGTAACAATGAAATAGTTTGCAAGCCGGTAAGAGCTGGAGACATCGTTAGCACCTGGTTAGGGCTAGAAAGAAACATTTGGAGCAAATAGACCAATGAAAAAAACCCGACAAAGACTTAGGGCTTGGAAAACAATCTTCACAGAGAGTAAACAATGAAAGAGTCTGCAAAGTAAGAGCTGGGAAGATTATTAACACCTAATTTGGGCTTTTAAAAAAGTTTCAAAAAAAGCTACATTCAGAGTATAGGATGCACCCAAATTTTCAGGCTTGTGTGTCTTATACTCTAAAACATATGGTATGTTCATTTTTCACTTATGATCATTGCAGAATCCCCATGATCATGTGATCAGAATTCAGTCACTTGGCAATTAGGATGGATTTATGATAGTTGAACTGTCGCAGGGTCATATGATCACCATTTCCATGGCTGGTCTTCGCTTATTATTTCTACTTTCAGTACATTAAATAATATTCATTCTGAAACAGGACAGCTTCAAGTAACAATACACTTTTGGGGAGCAGAAAATCTAGGTAGTCCATGACACAATTGAGCCTAAACATGTTTGTTTGTTTATTTGTTGTGCCACCCAATTTCTGAAGGAGTCTGGGCTGCTTCCAATAAATACAGTAGTTATTGTATGTACACTGAGAGCTTTTACACTGGAGACAAATTCTTTGTGTGTCTAATCACACTTGGCCAATAAAGAATTCTAATTCTAAACTTTTTGTTGCTAAGTGAGACATCTGTTTGCCCCGTTTTACAACCTTTCTTACTGTAGTTAAGTGAATTGCAGTCATTGTTAATTGTTAAATTAATCTGGCTTCCCTGTTGACTACATTTATCAGAAGATTGTGGCCTTGGATCACGGCAACCATCACAAATATGGATAGCTTGCCAAGCATCTGAATTTTGATCATATGACCATGGGGATACTGCAATGGTCATAAGAGTAGGGGAAACAGTCATAAATCACTTTTTTCAGGACCATTGTAACTTGGAACAGTCAGAGAACAAAGTGTTTTATGTTGAGGACTCTATATGCAAATATTAGCCTAATTGACACTGGATATTCTTGTAAGTCAAGGCAAGATAAAAGCAGCCCTTTAGGGGGCTTCACAGTCCAGACATTTCCTTTCCATCTTACCTAAAGTGACCAGATTTTAACATTGCTAAAGTGGGTCACCATTGACCCAGGGGGGTTGGGGGCCCCTCTTGATTAAAAATTTGGTCTATATGGAGCAAAAAAAAATATCTTTCTTTTTTTTCTTTTTCTCTTCCTTCCTCTCTCTTTTTTTCTCTCTTTCCTTCTTTCCCTCCGTCTCTCTCTCTTTCTCTCTCTCTCTTCCTCCCTCCCTCCCTTCCTCTCTATTTCTATTTCTCTCTCCCCCTCTCTCTTTCTCTCTCTTTCTCTCTTCCTTCCTCTTTTCTCTCTCTCTCTTTCTCTCTCTTCCTCCCTCCCTTTCTCTCTATTTCTCTCTCTTTCTCTCCCCCCTTTGCCTTTTTCTTTCTTCTTTCAAACCAAAGTAAATAAAATTAAAGGGAAAAAAATCACATTGGTATTGCTTTTAAAAAAAACACGGGACTTTTTAACAACCACATGGGACGAGGGACCAATTGCCAGAGAGCGGGAGTGTCCTGCTGTTTTGGTCAGCTTAATCTTACCTCTATTGTACTCATAAACTTTCTTGAGCTCAGTTCAGAGCTGATCATACGAGGAGATTTTGACTCACTTCTTTGTCTGGGAAGTGATATCTGGCTCCCGGGCATAATCACGTCTCCTGGGATGTAGGGAGCAAAAGACAGAACCGAGCAATCAAATTTGGGAGTTATGAATCCCGTCCTTAGCTCTGATGCTTCTAAACCAAAAGAGGGGTTTGCTAGACATTCCAGAAACCTAACAATATTATTGCTGGATCCGGCCTACAGCCAGAATCTTTTCCCAGCACATTCTCTACCTTTGTGCTTTAGGCCCACTGGAGGATTAGAGTAAGAACAGAATGGCCCGCTGAGGCCATTTATCCGGCCCGCGGATGAGTGACACAACACAGTGTTCCATCTAATTTTCTAAGAATAAAATGTGGTATTTTGTTAGTAACTAATATCAATCATCAAAAAAGTTGCAAAAGTTTCCCCCCCTAATTTTGTCATCCAGTTACATTCATTTTCTTTTAATTAAATTCCCTCCTTAATGTTCCTTCAAAAAGTACAGCAATTATATTTCTAACTTATTAACCATTATGCCAAAATTCTTCCTTCTTTCTTTATACATTTTTATATAAGCCAAGAAAACCTACAATGAGATGTTAACAAAAGAAAATTAAAAACAAACCATAAACATATATGAATTTCAGACTTCTTCCCCCCTTTTAAATAGTACATTCCCATTTTGTTCTTTACTTTGAAATAAGGTATGTGCAGTGTGCGTGGGGATTTGTTCATAGTTTTTTTTTAATAATCCGGCCCTCCAACAGTCTGAGGGACAGTGAACTGGCCCCCTGTGTAAAAAGTTTGGGGATCTCTGCTCTAGAGCTTGCATGGTGTCTGTGCTCAATGAAAGGGGAGGGGAACCTCTTTTTCTCCCTACCTGAATAGAAGCTGAGTGAGCATCTGGTAGAGAAAAAACAGATTGCCATGGAATAGATTTGGATGGATAAATGGGATGACTGGTTTGCATACCGTACAAAGTAGAAAAAGCGCCTTACTTTTTTTGGCTTTGCACATTTTTATGAGAACAATCATTTTGTTGATACGGATTAATAACCATGTTTACCTCACATTTAATCTGATTACCAAATCAGGCCCATTTCTACTTTGGCTTGACTATCAATTAATGCTTGGGTTCATATAAGCTAAGGTATAAAACTTTCCAAGTTTAGATAGGTGAATACAGCCCCTGGATTTGTAGCCTCCTCCATTGTTCCTTTGGCCAGATTAAAAACAACCATCCATACTGTTAGTTAATGAACCATGAAAGTTAATTCGTCCTACCCAGGCTCCTTCAGTCAACTCATTCCTTAAATTTGATTATAGACTAAATTTCTGAGCCTGCTTATCACCAGCTGCTAGTAGTTTGGCAGATCGAATCTCAGTAGGCTCAAGGTTGACTCAGCCTTCCATCCTTCCAAGGTCGGTAAAATGAGGACCCAGATTGTTGAGGGCAATATGCCTACTCTTTGTAAACCACTTGGAGAGGGCTGTAATGCACTGTGAATCAGTATATAAGTCTAAATACTAAATGCTATTGCAAAAAATATGGTGGTTTGAAGTATGGATATGTTTTAAACATAAGATGTGTTCCTACTGCCCGTACATGCTCATTTTCTTTAATACTGACTTACAGTGATTCTTTGCTCATCCTTGGTAATAGATCTGTCACATATTTAATTTTGAACTAATTTTTCCCCACATTTTTCATTTCACTGATTCTCCTGAAAAGTGACTATTTCAGCCCAATCTTTTTTCTTGCATCACAAAATTGAAAAGTACCTTTGGAAAAGCGTATCTCTTTATCAGGGACACTAGTTGATATATTTTCCAGCTCCATAAGATCATGAATGTCTTCTACACTTTTCTTAGAGGGGGGTTCTTAGGGGGAAAAAATCAACATTAATGCAGAAGATACATACATTAAAGCAGGGGGGGAAATCCCAATGGGATTTGCAATGTCAGAGAAGAGAACTTTATAGGATTTCCATATTTACTTGCCTCACACCATTACTGATGGATGATAACTGGTGAGAATGACCATCACTGTTCTACCAGCACCAGCAATCTGTTGCTTATCAAACATGTCTAATACAGCCTAAGAGTTCATCTTGACCCCCAGCTCTTGAACCAGCATAACATTTGCCGTCTCAACCGGCAACCACTAACTTGGCACAATTGCAATAGCAGCAAATATTGCTGTGCTTATTTATAATGGAGAGGACATATAAAGTGTTTGGTTGATTATTTTGGCTTGGTTGTGTAGGCTTCCACCAAATGTTACCAGCAATTGAGAAACTGTCCATTATTCACTTTCCTTAATTATTATTATTATTATTATTATTATTATTATTATTATTATTTATTAGATTTGTATGCCGCCACTCTCCGTAGACTAATATGGGCAAGGGTTAGTGGAGAGATTAATTTTGACCTCTGGTTCTATGCAAGGGTTTTGCATAGGTTCATTCCAAGGGAGTCTGACCATTAGCTGACATTCAGTGACATAGTGCTGTTCCTGAAGAACACTCAACCTATATTCAAAAAGAGCTTAATAGGTGTTCAGTGCTCTTCTACATCAGTGCTGTACTCATATGAATGAGTTCTAACGCATAGGTATAAAACAACTTATAATCATGGGTAGGGTTTCATCATGAAAGACTAGAGAGGCAGCCAATTCTTTCACTCACTTGCTTCAGCACACAACCTCCCCTATCATCACAGCTAGATCTGTGGGGCAGTGGTTAGCTAGATCTGTGGGGCAGTGGTTAGCTAGATCTGTGGGGCAGTGGTTAGAGTGCAGTACTGCAGGTTACTTCTGCTGACTGCCAGTTCAAATCTCACTAGGGTCAAGAAGGTTGATTCAGTCTTCCATCCTTCTGAGGTGGCTAAAATGAGGACTCAAATTGTTGGAAGCAAAATGCTGACTCTATAAACCCCTTAGGGAGGGCTGTAAAGAACTGTAAAACGGTATATAAGTGCTATTGCTATCTTTGAGTTAGGGATCTGTTCAAACTTGAAGAGGATGGCAGATTAAGGAGGAGAGCCTATAGCTGAACTGACTTACAGTAGAACAGTCTCTGTGTAGTAAAGGGACAATGTGTTTTCACATCAACCCAAAATAGCTGATAGGAATTATTATTATTATTATTATTGTTGTTGTTGTTATTATTATTATTATTATTATTATTATCATTATCATTATCTATCTATCTATCTATCTATCTATCTATCTATCTATCTATCTATCTATCTATCTATCTATTGGATTTGTATGCCGCCCCTCTCCGGAGACTCGGGGCGGCTAACAACAGTAATAAAACAGCACATAATAATAATCCAATACTAAAAACAATTAAAAACCCATTATTATAAAAAACCAAACATACGTACAGACATACCATGCATAAAATTGTAAAGGCCTAGGGGGAAAGAGTATCTCAATTCCCCCATGCCTGGCGGCAAAGGTGGGTTTTAAGTAGCTTACGAAAGGCAAGGAGGGTGGGGGCAATTCTAATCTCTGGGGGGAGTTGGTTCCAGAGGGCCAGGGCCGCCACAGAGAAGGCTCTTTCCCTGGGTCCCGCCAAGCGGCATTGTTTATTATTATTATTATTATTAATTAGATTTGTATGCTGCCCTTCTTCGAAGACTTGGGGCGGCTCACAAGAGACTCAGGGGACGCTAACATTGTCTGATCTCACACCTCCGAGGGGGTTATCTGACCATACAATCTGAAGAATGATTGGTAAACCATATTAGCGCCAAACTGCCTAAAGGGAAACCACTTTTTAAAAAAAAGAACAAAAGTTCATCTGAGGCTCACCCAGGTATGGATGGAAGAGAGGGAATGACAGCAATGTTATTAGAATATTATTTTTTTTAAAGAGTTTGCCAAATTTTCTTTTCAATATTAGCTGTAATTTAATTATTATTATTTATTGTATTTGTATGCCGCCCCTCTCTGTAGACTCGGGGCAGCTAATGATGGGTCAGAGCAAGCAATAAAGGAAAAGGATAAGCAGCCATTCAAATTCACTTACCTTCTTTTTTATCGGTCAAGCTCTGGTTTTCAGGGGTGCTCATAGAGAAGATTACGGAAGAGGGCAATAGGCCCTCTCTTTGGAATTGCTTCTGCAGTTTCATCAGCTGATGTGCCATTTTCTTCTCTAGCATGACTTGTTTCTAAGTAGACCAAGAGGGGACCCAATAATTATTCAAAGTCTCTCCCAAGAGCTCTAAGAAAAGGCCCAACAGCTAAGGTAAGGGAAATAAGAATAATGGAAATGAACAGGGGGAACCAGAGATCCAACTCAGAAGATAAATCTGCTGTGATAGATATCGCCGAGAAAATTCAGGAATAAGAGCATGGAAAACCTCTTGAAGGAACTTGAGTTATATTTTTAAAAAATAATAGAAACAGAAGCAATATTGCTGGAAGGAGTTCATTACAGACTACCCAAGCCGGCTGAAGACACAAATGTGGCTTTTCTGTATCTGATAACCAGGCTTTCAAAGAGACATACAATAGGGATCGTCGGGGTTAAATTACCTTGATATTCACCAGGAATCTAACTCTGTTAAGAATCAGAGGAGCAACAAATTTTTGTGTTATCTCATGAAGAACTCCCCAGGGCATGGGTCTCCAACCGTGGCAACATGCACCAGTGTGCCTACCGTCCTTGTTCTAATGTTTCCCTCTTATTAGCACCCCCATCTCATGTATATTGGAGGGATTGAACTTATTGATAACCCTCAATCTGTCAAAGACCTTGGAGTACTCATATCCAATGACCTAAGTCCTAGAGCCCACTGCAACAACATTGCCAAAAGGGCTTTAAGAGTTGTTAACCTAATCCTTCGCAGCTTCTTCTCTGGTAATTTTGAACTGCTAACAAGAGCTTACAAAACATTTGTCAGGCCAATCCTACAATACAGCTCGCCTGTATGGAACCCACATTGCATATCTGATATCAACACAATTGAGAGAGTCCAGAAACATTTCACAAGAAGAGTCCTGCATTCCTCTTCTCACAACAAAATACCTTTACTCCACCAGACTTGAAATTCCTGGTTTAGACAACTTACAACTCCATCGTCTCCATTCCAACTTAATTATAGTTCATAAAATCATATACCAAAATGTCCTACCTGTTAATGACTACTTCACCTTCAACCGCAACAACACACGAGCACGAAATCGATTTAAACTAAATGTCAACCACTCCAAACTTGACTGCAAAAAATACGACTTCAGCAACAGAGTAATCAACACCTGGAATGCCCTACCTGATTCTGTGGTTTCTACTCCTAACCCCAAAACCTTTAACCTTAGACTATCTACAATTGATCTCTCCTCCTTTCTAAGAGGTATGTAAGGGGCGTGCCTACCATCCCTGTCCTATTGTCTACTTTTTATCATTACTTATCAAATGTTTAATATGTACAAATTATCACCGTATAATTGTTTGACAAATAAATAAATAAATATAAACAGTGTTGTATCTATGTACACTACCAATAGGAACTTGACAAAATAAAATAAATAAAAATAAATAAACTTTACGAGTTGTGGACTTTAATTCCCAAAATTCCTCAGCCTACTGGCTGAGGCATTCTGGGAGTTGAAGTCCGCAACTTGTAAAGTTGCCAAGGTTGGTGACCCCTGCCCTAGAGGAGTGTATGGCAGGAAGAATTACTTTACCTGACCTTTACAAGTCAGGTTCCCCCTCCCCTCCCCATTCTATAGTAATACATTTTTTCTAACTTTACATTTCTCTCTGTTAAATGCCATCCTATTCATTTCAGCTCACTGCTCAAGTTTGTCTAGATCTGTAGCGAAGGAGTGGCAGAACCAGTGGTGGGAATGGAGGGGCAGAGGGATTAGCCTAGAATCCCCACCCAGTCACAGGCAAACTAAGTCCCACCCCCCTGAATTCCATTGACCCATATCTAACCACAAGCAGATGGACTTTTTCAGGTGTGGACCTGATCTTTCACAAGATATGACAAGATCTTTTTAATCCTCTTCTCTAAAAAGGAGAACTCATCCTTCCCAGCTTTATGTCACCTGCAAACGTTGTGACTTAAACATTGAAAACTGGTGGCAAGGCTTTTAGAAGCCAGAATGCACAGTTGGAGGTCCACACTTATCCTGTGGATGAATAGGCTCATTTTAGTTTGATTCAGCCTGCAGAAGGAGCATCTTGATTTCTACTTGAGAAGACACCTGGAAGAACTAGGTGTATTCTCAGCCGCAACACATCCCAGAGCAGAATTTGACAATTAGAAGGTTCCAAAGGTTCTGTATTTCATTTCCATGATGGGATGACACCCTTGTTCCTTGTAGCAACTCACCCGTTTCAGTTTATCTTCCTTAGTTTTCCGTTGCTGTTCTTCAATTCTTGCTTCTCGTTTAACATCATCACCAATTTTTATTAAAAGTGACATTTCTTTTTTTTTCCATTCCTGAAAATCAAAAATTGAGCTGTTGGTTGCTGTCTCTCTCTGAGGGTTGCTATCGATGTCAAGATAGTTATTGTTACTGGTTTTTATATGCCGATGCCTATCAGATTAACTTATATATTATTATTATTATTATTATTATTATTACTACTACTACTACTACTATTATTATTATTATTGCTATTACTACTACTACTACTACTAATAATAATAATAATAATAATAATAATAATAATAATAATAATAGGATTTCTATGCTGCCCCTCTCCGAGCTCTCGGGGCGGCTCACAACATATAAAATATACAATACACAATATCTTAATCCAATTAACTAATTAAAAATCTAGAAAACCCCCCAGAAACCATAAAAAACAACCATTACATTCACTCCACATTCTCTCAATACATTCATTGGGCAGGGGGCAAAGATCTAATGGCCCCAGGCCTGGCAGCATAAGTGAGTCTTCAGACTCTTACGGAAGGCAAGGAGGGTGGGGGCAGTATGAATCTCAGGGGGGGGGGTGAGCTGATTCCAGAGGACCGGGGCCCCCACAGAGAAGGCTCTCTTCCTGGGCCCCGCCAAACAACATTGTCTTGAATTTAACTCATTGGTGAATTTAACTCATTGGTGAATTATTTCCTCGGAATTTGGATGTCTGAACCTCCTGGAATTTTGTAGGCTGAGTTATTCCATTTAATAAGTCAATAAGGGATGTTGTAAAGAAAGCAGACTTAAAATCAATCAATCAAATGCTTATGCAATGTCATAACACATCCAGCATTCAACATGGCGGGTGTATGAGCTTTCCCTATTCCCTTCTGCCCCAGACATATTACCTCTTCCATCTTCTTACGAAGCAGAAGCTGCTTTCTTTTCTCAACTCCTTGCTTCTTTTTGTCCTCTTGAGCCAAACTGAGGCGGCGGTTCTCTTCAGCGAGCTCTTCGAGTTTCTCCAGTTCTTGGTTGATTAGGTCTAAATATCTTTATTTTTAGAAAAGAAATAAATTAAAAGAATTAAAAGTTTAGAAATGCCCATCTGAGATTCAAACTGCATTCCCTTTTCTTAGATTTTGGAATATATATCCCTGGGTAGAGAGTAAAGAAGGCCTTGAGGGAGGGTGCATGAGTTACTATGGCAATAAGTAGATTCTTTAAAGCAGTGTTTCCCAACCTTGGCAACTTGAAGATATTTGGACTTCAACTCCCAGAATTCCCCAGCCAGCGAATGCTGGCTGGGGAATTCTGGGAGTTGAAGTTCAGATATCTTCAAGTTGCCAAGGTTGGGAAACACTGCTTTAAACCTATATGAGGACAGAGGGTTACAAAAACTCTCTTAGAGAGGCAATCCCTAATTCAGATGATATATAAGAAAAGGAGGAGGAGGAGGAGGCCAGTGGAAACTCCTTTCCACAACAACACTATTTCCACTCATTATCCATCAGTTTCAAACCAATCCATGCCCACTCTGTACTCTGAAGCTGGCAGAAGTGAAGAAAAACAGAACTCATCCTGTCCCCTTAAGACAAGATTCCCAATGTATCCCAATGTTGACCATACTGGCTGGGGAATTCTGGGATTTGAAGTCCCACATATCTTAAAGTTGCTAAAATTGGGAAACATCGCCTTAAGGGGACTAAGAGGAAATTTTAAAAAGTGTATCCTGTAAATTATCATATCCTCTAAGCGTGTGATGGCAAACCTATGGCATGCATGCCACAGGTGACACTGGAGCCATATCTGAGGGCACCCAAGGTGTTGCCCTATGCCAGCTCCAGTGTGTATTTATTTATTTTTATTTATTTATTTATTCATTTGTCCAATACACAAATACATAGGTATGTGGGTGCTGGCCTAACAGGCCTAGCGGAACTTTGTTTTTGAACTTTCAGTAGGCCCGATGGGCCTGTTTTTTGCCCTCTGGAGGGTGTGGGGAGGCCATTTAGATGGTTGAGTGGTTTAGGGTGGGCAATTTGTAGTGGGTGGGATATTTTATTCTATTTTTTTATTCTATTTTTTATTCTATTTTTAAATTTACCTATTCTAATTTTATGTACGGTGGGACTGGTGTCTGGGTGTCACACGACTTTCATTGCCAATGACAATTCATTGTTTTGACAATGACAATAACATTATTATTATTATTATTATTATTATTATTATTATTATTATTATTATTATTATTATTTTCACCCTCCCCAGGTTTCAGGAAAACCTCCAGAGCCTGTGGATGGTGAAAAACAGGCCCAACAGGCTTACTGGAAGTTCAGAAACAAAGTTCCATTAGGCCTGTTAGGCCCATCCTTCACCAAGGGTGAAAATTGGGAGAATCGGAGGTACAGAGGCTCCAATGAGGCCTGCACACATGCATGGGGGAGGGTTGTGCACATATGCTTGGGGGGAAGGCATTGCATTTTGGTTGTGGCTGCACATATGTGCCCTTTCGGCACCCGAACAAAAAAAGGTTCACGATCACTGCTCTAAGTCAGTGTTTCCCAACATTGGCAACTTGAAGATATCTGGACTTCAACTCCCAGAATTCCCCAGCCAGCATAGCTTAGCTTAGCATAGCATAGCATAGCTGGCTGGAGAATTCTGGGAGTTGAAGTCCACAAGTCTTAAAGTTGTCAAGTTTGGGAACCACTGCTAAGTTATCACTAGTCCTCAAATCTGAGATTTGAAACTATTCTGTCGACTTTTAACTTGGTAACACATTGCTATGATTACCTTCACAAAATATTTACATATGATTATAACCCGGTTTTGTTTTATTATTATTTTATTATTGTTGTGAGCTGCCCCGAGTCTTCAGAGAGGGGCGGCATACAAATCTAATAAATTATTATTATTATTATTATTATTATTATTATTATTATTATTATTAATGAAGCTTGTACAATTTAAAGAGTTTGAAAAGTCTTTGAATCATACAGTAATCAAACGAGCTGCATTCATACAATATAGAAGGCTAAAATATCAATTGCTAGCTTGTGGTTAAATATACTCTGTGATAATAGCTTAAGGGCCTTTCTGAACTAGGAAGTGCTATCCAGGTCTCCTGGAATCAGAAAGTAATTCTTTTCTGATCTCTATCTTGTATCTATGGTTTTTGTTCCTAGCTTTGCCTTGATATGGGGGTGGGTCATCTGAGATAGGCAAAGTTATCAATGACTTTGAAAAACATTTGCTCAGGGGATCCAACAAAGTGCGGAAAAATAGTATGTACAAATGCCTATCCTATCTGTTGCGTTCTTTACCTGTTTCTCATTACATTCTCTTGCTCCTGTATAGTAGGTCTTTCTTCTTTCAATAGCCAGTCTCGGTATTTTGAGGTTTCTACTGCCTCTGGAGGACCGTGAACTTCTTGCAATTTGGTGACTTGTTTCTCCAGCATTTTCTGGAAATCAGGTAGGAAACAAAAAGTTTGTAATGAAATGCTTGTGCAATGCTGCCACCAATTGATACAGTGATAATGCCACACAGTAGCCTGGCTTAGGGCCAAGGAATCTTCATGGTGTAATTCCTTCAGATTAGAATCAGAAAGCCCCTGTAGGGTTAGGGTTAGGGTGACACAGATTCTATAAACAAACTAAATATGCTTTTTGGGATGGTTTGAGACTACAACTAACATTCCAGCAAGGAAGACTGTTCACCTCCCTGATAAACAGGGAGATTTGGAAGGTCCTGTGGAAGCCAATATTCGGAAAGCTGCTGATAATACCCCTGGGTGACTACTTAAGAAGTGTGGTCACTGTTCTGGTTTCTGGTAGAAATTTAGCAATTACAAATAACTCTTATTAAATGCATCATTTCATGAATAAAGAAACTCCATTTATTTCTCTGCTCTCCTGTAATTCAGACACATTCCATACAGGCACTCGGTCCCTTATCTCTCTTAGCTGCATTTCTCACATTCCTTCTCCTGCTCCACTTAACAAGATTTATTTTCCTAACAGCATGACTTTGAAAAACAACAGAACTGACAGTTAACAACACAGAATACTTTTGCTTACTTTAAACTGGCAAAAAACACATCCATTTCCCCTTCAGCAACCTTGAAACTCCATCCTTCTTCTCCACTGACCCCCTGATGTGCCAAATACATCACTACAGTATTTAACCCATTCCTCTCCTTAATATCTTCTTCCAGAAACCTGTTCTCTACGTTTTTGGGCCCTTCTGAATTTAGGGTTAACCCAGCGAGCGTCTGATTCTCCCTTGCTAGATCCTGAACTCATGGCCCCATCTTGTGGCTGGCCTCCCACCTGTTCTACTACCTGTAACCCTGGGCTCCCCACTAATTCATAAACACTATCTGAATCCGAGTCCTCAATATCTTCGTCATCCTCCAACTGATCAGAAGTATGTACAACACTGACTAGCTGGCTACTCTTCTCACAACATCTTCAACCTCTCACTGCATCAGGCCATGGTTCTATCATGTTTTAAAACTGAAATCATTGTACCAGTGTCCAAAAAGGCTATCACCATATGCCTTAATGATTAACATCCAGTTGCACTCACTTCCATTAAGGTGAAGTGTTTTAAGAGATTGGTTAAGGACTATATGATTTTCATGTTTTCCCTCTACATTTGACTCATTACAGTTTCCTGTAAGGAGAATATATGTTTCTCCTTCTGTTCTGGCTACTTTTTACAAAGGCATTATTGAGAGCATTTTAACAAATTGCATTACTGTTCGGTTTGGTGGAAGCAGTGCCTCTGATAGAAAGTCCATACAGAGAGTGGTAAGGACAACTGAGAAGATGATAAGAAGCTTGCTTCCTGTTATTCAGAATACTGCTTATAAAGGCTACATTCTCAGAGCTCAAAGCATTCTTAGAGACCCCACACACTCACGATATGGTCTGTTTTTATTGCTCCCCTCTGGGAGAAGGTTTCAAAGTATTTTTAGTAGGACTATCAGATTCTGTAACAATTTTGTTCCCTATGCCATCTGTCTGGTAAACTCGCAAGATTTGTTTTGCTCACTATGTACATGTCTACATCGGGACTAGACTGTGTTCTTTGTGTTATATAATATGTGTGGTTTTAGGCATTATTTGTTTGTTTGCTTGCTTGCTTTGTCATGTTTGTGTAGTGTAGGGTATATAGTGTAGTACATGAGCCAGGGTGGCACAGCAGGTAGAGTGCTGTACTGCAGGCCACTGAAGCTGACTATAGATCTGAAGGTCAGCGGTCCAAATCTCATCACTGCCTCAAGGTTCGCTCAGCCTTCCATCCTTCTGAGCTGTGTAAAATGAGGACCTGGATTGTGGGGGCAATATGCTGGCTCTGTTAAAAAGTGCTATTGCTAACATGTTGTAAGCCGCCCTGAGTCTAAGGAGAAGGGTGGCATAAAAATCGAATAAATAAATAAATATTCATGGTGACCGTTTGAGCTGTATGCAATGGAATTTCATTTTAATATATAGTGGTACCTCAAGATACGAACCCCTCGTCTTACGAACAACTCGTGATACGAACCCAGGGTTCAGAAAAATTTTGCCTCTTCTTACGAACTTTTTTCGAGTTACGAACCAGCGTTCGGAGACTGCTGGGAAGCCGCGCGGCTGTTTTAAAAGGTGACAGCCGGGCGGCGGGGCTTCCCAGCAGCCTCCCGAACGCCGGTTCGTAACTTGAAAAAAGTTCGTAAGAAGAGGCAAAATTCTTCTGAACTCTGGGTTCGGTTCGGGAGGTTGCTGGGAAGCCCCCCAGCCCGGCTGTCACCTTTTAAAACAGCCCCGCGGCTTCCCAGCAGTCGCCGAACGCCGAACGCGGAAGTTCGGGTTTGGCGTTCGGCTTCAGGAAGCTGCTGGGAAGCCGCCCGGCTGTTTTAAAAGGTCACAGCTGGGCTGGGGGGCTTCCCAGCAACCTCCCGAACCCTGAACTTTTGCCGAACTTCCGGGTTCGGGGTTCGGGAGGTTGCTGGGAAGCCCCCCAGCCCGGCTGTCACCTTTTAAAACAGCCCCGCGGCTTCCCAGCAGTCGCCGAACGCCGAACGCGGAAGTTCGGGTTTGGCGTTCGGCTTCAGGAAGCTGCTGGGAAGCCGCCTGGCTGTTTTAAAAGGTCACAGCCGGGCTGGGGGGCTTCCCAGCAACCTCCCGAACCCTGAACTTTTGCCGAACCTCCGGGTTTAGGGTTTGGGAGGTTGCTGGGAATCCCCCCAGCCCGGCTGTCACCTTTTAAAATAGCCGCGCGGCTTCCCAGCAGTCTCCGAACGCCGAACGCGGAAGTTCGGGTTTGGTGTTCGTCTTCAGGAAGCTGCTGGGAAGCCGCACGGCTGTTTTAAAAGGTGACAGCCGGCCTGGGGGGGCTTCCCAGCAACCTCCCGAACCCCGAACCTTTGCCGAACTTCCGGGTTCGGGGTTCGGGAGGTTGCTGGGGAGCCCCCCAGCCTGGCTGTCACCTTTTAAAATAGCCGCGCGGCTTCCCAGCAGTCTCCGAACGCCGAACGCGGAAGTTCGGGTTTGGTGTTCGTCTTCAGGAAGCTGCTGGGAAGCCGCACGGCTGTTTTAAAAGGTGACAGCCGGCCTGGGGGGGCTTCCCAGCAACCTCCCGAACCCCGAACCTTTGCCGAACTTCCGGGTTCGGGGTTCGGGAGGTTGCTGGGGAGCCCCCCAGCCTGGCTGTCACCTTTTAAAATAGCCGCGCGACTTCCCAGCAGTCGCCGAACGCCCTTTTTTTGCGGGGGGGGTTTTTGGTTGCACGGATTAATTGACTTTACATTGTTTCCTATGGGAAACAATGTTTCGTCTTACGAACCTTTCGTCTTATGAACCTTTCGTCATACGAACCTCCCCCTGGAACCAATTAGGTTTGTAAGACGAGGTATGACTGTATGCTGATTACTGTAAGTTCAAAATGACAATAAAGTTCTAAATTCTAAGGTATAGTTTAACTGTGGAAATCACTGCCAGCATGAGTGATGAAAACAGCTAATTTGGGTGATTTTAAAGTGAACATTCATCAGACTTTCAAAGGCTACTAATATTGATAGCTATTTATTAAGTTTTGAGTTATGGCCAGCATGCTATATATATTAGTTTCTAGGTAACAACTGCACAAGTCAAAAAGGAGTATTGCCATTTAATCAAAGGTTATGAGATTCCCAAATACATCTATAAATTGGAGTCAGATGGGCTTTGGGACTAATGAAACAGCACTCTTCCTGTGCTGATTGATTACCAGATAAATTTTCTGAATAGTAGATATGTCAGGCTGAGGCCATTTTATTTGGGATCTTTGGCTTGCCACACCTTATTCTATTCTACTATGCATTTTCTACTAGGGGGAGATGGGAGGGGGGATGGTATGAGGGTTGGCAGTAGGTAGCCATAACAAATTATCTCTAGAAAACTATGGTCATTCTTTGTCTCTGACTTCTGTACCTGCATTGAAGGAGATGGGTGGACTCTGCCAGCATGGCAATATACGATTGGATAATGTGATGGATTTGTGGGTATGGGGACAAGGGCTTGAACTTGCAATTGGGTGGTGAAACCTGAGAGACTTCAGATTCTGGTTTCAGCCTGATGTACCAACATGGCTCTGTTAATAAATTGGAACTTTGAGAAATCCTTTGCCGCAGATTTTGATTTAGTTTTGGATGCTATTTGGAACCCTGGCAACATATTCAATGGATACTAAAACAAGAAATTATATTTAGAACATTCTTGTTAGCATAGGGTGAAATTTCAAGTGGTTCCAGGACTTACTTGTTCTTTTAGGTAGTGTTTTTCAAACTCCAGCTTGCGGGAGGTCAAATACTGTCTATATTCATTAAATTCCTTCAAGGTGCACACAACCTAAATAACAAAAAGTGAGAACATAGCAACTTGTATTAAGAAGCTTACCAAGGTAGTGTAATACTGATCTTTGCAGGACCATCAGAAATACAAAAGGAGAAGCCTAATCCAAAATATATCTAGGTCTTTTTTCTGATAAATTGTTACTGAGTCTCAGGAGGAGGGCAGCATAGAAATCTAATAAATAATTAAATAAATACATTTAATGTGTTTGTCCCAAAGGTACTTTTTCAAAAAGTAAGTGGACTTTCTTGTTTTTCTTTGAAGATGTTTTGCTTCTCATCCAAGAAGCTTCTTCAGCTCTTCATAGAGAAACAGGAAAGCCCGGTTGCCTTTTGAAAAAACACTTTTGGGACAACCATAACCTGGATGACAGAGAGGTTCCATAGACATTTAATGTGTTTGCTTAAAATGTCAGTCTTATTTTCTTAATATATTTCGTATGCCTCTCACCACTACCAGCGATGGTGAACCTTTTTTGGTTCGTGTGCCAAAAGAGTGTGTGTAAGTGTGCTAGCATGTGTACATGTGCCCACCCCCTTCCATCTTCCCCCATGCATGTACAACACCCACACACCCACACTACCCCTCCCCTCGCATGGTGGGTGAAAAAAATGCCCAAACAGGCAAACCAGAAGTTCGGGAAAATTTACTTCTGGTTTGTCATTGTGCTGTTTTTCACACTGAGGATTCAGGAAAGCTTCCTGAAGCTCCGGAGTGCAAAAAACAGCATAACAGGCAAACCGAAAGTTCAGAAAATGCACTTCCGGGTTGCCCATTTGTGCTGTTTTTTGCACTTTGGGGTTTCAGGAAGCTTCCTGAACCCTCTAGAGCAGAGGTCCCCAACCTTTTTTGCACCAGGGACCGGCTTTAAGCTAGACCAGTTTTCCATGGCCCGGTGGGTGGGGGGGAGCTAGCTGTCAGCGGCGCCGTAAAAGGGGCGATCAAGAGAGGAATGGGTGAATGAATGGACGGAGGGTGGGAAGGAAGGAAGGAAAGAGGGAAGGGACAGGAACAGAAGAAGGGTGCAAAGGAAGCAAGGAAAGGTGTGAAAGGGGAGAGTAAGAGAGGAAGGAGTGAAAGAAGGGAATGAGGGAGGAAAGAAGGGAGGAAGGAAAAGGAAAGCAAGAAATGGAGGGAGGAAAGGAAGGAAGGAAAGAAAGAAAGAAAGAAGGGGGGAAGGGACAGGAACAGAGGAAGGAAGCAAGGAAACTTATGAAAGGGGAGAGTAAGGGAAGAAGGTAGGAAGGAGAAAGAAAAGAAGAAATAGAGGAAGGGAAGGTAAAAGAGAGAAAGAAAAAGAGCAAGAAAGAAAGCAAGAAAGAGAAAGAAAGAAAGGCAACTTCAAAGAAAGGCTCACTGAGCATCTCTCACTCTCTCTCTCTTTCTATCCCTCTTTCTTTCTTTCTCTTCCTTTCTCTCTCTCCTCTTCCTTTATCTCCTCTCTCTCTCCCTCTCTTTCTCTCCCCCCTCTCTCCCCTTTCCCTCTCTCTTTCTCTCTCTCCCTCTCTTGCTATCTCTCCCCCCTTTCCCTCTCTCTTTCTCTCTCTCCCTCTCTTGCTATCTCTCCCCCCTCTCCCTCTCTCTTTCTCCCTCTCCCTCTCTTTCTCTCTCTCTCCCCCTCTTTCTCTCTCTTCTTCTCACTTTCTCTCTCTTGTTTTCTTTCTGTCTCTTTTGCTTTCTCTCTCTCTCACTCTTTCTTGTTTTCTTTCTCACGCTCTTTCTCTCTCTTGTTCTCTCTCTTGCTATCTCTTTCTCCCCCCCCCTTTCTCTCACTCTCTCTTTCTCACTTTCTCTCTATCTTGCTGTCTGTTGCTATCACTCACTCTCGTTCTCCGTTCTTCTCAGCGGTGACGCGCGCACGCCCTGCCCGCCTCACCTTTGCGAGAGCACTTTCACCCCGGGCTCTCAGCAAGGGGGTTTGCAGGAGAGGTGGGGCCGGCGAAGGTGATATTCAATGTCGGGGGCGCACAGGCGGTTGCACGCGCTCCCTATCTCCCTGCTAGCCCACTCGGAATATTCAAAATAAGAAAAGCCTTCGCCGGCAAAGGTTTTTCTTATTTTGAATACTCCGAGTGGGCTAGCAGGGAGATAGGGAGCGCGTGCAACCGCCCGTGCGCCCCTGACATTGAAGACCTCCGCTGAGAAAAGCCTTTGCCGGCATTTCCTCTCGGCGTCAAGGAGGCACAGCGGCGGGCGGAGAGAGGGAAGGGGGGGCAGCGGCGTCCCTCCTGGCCTTGGCGGGCCGCCCGACCCTCCCCACCTCCTGCAAACGCAGCGGGCGGCGGGGGGAGAGCGAGGAGCCGGTTCCGGCGGGCGCGGGGCTTGGCTGGCTGGCGGGGGGAGCGCCGCTGGTGGTGCGGAAAGGCCGAGGGGGCCCTGGCGCCGCGGAATGGCTGAAAACCCCCAACGGCCCGGTGCCGGTCCGCGGACCGGCGGTTGGGGACCTCTGCTCTAGAGTACAAAAAACAGCACAACAGCAAACCGGAAGTGCGTTTTTCAGAACTTCCGGTTTGTCTGTTGGGCAATTTTTTTGTCTCAGGGCTTTAGAGATGCTTTAGAGATCCAGAGGGTGAAAAGGCCTTTCCCAAGGCTGAAAATCAGCTGGCCAGCGCACACACGCATGCTGGAGCTGACACAGGGCAAAGTCTCGCGTGCCCTCTGATATGACTCTACTTGCCACCTGTGGCACATGTGCCATAGATTCACCATCATGGACCTAGTCCAACAAGATATTCCAGAGGAGCTTCATGAGATGTGGTAGTAACCATCATTAGTATTGGAAATTGACAGTGATTAGGAAATATGTGATTATACATATTTAATTGATGTATACTAATAAATGTGGAGTATAATGAAAATAAATATTCTTAAAATGTTTGAAAAAAATGTGTATCATTTTAATTATTCCTTATTAAACTCCGGCCTTGAAAATACAGATAGTCCTTGATTTACAACCACTTGTTTAGTGATTACTTGAAGATGCAATGGCACTGAAAAAAGTGGCATATGACCATTTTTCACACTTTCAATTGTTTCAGCATTTCCATGGTCAGATGATCAAAATTTGGATGCTTATCAACTTATATTTATGACGGTTGCTGTCCCCTGGGGGGGAGGATGTCATGTGATCACCTTTTGCAACCTTCTGATAAGCAAAATCAATGGGAAAACCAGATTCACTTAATGTCCAAGTTACTAATTTAACAACTACAGTAATTCACTTAACGACTCGGGCAAGAAAGGTTGAAAAATTGGGCAAATCTCACTTAGCAATGGAAATATGGGTTTCAGTTTTGGTCATAAGTCAAGGAGAGGTTTAATTAGAATTTAAGCAATCTAACTGTGAATAGGATCATATTCTGGAATTTGACTTTTCCGTTGACTTTGCTTATCAGAAGGCTGAAAAGGTGGTTCATATTATCCTCAGAACACTGCAAGCATCATAAATATAAGTGAGTTGCCAAGCATCGGAATCATATTCTGGAATCAGAATATGTTAATACTATATATTTACACTGGTAGCTTAAGGCATAACTGTGTGATAATGGACAGTTATACAGATGTGCTACTGTACCAATGGACTTATATTATAAAAAGAATATTCAGCTATGCCAAATGTCATTTAGTATTTGCAATTATCATGTTTATTTATTTATTTTGTCAAGTATGTATTTGTAATATTTATTTTTTATTTATTTATTTTATTTATCACACAAATATCGTATTGTATTTTAGTATGTTTAACATAATATAAGTATAAAGTAGAGATAGAAAAGATAAAAAAGACATTAGGACAGGAATGGTAGGCACAAAGGTGCATTAATGCATGCCCCTTACAGACCTCTTAGAAAAGGGGAGAGGTCTATTGTAGACAATCTAAGGATGAAGATTTGGGGATTGAGGGAAGAAACAACAGAGTCCAGTAGTGAATTCCAGGCGTTGACCACTCTTTTGCTGAAATCATATTTATTTATATTTATACATAGGTATAACACTGTTTATATACACAAGATGGGTACTGATAAGAGGGAACATTAGGACAGAGATGGTAGGCACGCTATTGTGCTTATGCACGCCTCTTACTGACCTCTTAGGAATCGGACAAAGTCAACAGTGGACAGTGTAAGGGTAAAGTTTTGGGGGGTTGGTGACGAAATCACAGAGTCGGGTAGTGAGTTCCAGGCAGCGTTCCCCGTAAGCTGCGCGCATGACCGCGCGCCCCAAACTACCCCCACACACACCCTTTTTCACGGGCGCGCGCTCCCCATCCCCCTGCCAGCCTGCGGCAGGGGCGGGGGCAGGGAGGCGCCGGCAGTAGAAGGGAAGGGATCCGCGGCCGCCCCTGCCTCCCCACGGTGCCTCCGGCCCCCTCGGCCTTTCGGCGCTGCTCCCCGCCCACCCGATCCGCCCCCTCTGCTCCTCCACTGCCTCCTGCCTTTGGGCGCGGCTCCTCCTGCACCAGGAACGCACGTCCTGTCCGTCTCACAGTCCCTTTGCCGAGAGCACTTTCATCCCGGGCTCTCAGCAATGGGGTTGCAGGAGAGGCGGGGCAGGCGTTCTCACAGCGGAGGCCGGCGAAGGTGATATTCAATAAGGCTTTTCTTATTTTGAATGTTCTGGGCGGGCTGGCAGGGGAATGGGGAGCGTGCGCCTGACATTGAAAATCACCTTTGCTAGCCTCTGCTGTGAGAAGAACAGAGAGAGAACGAGAGAAAGGGGGGAGAGAAAGAGATAGCAAGAGAGAGAGAACGAGAGAAAGAGTGTGAGAAAGAAAACAAGAGAGAAAGAGTGAGAGAGAGAGAGAAAGCAAGAGAGAGAAAGAAAACAAGAGACAGAAAGTGAGAAAGAGAGAGAGCAAGAGAGGGAGAGAGAGAAAGAGAGAGAAAGAGAGAAAGAGAGAGATGAGAGAGGAAGGAAGAGAGTGAGAGAGAGGAAGAAAGCAGGAGAGAGAGAGACAGAGAAAGCAAGAGAGAGAGAGAAGAGTGGAAGGAAGAGATAGAGAGAAATGATAGAAAAAAGGGGAGAAAAAAAGAGAAATGAGAAAATGATTGAGGCAGAGAATGACAGGAAAGAGAGAGAAACAGAGAGAGAAGTGACTCTTGATTTAAAGCATATGGTAAAAGCACTTAAATAATAACAGAGAAAAAAAACCCAGCCCTCACCTGTTTTTATTAATAGTTATGTTTTTGGTTTTGCTGGTTGATTTAGTTTCAATAGTAATGGATTTTGGTTTTTTTAAATTATTAATTTCTTTTAATAAAAAAGAAGGGATTTTTTTCTTATTTATTTATTTGTTTGTTTGTTTGTATGTTTATTTGTTTATTTATTTAATTTATATGCCGCCCAGTCCCAAGGGGACTGCCGCTCAGACACTATACTTTTCCGTCCACACTGAAAAAAAATTAGAGGGAACATTGGTTCCAGGCATTAGCCACTCTGTTGCTAGAGTCGTATTTTCTACAGTCAAGTAGAATGCACAGAAGCAAAAAATTTCTGAAATCTCATGCGTGCACATGTCCCCTCACAAGATTTTGCTTCCTGAACATCTGCATCTGGGTGCACACCAGGGACCCAAAGCTGTGCACACTGCTCCAATTTTACTACTGATGCGGCGTCCTCATCTGTACCGTCAGGAACCCAATACTGCAAAGTCCCTTAAAAATAATTTCCCTACAGTTGATTCAATGGAACACCTACTTGATTATCCTGGTCTCCAGCAACGTCACAACCTCAAAATGGTTCCAATAGAATTCCCGACCCCACCCGAAATTTTCCAGGAGATTCCATGGGCAGAGCCAGAGACAACAGACCCAACCTCTCTGGCCGAAGCCAACTCCCCTACTGAACCATGCAGGTCCACTAGGGCAGCGTTTCCCAACCTTGGCAACTTGAAGATATTTGGACTCCAACTCCCAGAATTCCCCAGCCAGTGAATGCTGGCTGGGGAATTCTGGGAGTTGAAGTCCAGATATTTTCAAGTTGCCAAAGTTGGGAAACACCGCACTAGGGTTCCTAACACCCTGCCTACTACCTATGAGACTATGTATGCTAATGATTGGATCAAACCAAGAAGTTTGCCCTAAAGTTTTAAGTTTTATGACTGCATAGTTTACTCCAAGGTCCTGTATTCAAGCGGGAGAATGGAGACTGTTGATTAGTGAGTCATCTGACAGCTCCGTATAAAAGGGGAAGCTGTCAGCCTGGCACTCTGCTGGATCTTACTCACTGTTGCAATAAAGAGCTGTTGTTTAAACCTGTCTCAAGTCTCTTCAGTCCCAGGATTCAACTCTAAGTATCAATTTACGTATTGTTTTCAATCTATAAGCCGGGAATATCTGTTGAATATGTCAGAACTGGGGGAAAACAGGCTTGGGTGTGTTAGCATATTTTCTGCAGGATTGCAAAATTGCAGGATTGTAAGGACTTTGTACATGAAACCTACACAAGGTCCAATTTGGGACTCTCTTAGGATAAAGAAAATGTGGAATATCTTAAAAATGTACTCCGAAGAGTAAAAGAGGTCCTTGAGTCTTGACAAGGAATGTCTATTTTCAAAAGATAAATGTAGACATTGAAGGCACCCACAGATAGCAGCGCCAAGTTCACAGTTTGTATTTAAAATCACAAATAGACTTCGGAATAAGATTAACGATGATATTTACCACTGTTTAATTCAGGGTCTGTTTTTTTCTTCTACCATGTTATTGATGGTTGCTTTAGTAACTTTAATAGAAGACAGAATGGGCACAAACTTACTTTGTTTTTGTCAGTGATCAGGCCAGACTTTTTCAGTCTTCGCAGATTGTCTTTACGCTTGTAGTAAGCACGCAAGTGGGGGTCATGAAGACTTTTGTATTTGGGGGCCATGATCTTACAGTATGGGTCAGTCAGATCAAAAGTAGCTGACGGCTGATAAAGCTGAAAGAAACACAAAAAATTGATGAGAACAAAGAAAGATGGCATCCCATATAACTTACTGGGACACACACACACACCAAGTGAGGGGAACACCATCCTTGATCTATCAATTACTTTAGAGGACAAAGAAATACAAAGAAATATTACAAATACTGTATACAAAGAAATATTATGAAATGTCATGCTAGGAAAGAACCTATAAAGAAAAAAGTACATTTACAAATAAAAGCATGCCAAAGAGCCCCTCTTTGAGCGAAATGTGTGGTTTAGAAATATGATAGATAGATGGATGGATGGATGGATGGATGGATGGATGGATGGATGGATGGATAAGAAGGTAGGTAGGTAGTAGGATAGGATAGGATACACTGTTTCCCTGAAAATAAGACCTTCCCATTTAAATATGTTAAAGGGTTAAATAAAGTTCAGGAGAGGTGTTTTTAATAGGAAAGTGAACACAAGAACAAGGGGACACAATCTGAGGTTAGTTGAGGGAAAGATCAGAAGCAACGTGAGAAAATATTATTTTATTGAAAGAGTAGTATATGATGTTTTATTGTTGTGAGCCGCTCCGAGTCCTCGGAGAGGGGCGGCATACAAATTTAATAAATAATTAGTAGTAGTAGTAGTAGAAGTAGTAGTAGATGCTTGGAAAAAACTTCCAGCAGACATGGTTGGTAAATCCACAGTAACTGAATTTAAACATGCCTGGGATAAACGTTTATCCACCTTAAGATAAAATACAGGAAATGGCATAACGGCAGACTAGATGAACCATGAGGTCTTCTTCTGCCATCAGTCTTCTATGTTTCTGTATTTTCCAAAAATAAGACCTAGCCTGATTTTAGCATGTTCCTAATATAAGCCCTAACCCCAAAATAAGCCCCAGTTAAAGTCATCATCAATGGGGTGGCTATGGACAGGACCAGAGACAGTGAGAGCATGGGGGCCGATGGTGTCCAGCAGCAGCCACAGCCTGCATAGTGCAGATCAGTTGATAACCTGTCCAAGCAGAAGGTGGGTGCAAAAGTGGAGGGAGAGGCACACAATCTGGCTGCACAGCACAGGGTGCAGGAAATTTGAGAGTTGATGGGCTAGAGAGGCAGGCGGCCGTGGGAGGTTCGTCTTCCTGTGGTGGCACCCGCAGCAGACAAGGTAGAAGCACAGTAGGGAAGGCAGATGACCCCGACGCTGCTGCCCCAAAGTAAGGGAGGTGTCAGGGCATGGATGGTCTGGCCGAGGGGCCCTGAGGGAAGTAGCTGCAGGGCATGTGGGCAACCGGGGGTTCCTACTTACCGCCGCTACCGGAACGATGCGTGTGCAGCTCCGCATTGCCAGCCTGCATGTGTGCATGCCCAAGCGATATTTTGCTTCTGCGCATGCACAGGAAGCAAAATCTCATGAGAGGATATGTGCGTGCATGAGATTTCGGCAACTTTTTTGCTCCTGCACATGCGCAGAAGTAAAAAAACTTCCAAAATCTCATGTGCACCCACATCCTCTCCATGAGATTTTATTTATTTATTTTATTTATTTATTTATTAGATTTGTATGCCGCCCCTCTCCAAAGATTCGCCGGGGCGGCTCACAACAATAATAAAACAGCATATGACAAATCTAATATTTAAAATAACTAAGAAACCCTTATTAAAAACCAAACATACACACAAACATACCATGCATAACTTGTATAGGCCTGGGGGGAAAGGAATATCTCAATTCCCCCATGCCTGATGACAGAGGTGGGTTTTAAGGAGCTTACAAAAGGCAAGGAGGGTGGAAGCAATTCTGAGCTCTGGGGGGAGCTGGTTCCAGAGGGTCGGGGCCGCCACTGAGAAGGCTCTTCCCCTGGGTCCCACCAAACGACACTGTTTAGTCGATGGAACCCGGGGAAGGTAACTCTGTGGGACCTAACTGGTCGCTGGGATTCGTGCGGCAGAAGGCGGTCCCGGAAACATTCTGGTCCGATGCCATGAAGGGCTTTATAGGTTTTATAGGATATGTGCACGCATGAGATTTCATTGGTTTTTTTGCTTCTGCACATGCGCAGAAGCAAAAAAAATGCCGAAATCCCACATGCACCTGCCTTCTCTCATGAGAGTTTACTTCCTGTGCATGCACAGAAGCAAAATCTCACTGGGGAACGCATGCCCACTGGCAACATGGAACTACGTGCGCAGATCCATTTTCGCTACCGGTACGCAGTGTGGCTCGTACCAGCTAGCAACCCAATACTACACATGGGGCAGCTCCACCACCACCAGCCCCCGTGTCAAAGCAGTGGCACAGCACACTGCAAGGCCTCCTGTCCATTGCGGCTATGCGCAAGCAGAAGAAGTAGGCCTCCCGCACATGGGGAAAAAATAAGACATCCTCCGAAAAGAGAGAGAGAATTCCCACACTGGTTTTTTTACTAAGAAAGATAGCTTCAAAAGAGAGGAAAGTGCCAGGAAACAGAGGAATTAAGGGTCCTTTCCATTTTTACTTTTGAATTTCTTTCTCAGGACAGTTTCAGCTATTTTAAAATAACACTGGGACACTTCTACAAGGTGTTTTCATGCAGCCTGCCCCCTAAACATGTTTTCTGGTTGCATGCTTTTTACAACATTTTATGGAAAACAGAAGTGAGGTAGTCTCTCTTCACCTTTTCACCCAAGTTTGTTCTGTAAAACATGGTATTGGAGCCAGGCAGAAGTGGGATCTTGGTGAAAAGTGGCATGTCCAGAATTTGATTGGGTCCAACAACTGGCATCTGTTTCCCAGGACCCAACTAGAAAAGGGGGGAAATAAGCACAGAGGAAGGATGTTATTCATTATCTGTTTTACATAACTCAGTAGTAGTTTGCTTCAATATTTTAAGATCTCCAAGAATATGCACAAGCTTTGGTCTTGCTTTGATTTGGTCTCCCCTTCCAAGCCAGGGCTAGTTTGTATGAGTTTATCAAATTTATTTGCCACCATCTTATGGTTTAGGTGACTGAACAGCTTACACCAAAATAAAACTCACAAACATTAAATAATTATATGTCATGCAGATTGCATAACAATGGTGTTACATGTGTCATATTAGGGGCCTTCAAAACTGTCTGCACCAATGCATTCTGGATCAATTGTACTTTCAAAATACTCTTCAAAGGTAGCAAAACAGAATAACAGAGATAGAAGGGACCTTGGAGGTCTTCTAGTCAAACCCCCTGGTTTGGCAGGAAACCCTACACCACTTCAGACAAATGGTTGTCTGATATCTTCTTAAAAACATCCAGTGTTGGAACATTCACAACCTCTGGAGACAAGTTGTTCCACTGATTGGTTTTTCTAACTGTCAGGAAATTTCTCCTTAATTCTAAGTTACTTCTCTCCTTGTTTAATTTCCACCCATTGCTTCTTTTCCTGTCATCAGGTGTTTTGGAAAACAGTTTGGCTCCCTCTTCTTTGTGGCAACCCCTGAGATATTGGAACACTGCTATCATCTCTCCCCTGGTCCTTCTTTTCATTAAAATGGACATATTCATTTCCTGCAGCTGTTCTTCATGTTTTGGCCTTCAGTTCCCTAATCATCTTTGTTGCTCTTCTCTGCACTCTTTTCTAGAGCGGTGGTTCTCAATCTGGGGATTGGGACCCCTTTGGGGGTCGAATGACCGTTTCACAGGGGTCGCCTAAGACCACAGGAAAAGACAAATTTCCCATGGTGTTAGGAATTAAAGCTTCTATTCTGGCGTCTTGGAATACACACTGCTCAAAAAAAATAAAGGGAACACTTAAAAAACAGAATATAACTTCAAGTAAATCAAACTTCTGTAAAATAAAACTGTCCACTTAGGAAGCAACACTGATTGACAATCAATTTTACATGCTGTTGTGAAAATGAAATAGTTGTGCAAATGAAATATTCAATGTCGAATACTTCATTCGTTCAGATCTAGGATGTGTTATTTGAATGTTCCCTTTATTTTTTTGAGCAATATATATTTTTACAATCCGACCAATTGGCCGTTTACAGCAGGGGTGTCCTTCTGACCTTCCTGCCAATCAGCTTAAAGCTCTGTTGGAAGAATTGGTGCTAAACCTATGGTTGGGATTCACCACCACAGGAGGAACTGCATTAAGAGATCACAGCATTAGAAAGGTGGAGAACCACTGTTCTAGAGTCTCCACATCTTAGCAATAGAATGCATTGCAATAATCCAAGTAGCTGTCCAGGACTAAGTGCAGAGCCTCACAATTGAGTGCAATTGGCACAACACGCAAAGTTGTGCGGAGGGCCTCCTATCCATGACTGTCATGAGTCTAGGAGTACCTACAAGTTGCATACTGGGTCTATCTGGAGTAATCCACCCAATCCAGAACTAAAAGTGATATGTCTCCATATTCCGAGGAACTGCTTATCCCCAGCCACTTTATCTCACCAGGGTTTAGTTCAGTGATGGGGAACCTTTTTCCCCTTGGGTTCTGAATGAGCGTGTTTGGGGAGGGCGAAAACAGCTTCTCCCACCCTCTGCAGGTCCTCTGGAGCCCGGAAGCTGCCTGTTTCCCAACTTCTGGTGGGCTTGTGTTTCGCTCTCCCCAGGCTCCAAAGGCTTCCCTGGAGCCAGGAGGAGTGTAAAAATGCCCTTCCTCACCCTCTAGAGGGTCTCTGGAAGCCAAAAATATCCACCCAAAGCATTCGTGTGAGCCAAAAATCACCTGGCTGGCACACACATGCACATTGGAGCTGAGCTAGGGCAACGGCTTGCGTGCCAGCAGATATGGCTCCGCATGCCACCTGTGGTACCCATGGCATAGATTCACCATCACTGGTTTAGTTGGAGCCTGTTGTCTCCCATTCAGGCCCCCACTGTCTCCAGGCTCTGCAAAATTTCAGAACACAAATGAATTTACTTTTTTTAATCCATTTCATTCATCTTTTCTCCAAGAAGCTCCGGAAGTGGTGGTGGTGGTGGTGACAATCTTTATTTCTTAGTCCCAATTAATCACACTATATTTATGCCTTTTACATGAATAAATATTTCAAGGGGCTTTACAGACAACTTGCTTGGCTTCTGCCAGACACCAACTCTCAGTAATATTTTAACATCTTCAATTCTTTTCATTAAAATAAACATAAAAACTAATATGCATCAATATACCACCTCTCAATTTTAGGAACAAAGTATGCAAACTAAGTATCAGAAAGACTGTATTAAACTAGAAGATGGAATAATCATCTATATGGCTAGATTTAACGTATTAAAGGATTGAGCTTGTTCTATATTGGCATTTTATTTATTTATTTATTCAATTTCTACAGCTTCTGATATTTTACTATTTATCTTTTATTTCTTCAAACATCACTTATTTACTTACTACGTATATTTTTTTATCATATTAGCAATGCTATATTTTAGTTGTACTTCATCATAATTGTTACAACCTACCAATAAAATATTTAAATGTAGCAAACCAGATCACCTCTCCTTCCTCGCATAGGCTTCATTAATATTCCTATAAACTAAAAAGTGTATCTGGCCATATCACTGACTTAACTTTAAGTGAATGGTTACATGTTAAATAATAACCATTCACTCAAAGGCAAGTCAGTGATGTGGCAGGCATTTTATGACAGCACTCATTACACACACACAAACACACACACAATCTCAAAAGGGGTCATCAACCCTAAAGTTTTGGGTTTGAGTCTTATTTAGCTGAAGCAGCCAAAAGATGTTCCTATTAAACTCGTGATATTTATTTTTTCTTCTTAGTGAAATTCTTCTTTTTTTCTTAAAATCTTGGCAATTTTTAGACATTTGCCTCTCAACTTCCACATTTCCCTGACTGTGGAATTCTGTGTTGAAGTCCATACTGTCAGGCCGAAGTCTTCATGTGGAGTTAGAGAATTCAGCCTGATACAACACAAAGGGGGATGGGAGGGGTAGTGAGTAGTCACAGGGGAAAGTTACTAGACACAACCAAAGATTCCTTTCTCCATGTCAAGGCCACCGTTTGTTCTGCCTCAACTGAAGAGAAGAGGAAGTTGATAAACTCCTGCACACAGACTGGCTCTCGTGATGAACTTGTGGGTGTGGGGGGTGTAAGATGAACCTTAACCTAGGTGGGATTCTGGGAAGTACTCAGAATCGGAATGACAATGGCGTCGCTAACATGGTTCTGTTAATAAATCAAGCTCTGATCGAGAGAAATGGACTGGGACTTGTTTTATTTCTCAGATGCTATTTAGAACGCTGACACATACATCTTATAAGTTCCTGAAGTTGAAAAATACTAGTCTGAGCTACTTACCAAAAGGAGAACTAAGCTAGTAAATGGAATAAGCCAGTGATGGCAAACCTATGGCACGGGTGCCACAGGTGGCACGCAGAACCATATCTGCTGGCACGCGAAGCCGTTGCCTAGCTCAGCTCCAATGTGCAGGTGTGTGCCGGCCAGTTGATTTTTGGCTCGCACAGATGCTCTGGGAGGGCATTTTTGGCTTCCAGAGAGCCTCTGGGAGATGGGGGAGCGTTTTTTTTTTTACCCTCTCCCAGCTCCAGGGAAGTCTTTGGAGCCAGAGGAGGGTGAAATACAAGCCTACTGGGCCCACCAGAAGTTGGGAAACCGTCCGTTTCTGGCCTCCAGAGGGGCTCTGGGGGATGAGGGAAGCTGTTTTCACTCTCCCCAGGCATTGAATTATGGGTGTGGGCACTCGTACATGCACGCTCTTTCGGTACCCAAGGAAAAAAAGGTTACCATCACTGGGTTAAGGCATCAGGCTACAAATCAGGAGTTCATGAGTTCTAGTCCCATCTTAGGCATGAAGCCAATTGGGTGACTTTGGTCCCATCATCCCTAGGAAGCAAGCCACATATCTTGAAAGTTGCCAAGGTTGCGAAACACTTACTTCTATTACATCCTCTTCCGGTTCCATGGCTTCAAGTGCTGTCCGGGCACTTTCTGTTAAGTAATGTCCCATGGCTGCCTTCAGGACCCCTGGGTTGGGGTACGTCATCTTGATGGTTCAGAGTGGGCTGCTTCCCTTGGAGGACATAGCTTCCAACTGCCACCTCTTAGCAACCCTTCTAGAACATTCCTAGACGTTGTTAACAACAAAGGTTCTGCTAGTTTGGTCCTAGTTGCTACCTTCACATTCTCTGTGGAGCTTTCAATGTCTCACAGGAAGGAATTCTGAGGCTGGAATCCCATTCTGTTAGGTGATCTTACACTGCATAACATGGAAGCAAAACTGTTGTGTGGCTACAGTGGTCATTATACAGTGCAGCTACTAAATGATACAAGATACGTAGATCAGGATGAGTCGGGGATGTCTCAGATTTATTATTATTGTCAGTAATGAGCCTCTTTGTTATCTTGCGTTGTATCGTGAATTTATGATGTCGGATTTAGGGACAAATTACTGGGAATAAAATCTACAATCTTCACTGAATAGAAGAGAAAAGAACATAGAATAGAACATAGAACAGAATGACTGTTGGAAGGGACTTTGGAGGTCTTCTAATCCAACCCCCTGCTTAGGCAGTGTTCTGTCGGGCTCTCTGGTAGAATCCTCCCGAAAATGCACAGATACAATTTCAGACACACACACGTTTGAAAATTCAAAACAATGTTCTTTATACCAAAATTCAATTAAACTAAGCGCTCTTTTTGTATAGCAAAGAGCACTCGTCTCCAAACAAACTGGTAATTTGTACAAGTCCTTTATCAGTTCTGTGATACTTAGCTTGCAGCTGTGGGGCAATTCACAGTCCTTCTTCTTTCACAAAGTGAAACACACTTTGCTCTGGTTTAGTTTCAAAGTGGGGGAAAATCAGCACACAAAAGGTCGAAGTCAGCAAAGCAGGCACGAAACACAACGATCAGATAATCCTCCACAATGGCCAAACCCACAGGCTGCTATTTATAGCAGCCTCACTAATTACCACAGCCCCACCCAACCACAGGTGGCCTCATTTTCTTTGATAATAATCTCTCAGTTGTTGCTGCCTGTGCATCGCTCTCCGCATGCGTGGCTGTATCATTAACTCTTGTTCCGAATCCAAGGAGGAGCTAGATAATTGATCTCCTGAGCTGTCTGCCACCCTCTCCTCCTCCCTGTCACTCATGTCTTCTTGGTCAGAGGAGCCTTCATCAGCAGATTCCACAGGGGGCAAAACAGGCCTGCAGCATGTGGATGTCTCCCCCACATCCACAGTCCTTGGGGCAGGAGCAGGGCCAGAGCTAACCACAACAGGCAGGAAACCCTATATCAATTCAGACAAATTAGTATCCAACATCTACTTAAAAACATCCAGTGTTGGAACATTCACAACTTCTGGAGCAAAGTTGTTCTACTGATTGTTCTGTCAGGAAACTTCTCCTTAGTTCCAAGTTGTTTCTCTCCTCACCCACTGCTTCTTTTCCTACCCTCAGGTGCTTTGGAGAACAGTCTGACTTCCTCTTCTTTGTAGCAACCCCTGAGATATTGGAACACTGCTATCATGTCTCCCCTGGTCCTTCTTTTCATTAAACTTGACATACCCAGTTCCTGCAGCCGTTCTTCATATGTTTTAACTTCCAGTCCCCTAATCATCTTCGTTGCTTTTCACTGCACTCTTTCTAGAGTCACAATATCTTTTTCAGATTGTGGTGACCAAAATTAGATGTAGTATTTCAAGGCCTTAAAACGTGGTATTAACACCTCATTTGATCTTGATTCTATCCCTCTATTAATGCAGCCTAGAACCGTGTTAGCTTTTTTGGCACCTGTTGAACACTGCAGGCTCATATTTAAATGGTTGTCCACTAGGACTCCAAGAGCCCTCTCACAGTTACTACTCTTGAGGGAGGTACCACATATACTGTTCCTGTGCATTTTGTTTTTCTTGCCTAAATGTAGAACCTTAGTTTTTTTCACCATTGAATTTCATTTTGTTAGATAGCGCCCAATGTTCAACTCTGTCAAGATCCTTCTAATTCACCCGAATCACTAGATTCCTTTCTGCCAGAGACAACTATTTCTATCCTGATTTCAAGCACCCATGGCGCTTAAATAGCTTCTCCTATGTCTTGCAGAACGGAGCGTGCTGAATGAAATAGAATAGAATAGAATTTATTGGCCAAGTGTGATTGGACACACAAGGAATTTGTCTTTGGTGCATATGCTCTCAGAGTACATAAAAGAAAAAAAAATATATTTGTCAAGAATCATGTGGTACAACACTTAATGATTGTCATAGGGGTCAAATAAGCAATGAAGAAACAATCAATATTAATAAAAATCTTAGGATACAAGCAACAAGTTACAGTCATACAGTCCTAAGTGGGAGGAAAAGGATGATAGAAATGATGAGAAAAACTAGTAGAAATAGAAGTGCAGATTTAGTGACAGTGTTGAGGGAATTATTTGTTTAGTAGAGTGATGGTGTTCGGGAGAAAACTGTTCTTGTGTAGAAAGCTTCTCTAGTTTATTTCCAAAGCGACTATCCAAATGCCAAGAATAATGGCACCTGCCATTTAGATTCTCCAGAAGTTCAGTGGTACCTCTACTTAAGAACTTAATTTGTTCCGCAACCAGATTCTTAAGTAGAAAAGTTTGTAAGTAGAAGCAATTTTACCATAGGAATCAATGTAAAAGCAAATAATGCTTAGGAAAGAAATAAACGCTCGGAATTTGGGTGGAAGGAGGAGGAGAAGGAAGAAGAGGAGGACAGTCACTGCTGAAGGAAGAAGGTGAGGTGAGGGGAATCAAAACAATCCGAAACTTTAAGGCTTAAAAAAAAAAAGAGGGATTCTGAGGCAGCGAGGAAGAGCACGCGCCTTTCATACACCCAGTGCGAAGCTGCCTCCCATCCACTGCGCCAGAGAGAGAAACCCAGGGGAAATAGCAGGAAACTGGCCGGGCCTTCGTGCCGCTGTCAAAGTTCCTGGGAAATTTTTCCAGGCTCAGGTTTTTAAGTAGAAAATGGTTCTTAAGAAGAGGCCAAAAAAATCTTGAACACCCGGTTCTTATCTAGAAAAGTTCTTAAGTAGAGCCGTTCTTAGGTAAATGTACCACTGTATATTGCCTCTGGATATATCCATCCCTTGACAGCCTCATCCTATATCAGGGGTGTCAAACTCAATTTCATTGGGGGCCACATCGGGGTTGTGTTTGACCTGGAGGGGCTGAGTGGGCATGGCCACCTCACAGTCCTGCAGCCAACACACAGACTTCCTGGGCTGCATTTCATCTGCGATGGTTTTCTGCAGCCCTCTGCCAGCAAAAATGGAGCCTGGGAGGGCCACACGTCACCCTCCCAAACAGTACTGGGCTCCTACCAGAACAGTAACGGACACCACACCAGTAGCAAATGTTGAGCTGCACGTGCAGCTTCGGGTGTCTCTCTCATGTGCATCCCCTCATGAGACTTTGCTTCCTGTGCATGCGCAGAAGCAAAAACACACTGGGATGCACAAAGAAGACACCTAAAGCTGCATGCACATCACACCAGTAGCAGCAGTCATATGCTGCAACGTTCTCCCTGTCAATGACTACTTCAGCTTCAATCGCAACAACACAAGAGCACGCAACAGATTCAAACATAATATTAACTGCTCCAAACTTGACTGTAAAAATCAAGCTGTCGAAGTGTGGAACTCATTACCTGACTCACGATTGACCTCTCCAGGTTCCTAAGAGGTCAGTAAGTGCACTAGTGTGCCTTCCGTCCCCTGTCCAATTGTCTCTCCTTATCTCATTTATCTTTTAGAAACATAGAAACATAGAAGACTGACAGCAGACGTGGTTGGTAAATCCACAGTAACTGAATTTAAACATGCCTGGAATAATCATATATCCATCCTAAGATAAAATACAGGAAATAGTATAAGGGCAGACTAGATGGACCATGAGGTCTTTTTCTGCCGTCAGTCTTCTATGTTTCAATAATAATAATAATAATAATAATAATAATAATAATAATAATGATGATGATGATGATGATGATGATAATAATAATAATAATAATAATAATAATAATAATCCAAACACCCACCCACCCAGGCAGGAAACACTACACTACTTCAAACAAATGGTTATCCAACACCTTAAAAATTTCCAGTGTTGGAGCATTCACAACTTCTGGAGGCAAGCTGTTCCACTGATTAATTGTTCTATCAGGAAATTTCTCCTTAGTTCTAAGTTGCTTCTCTCCTTGTTCAGCACCTATTGCTTCTTGTTCTGCCTTCAGGGGTTTTGGAGAATAGATTGACTCCTTCTTCTTTGCAGCAACCCCTGAGATATTGGAACATTGCTATCATGTTTCCCCTGGTCCTTCTTTTCATTAAACTAGCCATGCCCAGTTCTTGCAACTGTTTTAGCCTCCAGTCCCCTAATCATCTTTGTCGCTCTTCTCTGCACTTTTTCTAGAGTCTCAACATTCTTTTTGCATCGTGACGACCAAAAGTTCTACAACATCCTCCTTCCTCAGTACAGTTATAGGAAGAATCTTGTGTCCAACCTTGCGATGAAGATATATTCAAAGCTGAATTTTATGCATGTAGTATATGAATTTTAACCTTTCCAAACTTTCAGTGTGTTATACTTTGCCTACCTTTTCACTGATTTATCAACCTTGAGCTAACATATATTTCCTGTTTGGCCATCACATTCAATGTAACCTGCTATCGATAATAAAGCTAGGATCTGTTTCCTGGTGCAATCACTTTATTCACACTTATTTGAAACAACTCTTATTTGCCCATTCAGTCCATTCTGGATGTATATTTTAGGAGACTGTTACAATCCCAGTGGATCTCTTCACCATCAAGAATAATTTGCTGTGATAGGAGAACTTTTGGTTTGAAACTACACATAGTAGCAGCTTTGTATTAAAGCCTGAGAGAGGATGGGTGCATACATCCATGATGAAATAGATGGACTTCACAATCAGACACCTTGTGAGGAGATGGGACGCTGTGATGAATCTTTAGCTAATTCAACACTTCATCTCAAGTTTACATATCTTCACGGACAAGGTTAACAACTTTTGATTTTTTAAATTTTATTTTGGGTGACAGCTGTAAATCCAGATGCATAAGAGACCTAGAAAAAAAATGCATGATTTTAGAAGGAAATCTAACCTTTAGATCAGGGGTGAAATTCATTAAAATTCCCTACTGCTTCTGTGGGCGTGGCTTGGTATGCATGGCAGGGAAAAGGATACTGCAAAATCTCCATTGCAGAGGTGGGTTCCTCCCAATTCGCACCAGTTCTGTAGAACTGGTAGTAAACAGGTGGCGATGTCACAGAACAATTTTGATGGTCCATGGATGGCACCATCTTTTGGGGGCGTGGGGGGTGGGTGGGTTGGAATTATTTCCTGGTTTCCTGCACTGTGCATGCATCGTTTTTGGCTTATTATTATTATTATTATTATTATTATTATTATTATTATTATTATTTTGCTATTTTTTGCTTGCTTTTTGGCACAGTGCATACACAGTGGTGTGGCCACACGGCGTACAATGCGCGCAGCCGCATGGCACAGGAGGAAGCAAACCAACGGCAAAATAAATTAGAACCCATCCTTGCTCCATTCCCACCCCACTCCAGGGGGAAGGTAATTGCAAAATCTCCATTCCCACCCCACTCTGGGGGGCAGCCAGAGGTGGCATTTGCCAGGTCTCTAAACTACTCAAAATATTATAATAATAATAATAATAATAATAATAATAATAATAATAATAATACAGTAATAATAATAATTATTATTATTATTATTATTATTATTATTATTATTATTTATTAGATTTGTATGCCGCCCCTCTCCGAAGACTCGGGGCGGCTCACAACAGTAATAAAAAGCAGCATAGCAATAGAACAAATCTAATAATAAAAAGATATATAAAACCCCAACAATTAAAAACCATACAGCACATACATACCAAACATAAAATATAAAAGCCTGGGGGGGATGTCTTAATTCCCCCATGCCTGGCGATATAGGTGGGTCTTGAGTAATTTGCGAAAGACAAGGAGGGTGGGGGCCGTTCTAATATCTGGGGGGAGTTGGTTCCAGAGGGCCAGGGCCACCACAGAGAAGGCTCTTCCCCCAGGGCCCGCCAAACAACATTGTTTGGTCGACGGGACCCGGAGAAGGCCAACTCTGTGGGACCTTATCGGCCGCTGGGATTCATGCGGTAGAAGGCGGTTCCGGAGGTATTCTGGTCCAATGCCATGTAGGGCTTTAAAGGTCATTACCAACACTTTGAATTGTGACCGGAAACTGTGAAAATATCCATTACCGGTTCTTCAGAACCTGTCAGAACCTGCTGAATTTCACCCCTGCTTTAGATTATAATGGAAGATGAGGAATACTGTCCAGCCACTAAGCAAACTGCTTCTGAATATAATAATAATAATAATAATAATAATAATAATAATAATAATAATAATAATAACAACAACAACAACAACAACAACAGCAACAGAGTTGGAAGGGACCTTGGAGATCTATTCCAGCCCCCTGCTTAGGCAGGAAACCCTACATTACTTCAGACATATGGTTATCCAACATCTGCTTAAAAACTTCCAGTGTTGGAGCATTCACAACTTCTGGAAGCAAGCTGTTCCACTGGTTAATTGTTCTGACTGTCAGGAAATTTCTCCTTAGTTCTAAGTTATTTCTCTCCTTATTTAGTTTCCACCCATTGCTTATTTTTTTGATTTGATTTGATTTGATTTGATTTGATTTGATTTGATTTGATTTGATTTGATTTGATTTGATTTGATTTGATTTGATTTCCGCCCCTCTCCGCAGACTCAGGGCGGCATACAAATCCAATAAATAAATAAGAACTAAGGAGAAATTTCCTGACAGTCAGAACAATTCTTGTTCTACCCTCAGGTGCTTTGGAGAATAGTTTGACTCCTTCTTTGTGGCAACCCCTGAGATATGGGAACATTGCTATCATGTCCCCCCTGGTCCTTCTTTTCATTTCATTAATATGAAGGCCTCGCTTTTGGCTAAGCCCCTTTTTAAATTTACATCTTCATATTTTTGCATAAAAAGTGAATTAATTTCTGCAATAGCTTCACCTTCCCACCAATCCAGTTGGAAAAAAAGAAGTCAGGCAGCTCAGCTTTTACGAGAACATTTTTCCTGCATCTTGTACCCACCTTAACCATGTAGTGAGGGCGATGTGCAGGCAGGGAAGCAAGTTTCATGCGGGAGAATAGTTGTAGAAGTAATAGCCTCCATATGCCAAGACTCCAAACCACAGCATTGCTCCAAAATAGTGCATCGCCGATTTGCTCAAGCACAGAAAATTGGCTTTAAGGGAAGAGAAAAAAATATTTATTCTTCATCGTATCAAATGAAATACAAGAGGCCACATCTTTGCTTTCTGGTGAAACTTGGGAAAACACTGAGAATGAAGATGGAGCCAGAGCCAGATAAGAAGGAATCCTCAATGTATTGGCAGTTCTGTGTTAGCAAAAACTTCAGAAGAGAAGGATTTAGGGGTAATGGTTTCTTACAGTCTCAAAATGGGTGAGCAGTGTGGTCGGGTGGTAGGAAAAGCATGTAGGATGCTTGGCTTCATAGCTAGAGGTATAACAAGCAGGAAGAGGGAGATTATGATCCCGCTATATAGAGTGCTGGTAAGACCACATTTGGAATACAGTACTGTGTTCAGTTCTGGAGACCTCACCTACAAAAAGATATTGACAAAATTGAACCGGTCCAAAGACGGGCTACAAGAATGGTGGAAGGTCTTAAGCATAAAACGTATCAGGAAAGACTTCATGAACTCAATCTGTATAGTCTGGAGGACAGAAGGAAAAGGGGGGACATGATCGAAACATCTAAGTATGTCAAAGGGTTAAATAAGGTCCAGGAGGGAAGTGTTTTTAATAGGAAAGTGGACACAAGAACAAGGGGACACAATCTGAAGTTAGTTGGGGGAAAGATATATGAGAAAATATTATTTTACTGAAAGAGTAGTAGATCCTTGGAACAAACTTCCAGCAGACATGGTAGATAAATCCACAGTAACTGAATTTAAACATGCCGGGGATAAACATATATCCATCCTAAGATAAAATACAGAAAATAGTATAAGGGCAGACTAGATGGACCATGAGGTCTTTTTCTGCCGTCAGACTTCTATGTCTATGTTTCTATGTTTAGTTTATAGGTTATTAGATTTGTATGCCGCCCCTCTCCGAAGACTCGGGGCGGCTCACAGCATAGCAATAATACAATACATTACAAATCTAACAATTAAAAAATAGATCCATTTAAAAGACAATAATAACATAATAAAACCCGTAGCTATGCAGTCATACACATTCAACCTAATCTATCATGCAGTAAGGCCAAAAATATAATAAAAAGGGGAAAGATGGTAATTATCCCCACACCTGGCGACAAAAGTGGGTCTTGAGCATTTTACGGAAGGCAAGGAGGGTGGCGGCTATTCGAATCTCTGGAGGGAGTTGATTCCATAGGGCCGGGGCCACCACAGAGAAGGCTCTTCCCCTGGGTCCCGCCAAACGACATTGTTTGGTCGATGGGACCCAGAGAAGGCCAACTCTGTGGGACCTAATCGGCCGCTGGCATTCATGTGGCAGGAGGCGGTCTCGGAGATATTCTGGTCCGATGCCATGTAGGGCTTTATAGGTCATAACCAACACTTTGAATTGTGACCGGAAACTGATCGGCAGCCAGTGCAGGGCGCGGAGTGTTGGTGAAATGTGGGCAGATCTTGGAAGCCCCACATTTATTTCATATATATGTGATAAGACGGGTGATCAATAAATTTGATCAATAAATAAAATGAATATGAGCAAGATTAGGGTTGAAATTGACAGAAGAGTCCCAACTTATGATCACAACTGAGATAGGAATGTCAGTTTTAAGTTAGTGTGGCCATACGTGGAGAGCCTTGAGTGGCCTTTGCTTCATCCTGAGCTTACATGATTGCAGGATACATGTTAGCCGCCCCGAGTCTTCAGGGTCTTCGGAGAGGGGCGGCATACAAATCTAATAAATTATTATTATTATTAATTGTGGGAGTTGAAGTCCACCAGTCATAGAAGACCCAACTTTGCCTACTCCTGCCGGACATATGCATAACGCCCCTTTTCTCAGTACTAGGCAACCCTCCCTTTGCCTAACCATCTTTGCACACACTCCCCCCTCACCTGATGCCCCGTCCTTGACGCGCTTGAGCTCCAGGGCACCGTCGGGTCGCCCCGGTGCGAAGACGGCCGTGTGCACCTCCATGGATCCGGCCCCTCCGCCTTGGAAGACCTCCCGCAGCAACTTCTCGAGTTGGCCGAGCGCCGTTTTCTCTTCCTCGGGCCGCGGCTGCACGATCACGCCGACCAGGGCAGCCGGGGAGTCGCGGCTTTGATCCCGCACGCCCTGCAACACCTCGCGCAACCGATCGGGCCGCTCCCGCAGCGACGCCGGCCGGCACAGGAAGAAGATCAGCTGGCCCGACGGCGCGGAGGGCGGCGAAGAACGGGGCGCCGGGAGAGGCCGCGCGGCCACGGAGGCGCGAGGGTCGGAGGAGCCGCTGCCGGGGGAGGAAGAGGCGGCGGCGGTGGCAGTGGCGGCGGCCGTGGCCGCGGGCAGCACGTGGTGCGCGAAGGAGCTGAGCACGGTCTGGCCCCCGTCGGAGCCCCACGACTCGCCGGCCAGCAGCACCACCTGCGTGCGCTGCACCACCGTCCCTTCCTCGCACGGGCCGGGCTCGCTCCCGCCGGCCACGCCGCCCCGACCGCCGGTCCGCCGCCCCCCGCCGCCCCGCTGCTCTTTGCGCTCCATCCCGCCCGGGTCCGTCCAGCCGCTCGGCCCCCGCCGGCGTCCCGACCCCCTGCGCGCCTCTCCTGCGTCTGGCGCGGGTGTCACAATCGTCCTCCGGCCCCCATCTGAGCGTTAAAGGAGCAAGCGGGGAGTCCCGGCCTGTCGCCCAGCGTCTTTCCCCGGAGGAAGGTGGTGGGTGGGTGGGCTGAACGTGCTCCCTTCCGTGGTCAGAGAAACCCCGAGGCGAGCGCGCCTTCCTTTCTGGGCGCGTTGTTGGAAGGAAGGTTCGGTCTTCCCCTTTGGTTCTCCGGTTCCACCACCCGCGAGCCACGCGCTAAGCTAGATGCAGCCTCCGGCCACCTTCCTAATGCAGAGGTCTTCAAACTTCATTCATTCAAATCTAGGATGTGTTATTTGAGTGTTCCCTTTATTTATTTTTTTGAACCGTATAGTGGACTTGTGGACTTCCAACTCCCAGAATTCCCCGTCCAGCGTATTTGGTGGGAGATTTCTGAGAGTTGAAGTCCACAAGTCTTAAAAGTTGCCAAGGTTGGAGACTCCTTTACTGCTCAAAAAAATAAAGGGAACACTCAAATACAGTAACACATTCTAGATTTGAATGAATGAAATATTCTCATTGCTTTGTCCTGTACAAAGTGGAATGTGCACAACAGCAATTGATTGTTAATCAGTGTTGCTTCCTAAATGGACAGGTTGATTTCAAAGAAGATTGATTTACTTGGAGTTATATTGTATTGTTTAAGTGTTCCCTTTATTTTTTTGAGGTGTACATCTTTTACATTACTAAGGGTGAGAAAGGACTACATGGAAAATGTAGATCAGGGGTTCCCCAAACTTGGCAACTTTTAAGACTTGTGAACATCAACTCCCAGAATTCTCCATCCAGTAGATTTGGCTGGAGAATTCTGGGAGTTGAAGTCCACAAGTCTTAAAGTTGCCAAGTTTGGAGAACTCTGTAAACTACACCTTTTTCATCACTAAGAGTAAGAAAGGATTCCGTGGTGGAGAATGTAGATCAGGGTCCCCAAACTTGGCAACTTTAGGACTTGTGGACTTCAATTCCCAGAATTATTCAGCCAGTTTAAAGTTGCCAAGTTTGAATACCTCTGATGTAGAATGGAATTCTTTATTGGCTGTGTGATTGGACACACAAGGGATTTATCTTTGAAGTAATAGTGGATTCCTTGGTCTATAGAACTTCTTCTGAACAAACTGCTTTGCGTTTCTTAACAAACTCAAGCAATTTCCTTTTCCTCGTCCACTGTAGCATACAAAGATATTTAGATGTTTCAAAACCCTGCTCTATTCGGTGGGATCATTTGTCCTCCATATAGTGCACCTTAAATACACAATTTTATGGATTGGAGATGTCCAAATTCTACTGAGTGCATGATATCAAATTCAATCTTAAATGCATTGCTGCATAGGATGAGAAGCAAATTCAACTCAGTCCCAATAGTTGTATGATAGATTATTGATCTGGACCATTTCTGAAATTGTAGCTAGATCTGGACCATTTCTGAAATTTTGCATGGATTAGTCCAGGCAGTCATCAGGAATTAACATTCACTTATAGACATATAAAAAAGAACAACATGTACCAAGAAGCATGAGGTTCCTTAGTCTTTTAACGTGATTTGTTTGTTTGTTTGTTTATTTATTTACTTACTTACTTACTTATTTGATTTGTATGCTGCCCCTCTCCGCAGACTCGGGGCGGCTAAGAACAGTAATAAAACAGTATATAACAATAATCCAATACTAAAAACAGTTAAAAACCCATTATATAAAAACCAATCATACATACAGACATAACATGCATAAAATTTTAAAGGCCTAGGGGGAAAGTGTATCTCAGTTCCCCCATGCTTGGCGGCAGAGGTGGGTTTTAAGCAGCTTACGAAAGGCAAGGAGGGTGGGGGCAATTCTAATCTCTGGGGGGGAGTTGGTTCCAGAGGGCCGGGGCCGCCACAGAGAAGGCTCTTCCCCTGGGTCCCACCAAGCGACATTGTTTGGTTGACGGGACCCAGAGAAGACCCACTCTGTGGGACCTAACTGGTTGCAGGGATTCATGCAGAAGGCGGTCCCTGAGGTAATCTGGTCCGGTGCCATGAAGGGCTTTATAGGTCATAACTAACACTTTGAATTGTGACCGGAAACTGATTGGCAACCAATGCAGACTGTGGAGTGTTGGTGTAACATGGGCATATTTGGGAAAGCCCATGATTGCTCTCGCAGCTGCATTCTGCACGATCTGAAGTTTCCGAACACTTTTCAAAGGTAGCCCCATGTAGAGAGCGTTACAGTAGTTGAGCCTCGAGGTGATGAGGGCATGAGTGACTGTGAGCAGTGACTCCCGGTCCAAATAGGGTCGCAACTGGTACATCAGGCGAACCTGGGCGAACGCCCCCCTCGCCACAGCTGAAAGGTGTTTCTCTAATGTGAGCTGTGGATCGAGGAGGACACCCAAGTTGCGAACCCTCTCTGAGGGGGTCAATGATTCTCCCCCCAGGGTAATGGACGGACAGATGGAATTGTTCTTGGAAGGCAAGACCCACAGCCACTCCATCTTGTCTGGGTTGAGTTTGAGTTTGACACCCATCCAGGCCCCAACAGCCTCCAGGCACCGGCACATCACTTCCACTGCTTCGCTGACTGGCCATGGGGTGGAGATGTATAACTGGGTATCATCGGCATATTGATGATATCTCACCCCATGCCTATGAAAATGAGAATAAAATTAAATTAAAGGTCCTCCAATTATAGTATAGAAGGCCAATCCAGATTTTGGCTGTTTGTAGTGTCCTGCACTCAAAGGCATTTACTGCTGAATTTTTGGTAAAACACACCTCTAGCAAACTACAGCTTTACTTTATTACCACGGTGTTTATTTAATGACTGCCACAAAAAAAGGTCAGTCATGGGCGTATCATGATTTACAACCATCATAGGTTATAATTATGATGGGCAGACTCCATTAGATCTCAATTCAAAAAATATCCATAATGCACAAAAGTCGTTTAATTTAATTTATTAGACTTGGAATTATTTGGAATCCAAGGTGAAACTATTTTTCCGCAGGACTGAAAGCAGCACTGTAGATTGGTAGTGAACAATTTTGTATAAGTCCCTATATGGGGTGGAAGCTCTCTGTATAAAACGGGCTCATTGAAGAAAAAAAACTAATTCTGTATGAGTTATCCCTTGTCATTGACATGCTGATTTTCTGTCTGCAGAGTTTTAAAAGGTGATGGACAAAGAGCACGCAGAATCCTTTTCCCTATGTTGAGGGCTAACCATTCTATGCCATTTTGGTGATTGGTCTTCAAAATGTTTTTTTAAATTATGGGTTTTTAGTTTTTATTAGATTTGTATTATATATTGTATTTCCATTACTGTTGTGAGCCGCCCTGAGTCTACGGAGAGGGGTGGCATACAAATCTAATTAATTAATTAATTAATAAACAAAAAAATAATAAATAGATAGATAGATAGATAGATAGATAGATAGATAGATAGATAGATAGATAAATTCTGACTCTCACCAGAATTCATCCGCAAGTTTGATTCTATTTCCTTAAAGAGAGCAAAAATAGAATTTCAATCTTTATAGGAATTTTAAAAAATTGAATATATGGATTTCTCTCCCATTCCAGGTGTTATTCTTTATAGATTTCTTACAGTGACTGTGGTTATAATTCTTTTCAATTCCTCGTGTGTTCATCCTTACATAGAATTATCAAAGGTTTGGGCCTCTTGCTTCCTCTGATCACTTGATTTTACATTTTCTTCTTCTGGAGATCCTTGGTAGTGCAGTGGTTAGAGTGCAGTACCACAAGCTACTTCTGCTGATCGCCCACTGACAGCAGTTTGGCAGATCAAATCTCAGTAGACTCAAGGTTGACTCAGCCTTCCATCCTTCTGTTCTGTCTGGGTCACTCCGGAAGCCAATACCAACCCAAAAAGAGAAGCCAGACACACCGGTAAAAGGCAAAGGCAGTTTATAAAATTCAAGAAAAACACAGGTAACAGAAAATGTCCTTAAAAACAGGAAAACGCTGTATCTTCAAATATATCCACGAAGGCAAAAGTCCATGCAGCAATACAGGATTCTTGCTGCCAAGACGAGGCTGTAGATAGCAGACCTACACCTCCCACGGGTCTTCCAAACTGCTGGGCCACAAGCCAGGAACAGAGACGTCAAGAACAAAGCAGGACACTGTAACTCCAACTGATAACACTCCACGTGGCTTCAAGGGCTTGCCTGCCTTTTAAACCCTGCTAAGGAGGACCACACCCAAGCCCAGCTGTTCCTAATTCAGTGCTGATAATACTTCTTTAATTGCTCCTTTCTTTGATCTGACCGTCTCTGTCGCATGTCAATGACGGCTTGAGCTTCATCACCTAATGACTCCAAGCTACTGGCTGGGGAGAGCCCCCCCCCGGGGGCTCTCATGCTGTTCTCCTTCGTCCCATTCCTGACTTTCCTCTCCCCCATCCGACTGTTCAGCCCCCTCCTCTTCGCTGTCATCCTCCTCCGGGCATGGAGCCAGCAGAGACACAGCTGGTCCCTGAGCAGCCTCAGGCTGAACCACAACACCTTCCAAGGTCGCTAAAATGAGGCCACGGATTGCTGGGGGCAATATGCTTACTTTCTGCAAAGTGCTTAGAGAGGGCTGTAAACAGTGATGGGCTCCTACGGGTACGGTCAGGTACGCAGTACCGGTAGCAAAATTTTGATTTCTTTTTCTTTTTCTCCCTTCTGGGCTCTGGGTATGTTTTTCCTATCACAGTAAATGAGTTTGAATGTGTATAATTTTAGAAGAGCTGTGTGTGCATGTGTGTACGTAAACTTTATATAGTAGATAATCAGGGGTGGGCTACTGCCCAGACAGGGGAGAAAGTAGTGGGGTAGCGAAAATGGAGCTCCACCCCAGAGCACCCAATGCATAAGCCACGGCCACAGTGCGGTAGTAAAAATTTTGGTAGCCTACCACTGGCTGTAAAGCACTGTAAAGTGGTATAAAAGTCTAAATGCTATTGCTATTGCTCTCCATTTAGGCGATCTCTAAAAGTTCACCCCTCCGACAAAGTGGTTCCTGGCAGTAGATCTCCGTTGCAAGACTTTGGGATCTGCTATGTTTGACTGAACTTGGCTGCAGCCCATCTCACACTTGATAGTGACCACTAGTTCTACCGCACGAATCCCAGCGACCGATAAGGTCCCACAGAGTTGGCCTTCTCCGGGTCCCATCGACTAAACAATGTCATTTGGCGGGCCCCAGGGGAAGAGCCTTCTCTGTGGCGGCCCCGGCGCTCTGGAACCAACTCCCCCCGGAGATTAGAGCTGCCCCCACCCTCCCTGTCTTTCGTAAACTACTCAAAACTCATTTATACTGCCAGGCATGGGGGAGTTGAGATAGCTCTTCTCCTTAGGCCATTACAAGTTATGCATGGTATGTTTGTGTGTATGTTTGGTTTTATAATAGGGGTTTTTAGTTGTTTTTATTATTGGATTGCACATGTTGTGTTTATTATTGTTGTTAGCCGCCCCAAGTCTGTGGAGAGGGGTGGCATACAAATCCAATAAATTATTATTATTATTATTATTATTATTATTATTATTATTATTTATAGTGCCCTTTTAACAAGGGGCATTGCAGCATGTTAGCAATAGCACTTTTTTTTTAACAGAGCCTGCATATTGCCCCCATAATCCGGGTCCTCATTTTACCCACCTCGGAAGGATGGAAGGCTGAGTCAACCTTGAGCCGGTGATGAGGTTTGAACTGCTGACCTACAGATCTACTACAGTCCGCTTTAGTGGCCTGCAGTCCTGCACTCTACCCACTGCACCACCCCAGCTCTATCCAGAAAGAATCCACCTGGCGTCCACCAGCGAGATAAACAGATTTGCCTTCAATCCCATGCTAAGTAATTCCCTTCGCTCTCGGTGGTCTTTGGGGCAGGCTGGTCCAGGTTTACAAGCTGAGCTTGAGCATTGTGACATCACGTGGGGGGTTTTTTGCCTAGAGGCCTTTCAAGGTTAATTGAAGGGCAGCTGGACAGAAACTCCATGAAAGCAGGACATGATCAAGGAGGGGCAGGGCTTGGAGCGTCTTCCTGCACCAATATGCATCCCAGGCCCTGGGGAAAAGATCTTGCAGGATTTTCAGATCCTGGTGCAGAAGGTGGGGGGGAGGCCTGAGGTCCTTCTCATTGGGGAGACCCTGGAAGGGAGGGACATCCATAAGATGATGGCCTCTTTCGTCAAGGACCTGTTTTCCTCCTCTTCTCACTCGGTCCACCCCGCCGATGCTTTGAAAGAGCCTTGCGTCACCTGCCCCTTTGGCGGCAAGCAATGCCAGCTCATCTTCTTCCTCTGCCGGGCCTCCTGCTTTAAGGGCAAGGAGTCCGAACTGCGCAAAGTTTTGCAGCAGGTGAAGAAGTACGTCCAGAAATCCCCCTGCGCCTTGGTGGGAATCATCATGGAACCCAAGAAAGGGGAAGCCGAGGATGCCCGGGTCCGCCTGCTTCGGATGTTGAAGGGCATCTTCCCCAAGAATTCTCCACCGAAACGGGGCAAACAGACGCCTGCCAAAGGAAACCAGGGTCAGGACGGGCCATTGGAATTGGAAGAGGTGGAGGTAGAAGCAGAGATCTACGTCCCAGGTTATCCCCGGGGTAACCTGGCCATCATGAGGGCAGCCTGTCGTGCTTCGGAAGCCCTGAGCAGAGGTGGGAGACTAGACTAAGACTGAGAATGGGCTGCTGTTTTTTTCAGTGGGTGGGTGTAGGCATGCAGTCAAGGTTTATTTGTTTGTTTGTTTGTTTGTTTGTTTGCTTTGCTTGCTTGCTTGCTTGCTTGCTTGCTTGCTTGCTTGCTTGCTTATTTGTTTATTTATTTGTTTATTTATTTGTTTGTTTGTTTGTTTGTTTATTTGTTTATTTGTTTATTTGCTTATTTGTTTATTTGTTTATTATTATTTATTTATTTATTTATTTTTATTTTTTTATTTTTTATTTATTTTTTTATTTATTTTATTTATTTATTTATTTTATTTATTTATTTATTTACTTACTTACTTACTTACTTACTTACTTACTTACTTACTTACTTACTTATTTACTTATTTACTTATTTATTTATTTATTTATTTATTTATTTATTTATTTATTTATTTATTTATTGGATTTGTATGCCGCCCCTCTCCGCAGACTCGGGGCGGCTAACAACAGCAATAAAACAGCATATCATAATAATCCAATACTAAAACAGTTAAAAACCCTTATTATAAAACCAAACATACGTACAGACATACCATGCATAAAGTTGTAAAGGCCTAGGGGGAAAGAGTATCTCAATTCCCCCATGCCTGGCGGCAGAGGTGGGTTTTAAGCAGCTTACGAAAGGCAAGGAGGGTGGGGGCAATTCTAATCTCTGGGGGGAGTTGGTTCCACAGGGCCGGGGCCGCCACAGAGAAGGCTCTTCCCCTGGGTCCCGCCAAGCAACATTGTTTAGTTGATGGGACCTGGAGAAGGCCAACTTTGTGGGACCTAACTGGTCGCTGGGATTCGTGCAACAGAAGGTGGTCCCGGAGATAATCTGGTCCGGTGCCATGAAGGGCTTTATAGGTCATAACCAACACTTTGAATTGTGACCGGAAACTGATTGGCAACCAATGCAGACTGCAGAGTGTTGGTGTAACATGGGCATAGGTTCCAGGTAGCATACAAACTAAACCAGAGTCCGAGTCAAAGTACTCCTCAAAGTTCCAATTTATTTTCGGAGCCATCCTGGCATTTACATTGGGAAACCTGAATCCGAGTTTCCCACCTAGTTGAAAGTTTATTTATTCATTTTTATGTACAGTGATACCTTGTCTTACAAACTTAATTGGTTCCGGGACGAGGTTCTTAAGGTGAAAAGTTTGTAAGACGAAACAATGTTTCCCATAGGAATCAATGAAAAAGCGATTAATGTGTGCAAGGCCAAAATTCACCCCTTTTGCCAGCTGAAGCGCCTGTTTTTGCGCTGCTGGGATTCCCCTGAGGCTCCCCTCCATGGGAAACCCCACCTCCGGACTTCTGTGTTTTTGCGATGCTGCAGGGGAATCCCAGCATCGCAAAAACAAGCGCTTCTCTGGCAACGGAAGTCCAGTGGTGGGGTTTCCCAGCGAAGGGAGCATCAGTGAAATCGCAGCATCAGAAAAACACTAAAGTCCTCGAAACCCCACCTCCGGACCTCTGTGTTTTTGCGATGCTGCAATTTTGCTGAGGCTCCCCTCGCTGGGAAACCTTACCTCCGTACTTCCGTTGCCAGCGAAGCACCCATTTTTGCGCTGCTGGGATTCCCCTGCTGGAATTCCCCTGCAGCATCACAAAAACATGGACCTACAAGGTTCAGTATGATAACAGATTAGGCAAGTAGCTCAATTTTCTTTAATGGCTATAAAAGTTCAGTTCTAGATAATGATTAAAATTGATTAAAGTGTTCATGGGTAAAAGCATGCTATTTAATTATTTCCTATTTTAAAAGTAATTAAGGATCATACTAAGGTACTAGAGAAGGAAATACAATAAAAAACTATTAGGTATTCAATAAATAGTGCATACACTTACTACCCCCACTGTGCCCCCTCCCATTGGGGGCAGCAGCCCATCACTGAACCTAACTAATGTTCCACTTGTTGCTGTTTCTAAATTATGCACATGATTTTCAGTGGTTATTTATTTATTTAATTTGACTTCTATGCTGCCCAATCCCAAAGGACTCAGGGCGGCTTACAACAATATAAAATTACAAATAACAACAACAACAATAAAAGGAAGTCAAGAAAAAAACTAATTTCTAAAATCCAAATTAAGTTAGCCACAAAGTATGCATGCTGTCATCTGGGATGGTCCCGAGCACCACAGACATCCCTGGCCATAGTACATAGGCAGCAGGGAGCCCTTTATTTAAATGTTGTCTACTCAGAACCATCAGCTCAATTCAGTTAACCAGAGAATTCCTGTGCAGGTTTGCCGGAGGAGGTCACTAAGGATCCCCTACCTGTTGCAGGTTCTTCCTGGACTGTCATCATCATCAGAGGTATTTTGGGGACTCTGCTCATCATTGGCTTGGCGTCTGCTGCAGGATGGTACCTTTACCAACAAGGCATGATCCCATCTGACCTGATCCCTGCAGAGCTGCTTGCTTTCCTTTGAGGTGAGTGTGCATCGTTTTTAACCTTATAGTCAATAAAAACATAAGGAATCCTCAATCTGAGTATTGTATTGGCGGTTCTGTGTTAGCAAATACTTCAGAAGAAAAGGATTTAGGGGTAGTGCTTTCTGACAGTCTCAAAATGGGTGAACAGTGCAGTCAGGCAGTAGGGAAAGCGAGTAGGATGCTTGGCTGCATAGCTAGAGGTATAACAAGCAGGAAGAGGGAGATTATGATCCCGCTATATAGAATGCTGGTGAGACCACATTTGGAATACAGTACTGTGTTCAGTTCTGGAGACCTCACCTACAAAAAGATATTGATAAAATTGAATGGGTCCAAAGACGGGCTACAAAAATGGTGGAAGGTCTTAAGCATAAAACGTATCAGGAAAGACTTAATGAACTCAATCTGTATATTCTGGAGGACAGAAGGAAAAGGGGGGACATGATCAAAACATTTAAATATATTAAAGGGTTAAATAAGGTCCAGGAGGGAAGTATTTTTAATAGGAAAGTGAACACAAGAACAAGGGGACACAATCTGAAGTTAGTTGGGGGAAAGATCAAAAGCAACATGAGAAAATATTATTTTACTGAAAGAGTAGTAGATCCTTGGAACAAACTTCCAGCAGACGTGGTAGATAAATCCACAGTAACTGAATTTAAACATGCCTGGGATAAACATACTGTATATCCATCCTAAGATAAAATACAGAAAATAGTATAAGGGCAGACTAGATGGACCATGAGGTCTTTTTCTGCCATCAGACTTCTATGTTTCTAAGTGTAGCTTTAAACCACTTGTGGGTTGCTACCAGAACGGATAAAGATGCCGCACCAGTAGCAAAAGTTGAGCCCCGTGCACAGCTTCACTTGTCCTGTGTGCATGCGTACCCCATCGTGTGAGATTTTGCAAAAAGCAAAATCTTGTGAGGGAATGCGCGCACGTGTGAGATTTTGGCAAATGTTTGCTTCTGCGCATGGGCAGAAGCAAAAACATGCTGGAATGTATGCACGCGCATGCAGGTCAAGCAAAGCTGTGCGCTCAGTGCACCGGTAATGGCGGGAATGGGAGTCCGCCCCTGGCTTTAATCTATTTACAGTGGTACCTCTACCTAAGAACACCTCTACTTATGAACTTTTCTAGATAAGAACCGGGTGTACAATACTTTTTTGCCTCTTCTCAAGAACCATTTTCCACTTACAAACCCAACCCTCCGAAACTGCAACCGGAAAAGGCGGGGAGAAGCCTCTGTGGGGCCTCTCTAGGAATCTCCCAGGAGGAAACAGGGCCGGAAAATGCAGGAGAAGCCTCCGTGGGGCCTCTCTAGGAATCTCCTGGGAAGAAACAGGGCTGGAAAATGCAGGAGAAGCCTCTGTGAGGCCTCTCTAGAAATCTCCCGGGAGGAAACAGGGCCGGAAAATGCAGGAGAAGCCTCCGTGGGGCCTCTCTAGGAATCTCCCAGGAGGAAACAGGGCCGGAAAATGCAGGGAGAATCCTCCGTAGGGCCTCTCTAGGAATCTTCTGGGAGGAAACAGGGCCGGAAAATGCAGGGAGAAGCTTCTGTGGGGCCTCTTTAGGAATCTTCTGGGAGGAAACAGGGCCAGAAAATGCAGGGTGAAGCCTCCGTGGGGCCTCTCTGGGAATCTCCTGGGAGGAAACAGGGCCGGAAAATGCAGGGAGAAGCCTCTGTGGGGCCTCTCTAGGAATCTTCTGGGAGGAAACAAGGCCTCCACTTTCCCTGTGGTTTCCCCAATCGCACACATTATTTGCTTTTACTGTATATTGATTCCTATGGGAAAAATTGCTTCTTCTTACAATTTTTTCTACTTAAGAACCTGGTCACGGAATGAATTAAGTCCGTAAGTAGAGGTACCACTGTATTTGGATTCTCTTTGTTAACCTGTTGGGTAGTCCAGACAAGAAGTAGGATAACAATGAATACTAGCTCTATCTTTATTACAATGTTACATTACCAGTTAGGACCCACAGAGTCGGCCTTCTCCAGGTCCCGTCAACTAGACAATGTTGCCTGGTGGGGCCTAAGGGAAGAGTCTTTTCTGTGGGGGCCCCGGTCCCCTGGAATCAGCTTCCCCTGGAGATTCATACTGCCCCCACCCTCCTCGCCTTCTGCAAGAATCTCAAGACTCATCTATGCTGCCAGGCTTGAGGCTATTAGACTCCAGCACTTTGGCTGACAAATGTGTTGTGAGTAAGTCTATTGAATGGGAATGAGTGTATTTTTATGGTTTTTTGGGTTTCTTAGACTATTAATTGAAATTAATTGGATTTGGGATGTTACATATTGTTTCATTATACGTTGTAAGCCACCCTGAGTCCTCAGAGATGGGGGGCATAAAAGTCCAATAAATAAATAAGTAAATAAATTAACAGAACCCTGCAAGTCAAATAATATTTCTTCCCTCCTTTACGTTAACTCCCTGGAAATCTAGAGAAAGCTCCTTTTCAAATGCTTCCCACATCCCTTCTATTTCTGTCAATTCAGATACAGATAGTATGCATAATGGTTGTCTAGTCTGTGGTTCCTTCTTCTGTCTCCCAAAGTCATTCCCACATACCAGAGGTGAGTTCCTCCTGGTTCAGATCGGTTCTATAGAACCAATAGTAAGTTGGCGAGCTGGGTCACTGGAACCAGCAGCAGTGATAGGTTGCTGCCCCCACAGCAGAGGGGGTGGGGGAACCACTCAATGAGGGTAGTAGGTTTATGCACTATTTATTGAATAATAGTTTTTTTTATTGCCCTTCCTTCTCTAGTACCTCAGTATGACCCTTAGTTACTTTTAAAATAGGAAATAATTAAATACTATGATTTTACCCATAAACCCTTTAATCATTTTAATCGTTATCTAGAACTGAACTTTTATAGCAATTAAAGAAAATTGAGCTACTTGCCTAATCTGTTATCATACTGAACCTTGTGGGTTCAGTACAAAACCTTTAAAATGTCACTGTGCTCCTCAACAAATAATGCTGGCCATCATTTGTCCGTTTTGTATCTATTCAAATAATGTGACTTAATCAACTGGAAAAGAGTTCAAGCACCTATTTGAAAACTTATGTTGGTCGGTAAGCCACTCCCACCCAGTCACATGACCTTTAAGCACCCCCAGGTCACATGATTGTCAAGCCACTCTTACCTGTTTACATGGCCACCAAGCCACTCCTACCCGGTCACATGACCATCAAGCCACACCCACACAATAAGCCATGCCCACCGTATGGTAATAAATTTTTTTGCAGCCCTTCACTGACTGACAGTGACCCAGGCCTGCCATCCCCGGAACCAACCCTCTCGATAGCACCATCATGTTTTTTCCTTCCACGCATGCACAGAGGGTTTTTTTAATCGCTGTGCATTGTACATCCCCGCACGAAGCGCACATGCGGTGCATCAAGGAGTGAACCCCGCTCCTGCCATATACCATTATGGGCGACTGCTATACCCTTTTCTTGCATTGTATATAATTGAGAATACATTCACCACATTTATGAGTTTAGTAGTAGATCTCCTGTATGCAGAACATTAGCCCAAATGGTTGCTTTTTATGTTTCTGAGACTTAAAGACCGTGTATAATAAAGATGCAGAAAAGTGATTTACCTTGATGTTTTAATTTTTGATAGGAGAGGAGAGATTTGGGCAGAATGGAACATAATAAGATTTGTTCCCAGGAATGATTTGTACATTGTTAATATTGAGTTAGCAAAAAAGAAATCAAGAAAAGTCTACAAAAATGTGAGAGGTTTCTGGTGAGGAAATGTTCTTTGAGAAAAACACTACAGTGGTACCTCTACCTAAGAACACCTCTACTTACGAACTTTTCTAGATAAGAACCGAGTGTACAAGACTTTTTTGCCTCTTCTCAAGAACCATTTTCCACTTACAAACTCGACCCTCCGAAACTACAACCGGAAAAAGCAGGGAGAAGCCTCCGTGGGGCCTCTCTAGGAATCTCCAGGGAGGAAACAGGGCCGGAAAAGGCAGGGAGAAGCCTCCGTGGGGCCTCTCTAGGAATCTCCTGGGAGGAAACGGCCTCCACCCTCCCTGTGGTTTCCCCAATCACATGCATTATTTGCTTTTACATTGATTCCTATGGGAAAAATTGCTGCTTCTTACAAACTTTTCTACTGAAGAATCTGGTCACAGAACGAAGTAAGTTCATAAGAAGAGGTGCCACTGCATTTGTAAATCCAGTAATGATTGTCATGAATCCTTATGAAATTATGAACCTGGTCTTTCTGGGAGTACATTCCAGTGGTGGGTTGCTACCAGTTCACCCCAGTTCAGGCAAACTGGTAGCATTGGTGGGAGGCTCTGCTCATCCACCCAGACGTGATCACGGATGATCTGCGCATGCACATCTCCAAACTTGTAGAAAAAGTGAAACCCATTACTGGTACATTCCCATCTCCAGTTCATCATATACCTGTGTAATTTTCTCCTTTCTATTATCGCCTCCATGTTTGTTTAGATTGGTTTGTTTTTTTTCCCCCTGTGTGTTTGGATTTGTTTGTTTGTCCATGTCCAGCCTATAACCCAGATTAGACAACAATGAACAGAACTAACACTTCCTTGGAATTAGATAGTAAGGAGTAGTTAGAGCTATGGCTCATCAGCATCTGATAACACCCTCCTCCCAATCTCCAAGCTTCTAATGATTTTTTCCAGTGCTTTTCTTTGAAGTTGTTATAAGTAAGTTACATATTAGATGCTGTTAGTACTATGTACATAACTAGTTGGGTTTGGCAGTATATAAAATAGACCAACAATGTATGCTTACACACTATTGTTTTAAGAGCTAGTGTTACAGATTGCCATAAGAGGGAACCAGAAGCGTGATTCATTTTCTCGGCTACTCTCTGCTATTTCTGTTTTGTCTTTGTGACTATGCTGTAGTAAGAACTGTGTGTTCAAATGATGGTTTATGTATTTGTAAGCTGGACAAGTAAGCTTATAATATTGTATGTGTATTGAGGGTTATTGGCTGATTTAACTCTGTATGACTCGGACTGCTTTTTCACTAAGAGATTTGCTAAAGTAAATAATATTTTGTACACTGAATATATCTGGATTGTATTATTGAATTATTACTCGTATCTCTGAGCTATCAGCTGGATATCTGCAAGACCTTCACGTTTCCTCTGTGTACGTGTATCTTTGACCACTCAGAGATAACTCTGCACACTTATTTATTTGTTTATTTACTTATTTATTTATTTATTTATTTATTTATTTACTTACTTATTTATTTATTTATTTATTTATTTATTTATTTATTTATTTATTTATTTATTAGATTTGTATGCCGCCCCTATCCGCAGACTCGGGGCAGCTCACAACAATAATAAAAAACAATGTATCACAAATCTAATATTAAAAAGTCTCCTCCTCAACAGATAACACAGGTAGCAAAACTAAAATTCTGAGGATCATTATAGGTTAATATCCTAGATGTCAAAACAAAATAATAGTTCTCTGCCTCATCTTCTGGACACATCTTGAATAGAAAGACTGGAGCCACTGCAAAGCGGTGTCCCCAAGGCCCTTTCTCACTACTTATTCTAGGTGTTGGGGAAAAAATAATGTTGGATTCGAAACAAAAATCATGTTTGCATTTTTAATCAGTGTTAAAATGGTTGTAATCAGCAATGGGCTACGAGCCAGAGCGCTAAATTGCGCTCGCCGCCATGGCTTGTAAGTTCTTGCAGGACCAGCGCGATTTTGCTGCTGCACCTGTGGAGGTAGCAAAATTGCGCCCGTGTTTCGGCAAGGTTTTACCTGCGGCTCCATGCACGATTTTGCTACCTCCACAGGTGCAGCAGCAAAATCATGCTGGTCCTGCAAGAACTTACGAGTTGCGGCGGCGAGCACAATTTAGCGTTCTGGCTCATAGCCCACCACTGGTTGCAATATTTTGACATATTCCATAAATCTAAAACCAGTATCTATCATTTAATGCAAATCTATTTTTAAAAAACACAGTTGCCCTTGTTTTAAATGATGCAGAAATACATGTACATTATCAGACAGCTAAGGGTGGGCTGCCGGGGTTTGCAGGGGTTCGGGAGGACCTGTAGCTAAGATTCTGTGCAGCCTGAAGAACCCCCAAATCCAATTCCGGGCTGGCTCCTTAGTTGAGCCTTGCTGGGTAATGATGTCATGAAAGGGCTTTGGGCAATTTCTAGCCAAGAACGCTTCAAGAGTTGTAAACCTAATCCTACGTAGCTTCTGCTCTGGCAATCTCTCACTACTTACCAGAGTTTACAAAACTTTCACCAGACCCATCCTCGAATACAGCTCATCTGTTTGGAACCCATATCGCATCTCAGACATTAACACCCTTGAAAATGTCCAAAGATACTTCACCCTTCACTCCTCCACCCTTCACTCCTCCACTCGAAACAGAATACCCTACGAGACTAGACTTTCAATCCTGGGCCTAGAAAGCTTAGAATTAAGTTGCCTTAAACATGATCTAAGTATTGCCCACAAGATCATATGCTGCAACGTCCTGCCTGTCGGCGACTAATTCAGCTTCAACCACAACAACACAAGAGCACACAACAGATTTAAACTTAATATCAACCGCTCCAAACTTGACTGTAAAAAATATGACTTCAGTAACCGAGTTGTCAAAGCGTGGAACTCATTACCAGACTCCATAGTGTCATCCCCAAACTCCCAACAATTTACCCTTAGGTTATCCACAGTTGTCTTATCCAGATTCCTAAGAGGTCAGTAAGGGGTGTACATAAGCGCATTAGAGTGCCGTCCATCCCCTGTCCTATTGCTCTCCTATATCTCCTATACCTTTCTTCTATTCCTATATCTCTTCTTCTATTCTTTCATTGATATGTTTTATTCCTATATCTTCTCTTCTCTTCTTTCTTAGATATATTTTACTATGAATATAACCTTCATTATGTATTTTACTATGTATATACCCACTAAAACCCTCATTGTGTATTGGACAAAATCAATCAATCAATCAATCAATTTCTACTATGGCTCTGTCTGAAGAAGGTAGACCTTTGTTTTATATAATAGACTGGCCCAGGCCTTAATGACTCATTGACAAAGGTGGGAGGGTGAGTTTCCACCTCCCTTTCAGGGGAAATATTCTGCCCTTTTAATATTTCCTAAAATATTTCATTTTCCTAGGATAGAGGTGAGTGCTAACTTCCTACAATACCTAACAGGAACTCACAGTCTCCCACTTTCTAAACAGGTTCTTTAACAGCTACTACATCAAATATAGACAATCTAGAAAAATAGAATAGAATAGACAATTTCAAAAAGTAGAATTCTCCCTGTTTCTGTTCACACTTTCTATACAGTGGATGGAAGCTTGCCTCTTTTAAAACAAAGTTTGTATCAGTTCACTGTTTTGATTCCTCATTCCTCTCAGTGTGAGAAGCAATTCTAACAAATTACTTTATTAGGAAGGGTCCCTATCTGCTATTGGCCTATGAGAGGGGTTTAGGTAAATCATGGTTGGTTGGTCCTCTTTGAAAAAACGGGATAATATGGGCCTATTATAGTGCTGTAACATTACTGAGATTATTATTTAAAAATGGAAACAAAAATATTTTTACAACATGCCAATTGCATATACAGTGGTACCTCATGATACGAACCCCTCGTCATACGAACTTTTCAAGATACGAACCCAGGGTTCGGAATTTTTTTGCCTCTTCTTACGAACTTTTTTCACCTTACGAACCTGCCGCCGGCCGCTGGGATGCCCCACCTCCAGACTTGAGTTCCTCCCAGTTTTTTCCCACCCTGTCCTGCCCCATTCTCCCCTCTGGATCTCCATGGGTTTCCTCCGTTTTTCTGCACTCTTTCCTGCCCCATTCTCCCCTCTGGATCTCCATGGGTTTCCTCCGTTTTTCTGCACTCTTTCCTGCCCCATTCTCCCCTCTGGATCTCCATGGGTTTCCTCCGTTTTTCTCCACTCTTTCCTGCCCCATTCTCCCCTCTGGATCTCCATGGGTTTCCCTCCACCCACTCCGTTCGCCTCAGCTTCGTCTCCCGGCAGCTTTTTTTTTTAAAGCCTTAATGTTTTGGATTTTCCTAATCGGCTTGCACGCATTATTGGCTTTTCCATTGATTCCTATGGGAAACATTGTTTCATCTTACGAACTTTTCACCTGACGAACCTCGTCCTGGAACCAATTAAGTTCGTAAGATGAGGTATTACTGTATTCTCTTAGTGTATGTAAGAAAACTTGAAATTTTAATGAATGGCCAGCATTTTGAACCTGAGAAATCTTGTGCAATGTACAATATACACTTTGGAGTCTAACTGAATTACTCATGAAGTACATCAATTTGTTATATTTGTGAAAACATGATGATGTTATTTGTTTTTCTTCAGATCCTGAATTCATCTGGATGTTACGCTGTCCTGCAAAAATAAAACAACAGCATGTCACATTGTGTTTGTAAATATCAGTTGTTTTATTACTCTTTAACTGGGAAGATTATCCTATTAGTCACCAAAGACTCCTAAAAACTGTTATTACATATATGGTATTAGGAATGAGGACACTTTGAAAATAGTTTGGAAGATCTAGTTGTGCTTTGAATCACTGAAATTCAAAAATTTTCTCTACCAGTTCTGTGCCGTGGCTTGGTGGGCATGGCTTGGTGAGAGTCGTGGCATGGCCAACCTTTTTTTTTAAAAAACTTTTTAAAAGCATTTTTTAACTCCCAGTTCTACAATTTAACTAAATCTAAGTGCTATTGCTATTCTCCCAAACTGGGAGTTTAAAAATGCTTTTAAAAAGTTTTTTAAAAGTTCCCACGATCATTTGTGACAATCAGCTGTGCCCGCGATCCTTTTTTTTAACTTTTCAAAGCATTTTTACTACATATTCGACAGAAACGATAGTAAGAAAAATGCTTTAAAAAGTTTTTTTAAAGGTTCCGGCGATCACACAACATAGCTGATCGTTACAGCTGATCGTGAGAACCTTTTTTAAACAAACTTTTTAAAAGCATTTTTTTTACTACCGGTTCCAGCAAACCAGTAGCATGTTTACTACCAGTTCGGGTGAACCAGCTCAAACCGGTAACATTTCACCCCGCTTTGAATTTTATGCACAGCCAAGTACAATACTACTTAAAGCAATTTTGAATAGCAAAATTAAAAGTTAAAAACCAAAATGATGGGGGGGAGTGTTGGAGAGAGAATTTCTGATTATTCAGCCAGCCTCAACATGGCAAACCCACGCCGTTTGCTGCCATCTAGTGGTCGGCACGTAGGTATTGGTAATTCTTTGCCAGAGAAAGTTAAGAATAATTGTTTTGATAAAATGCCTGGAGCTACAATACAGGTAAGTCCTCAATTTATAATAGATCATTTACTGATGAAAGTTACAGCATCATTTTAAAAAGTGACTTATGATCTTTTATGACGGTTGTAGCATCTCCAGGATCATGTGATTTACAGTTACAACTGTAAAGCAGAAGAAGGAGAATTCTCAGTCTAAATTTGCTTGTTTTCTCAATTTCTCCAGGCTTCTTTAAACTTTTATCACTGGCTTCTTTGGAAGAAATCAGCAATGGCCAATCAAAATTTTATTTATTTATTTATTCATTTATTGGATTTATAGCTGTCCCTCTCCAAGGAATAGGAGCGTCTTACAACATTATTATTATTATTATTATTATTATTATTATTATTATTATTTATTAGATTTGTATGCCACCCCTCTCCGGAGACTCGGGGCGGCTAACAGCAATAATAAAACAGTATACAATAATAATCCAATGCTAAAAACTATTAAAAAACCCATTAATATAAAAACCAAACATACATACAGACATACCATGCATAAAATTGTAAGGCCTAGGGGGAAAGAGTATCTCAATTCCCCCATGCCTGACGGCAGAGGTGGGTTTTAAGTAGCTTACGAAAGGCAAGGAGGGTGGGGGCAATTCTAATCTCTGGGGAGAGTTGGTTCCAGAGGGCTGGGGCTGCCACAGAGAAGGCTCTTCCCCTGGGTCCCGCCAAGCTGCATTGTTTAGTTGATGGGACCTGGAGAAGACCCACTCTGTGGGACCTAACTGGTCGCTGGGATTCGTGCAGCAGAAGGCGGTCCCTGAGATAATCTGGTCCGGTGCCATATCATATCAACAAATCAAAATAAACAATAAAATACATTAAGCCAAATCCAAAACTGCAGTAAGTAACTACAGTACTCTAAAATCCTTAATTAATTAAAAATCAGTCATACTTATTCAAACAACTACCATATATAACATTCATCGGCCAGGGGGCTAAGGCCTAATCACCACAAGCCTGGTGACAGTCTTAAGACTTTTACGGAAGGCGAGGAGGGTGGGGGCAGTGTGAATCTCTGGGGGGAGCTGATTCCAAAGGGCAGGGGCCCCCACAGAGAAGGCTCTTCCCCTAGGCCCCACCAAACAACATTGTTGAGTTGACAGGATCTGAAGAAGGCCAACTCTGTGGGACCTAACCAGTCGCTGGGACTCATACGGCAGAAAGTGGTCCTGCAAGTAATCTGGCCCGATGCCATGTAAATTGCTTTTAATATGAATTCCCCCCCCCCCATTGTTTCAGTGCAGGGGTGATTTTATTTTGATCATGCAAGTTAAGATTGGTTTTTCTGTGAGCTACTTCTAGTGAAAAAAGGAAGTGTATAAAATAAATATACCTATATCTGAACGTTATTGTGAGCTACGCAGATAGATTGGGACACATACTATAAATAAATAATTTGGGTGGCAGCTGCAAGGAAAGGCATGCCGGGGTTACTCTGTCTCCCCTGCTGTGGACTTTGGCGGGAAGGGAAAGAAACCCCAGCCTGCTGTTCCTGCTGCTGCCATGGAAACGGCAGTGTGAGAACTGCCACCACACAGCCACCTCGCTGTGTGAGGGGTGAGGGCGGTAGCATCAGTGGGATGGGCTTTCCATGTCCAGAGTGCGAGACTGGCAGGAGGAGGAGGAACGGCGGCGGTACACCGTTCACTCTGGCAAAGTTTTGTGCAGGAAGTTTTCCAGGCCCAAAACCGGCCCAGGGGCATGTACGGATGGTGCATGTGCAGAGATGTGCAGGATAGGAGTGCATTGCATTGTGGGTGCCGGCATACGCACGCGTTATCACACATTGCACACACACACACTTTTGGCACACAACCATAAAAAGGTTCGCCATCATTGCCCTATACCAGGGGTAGGCAATTTGGCTCTTCCGTGACTTGTGGACTTCAACTCCCAGAATTCCTGAGCCAATCATGCTAGCTCAGGAATTCTGGGAGTTGAAGTCCATATGTCATAGAAGAGCCAACTTTACCTACCTCTGCCCTATGCCTATGATGGCGAACCTATGGCAACCTATTACTATAATACTATGATAAATATTTAAGAAATGAAGATTTTAAAGCATCAATAGTTGTGTTTTTGGTTTTGCTGATTTTTTAAATTTTAATAGTAATCGATTTTGGTTTTTTTAATTATTAATTTCTTTTAATAAAAAAGAAGGGAATTTTTTTCCTATTAATTAGGGAAGGGTTTTATAAAAGTTTTTAGTTTCTTTTAAGAAGAATGTATAAGAAGGAGGAGTAGGCATGATGGCCTATCTGGATTTGTAAGAGGATAATGATATTAATTGAAATATAAAGTAACAGAATAACATAGTGGGAAGGGACCTTATTCTGCCCCAGCACCAGGCCCCAAATAATTACTCAACAAGTTGTCTTGGGTGACATCTGTGCTCAGGAATGAAAATGTGCTGCTCAGACACTATACTTTTCCGCCCACACCGGGGAAAAAAATTAGAGGGAACCTTGCTGGAGATCCTGGGCGAAAAAGGCTGAGATGCTGAGACTACCTGGGTTTTATGTTGGGTTTTGAGCTTGTGTTCTGATTGGTTGTCAGAGGTCCCATGGGACATGCATGGGCAACCCTATAGGCTGTCAAACCTTGCTAGATGATGATGTAATGAAAGGGCTTTAGGCAATTCCTAATATGGCTCTGCCTGGAGGAGGTAGATCTTTGTTATGTAGTATAGATTGGCCCCAGGCCCTAATGGCCCATTGATATAGGTGGGGGGAGCTAAGTTTCTGCCTCCCTTTCAGGGGAAACATTCTGCCCTTTTAATATTTCGTAAAATATCTCATTTTCCTAGGAGTGGGGTGGGTGCTAACTTCCTACCGTGCCTAAAGTGGGACAGGAACTCACAGTCTCCCACTTTCTAAACAGTTCCTTAATAGCTACTACACCAAATATATAGACAATTCAGAAAAATAGAATTCTGTTTCTGTTCACACTTTCTATACAAAATATCTCATTTTCCTAAGAGTAGGGTGGGTGCTCACTTCCTACACAATGACCAGCGGAAAAAGGAGAGCTGGACACTATAAAGCAGTGTTTCCCGCTGGCTGGGGAACTCTGGGAGTTGAAGTCCAGATCTCTTCAAGTTGCCAAGGTCGGGAAACACTGCTATAAACGATGACACAGGGATGGCCATGGCGGATCTGAACGGAATATGGACAATGCTAATCTATAGAGTAGCTGACGCAAGGGCGGATTGCTATTACCAGTCGCAATAGGTGTGCTGCACATGCAGCTTTATGCACACGCGCATGTCCCCAGCGTGAATTTGCTTCGCGCAAAGCAAAAATTGGCCAAAATATTGCGAGGGTACACACATGTGCGCAAAATTTTGGTGACTGTTAGCTTCCGCGCATGCCAAAATTTCACACGCACAAGTGTCCCCTTGTAGGATTTTTCTTCTGTGAATGAAGCAAAACATACAAAAAATTAAAAGAAAAAAGATGACGGTGCCCGAAGGACTGGCACCAGAGGATTGTACGCAAATTGTGCAATCTGGCAGCCACTACCAGTGTGCGGTCACCCACCGCACTAGCAGCAAACCATCCACTGAAGGGCTGCCTGCCACCGGCGCTAACGGTATGCTCCCCGCGGCGGGTGCACGCAAACATCTGGCACTGGCACAAGATTCGGCTTCTGCACATGTGCACAGAAGCAAAATCTCATGTGAGGATGCTCATACATGCGAGATTTTGGCAATTTTCACCTATTTCTTTTCTTCCGCGCATGCATGAAAGCCAAAAAGCCTAAATTGCCAAAAATTCATGCGCATTTTCACATAAGATTTCACTTGCTGCATATGTGCATCAGCCAAATCTTATGCGGGGCGCACAATTGCACACACATCACAATTTTTACTAACTAATAGGCGATTCCAGTGGTAACAGCTGTGGTCCATTATTGCAGTGTTTCCCAACCATGGCAACTTGATGATATCTGGACTTCAACTCCCAGAATTCCCCAGTCCAAATATCTTCAAGTTGCCAAGGTTGGGAAACACTGCATTACTGAAACCATCCCTGAGGACGGTGGGGCATGCCTGAATAGCTGATCACGACCAGGGTCTGGGGTTCAGACTCTACAACTACTCTTTATGTTGTAATTAACGTTTGGGATGTGGGCTTCAACCAATGAAAAAATCCATTCCTTACAGCAGTGTTTCCCAACCTTGGCAACTTGAAGATATTTGGACTTCAACTCCCAGAATTCCCCAGCCCGGCAGTTGAAGTCCAGATATCGTCAAGTTGCCAAGGTTGGGAAATGCGGAAAACAATACAGTACAGTAATCCGATGTATTTCCCATGATTCCTCGGGACTACTTCTAAGGACGCTGCTCCTTTAAGGCGAGGCTGCGTTTTAGGCGTCCAGACAAAAGCCTTCGTAGAGGGCTTTCCCCCTCCCTCTACCTCTCGGCAATTCCCGGACGAAGCGATAAGCTCCTATTGGACGAGGAAGGCGGGATACAATAACGGCGACCAAAAAAATGGCGGCGGGAGATCCGCGCTCCTTTCTTGCGCTTACATAACGCGACCTTTCTATTTTCACTGGCCGGGCGCGCGCGCGCGCAGCGCAACCTAACCTTAAAAAATTGTTTGTTTGAGCGTCGCCCTCACTAGCCAATGAAATTGTGCGGTCTTCAGCAATTCACCAATCAGCGCCCGCGGGGAAGCGACGGGAGGGTGGGAGGACCGAAAGTGGGCAACGTTAATAAAGAAACATACATATCGGAGGTGTGTGTTGGGGGGGAGGGGATTGATTTGCGCGCGCACAGGAGAGGGAGGGGGCGAGCGGCGAGAGGCTTGAGGGGGCTTGCCGGCTTCGCCCTCCCGCGCTCCTGTGAGGAAGCAAGGAGGGGATTCTCCCGCCTTTTTTTCCAGCGCTTTTGCTCCTCCCGGACCGACTTCTTCCCTCGCCTCAGTGATGGCGCCGCTGCTGGGCCGCAAGCCTTTCCCTCTGGCTAAGCCGCTGCCGCCGGGAGAGCCGCCGGGAGAGCGCTTCGTCATTGCCCACACGCAGGAGGCCTTCCGCTCCAGCGAGTATCCGATTTGGACGGTGGCGAGAACTAATTGCGCGCGCGGCGGAGGGAGGGGGGACTTTTTGTTTTTCAGTCAGGGCGCCGTGTGGGGGAGGGATGGGTGAGGAGGTAGCGAAGGAGTTGCTCTTTTTTTCCGTCTCTCGTCCTGGCCGACTTAAAGTCGGATCGGAAACGAAGGCCCTTTCTTAGCTTTCTTGACTCTCTTTGTTCCCTTTTTTTCCTCTTTTATTTTCCCCTCCTCCTTCCCCCTCCCTCTTCTCGGCATCTTTTTCTTCAAGATGGAGCAGGGCAGGACGACTTCGCTCGCTAGGCTGAAAGTGCCAGCGGGGCCGGCAGAGGAAGAGATATCTGTCAGTGTTTCCCAACCTGCTGGCTGGGGAATTCTGGGAGTTGAAGTCCAGATATCTTCAAGTTGCCACGGTTGGGGAATACTGCAAGATGATATGTCGGATTGGGAAGAAAGATGAGGGGAGGAGATTCTGAGTTATTCTCATTAGCTGCTGTGTAAGTTTGGACTGGCTGCTTGGCTGTTGGGGAGCAGTTAACTTTGAAAGGATGTGGATACCAGAGGGAGATTTTCACTTTCAGGTAATGCTTGTTGTCTCTGGAGGCATTTTGGGCTGTCCCTGGCAGGAAACAGGTAGGCGTTTTTGGTCTTCAGTAAGACTGTCTGTTAAATGGTTGCTAAAAGTAGAATGTTACTCTGGGCAGGATCTATCTCTGAATCATAGGAGCAAAGGGCTCAGGTTAGTGAAGGTTCATCATTGTGGTGCCTTGTTTGACAACTTTCTAGTGTGAACATTAGATTGACAACTGGCTCTAGTAGGAAACTTTTACTTTTTACAGATAGTCTTCAATTTACAGTGGTTTGTTTAGTGACCGAAAAAAAGTGAGTTATGACAGCTTTTCACACTTATTACTATTGCAGCATCTCCCTGACCATGGGATCAGAATTCAGATAGTTGGCAACTGGTTCATATTTATGACCGTTGCTGGTGGCTCGAGGTCACATGATCACCTTTTCCTACCTTCCAACAAGCAAAGTCAACGGGGAAGCCAGATTTGCTTAACAACCGGGTTGCTAATTTATCAACTGCAGTGATTCATTTAACAACAGAGACTGGAAAGGTCAAAAACTCACTTATACAAATGTGTCACTTAACACAAATGTTTGGCTCAATTATGGTCCTAAGTCAAGGTCTTATGTGTATTGCTAACTTGTCTTACTTGAAGGTTTACCAGAAAATTACCTTTCAATAATTAAAACCTAGAATTGATTGAAAGACACTTCAAGAATGATTGTAGCTCTTGTTTTGTGATGAGTTACATGCATAAATTAGCTTACCCATCATATGGGTAAGACATGATGCCCCTGTCTTTCATGGCTCTACACAGCAACTTAACCCAGATGATAAAACAATTCTTTTTGCATCCAATGTCCAAAGGTTTGCATTTTTATATTTTAGAAGTTCTGAATGATAAAGGAAGATTAGTTAGTACTGCTTTCATATTCTGTGTTTATTGTAGCATATGATTAAAGATTAAATGGAAGTTTGTTTAGAACTAAATGAAACCATGATACTATAGCATGTTTTTTAAGCAGTTGTTGTATATGGCCACTTCAGCTGTCAGTATAACTTTGCCATATTTTCTGATGCCTAAGGAAGACTTCTCTTGTTCATGTTCCAATACATATTTCAAACCTGTATGTATTCAAAAACCTGGCTGAAGGAGAATGAGGAAGCCAAGGGCTGGACTTTACATAGCCAGTTTATAAAGTTTATAAAAAGTTTGTTTATAGTGTTTGTTTACAGAATCTTGATTTGTCTGATGATTAAGTACAGATTTTATTGCGTAGTTTTCCCATTTGTAGCAGTTTTTTTCCCAATGATTGCATTATTTTAAAATAGATTTACCCCAACTATCTAAAAATGGTTAAACAGTTTTCATAAAAGCACACCATTTAGCAATTTTTCTGGAAAATGATTAGCAAGCAAGCATTTTAATATTCTGTGATTCAGGATGATAGTACTTTTGGTATTTACCTCATTTTGTATATGGTATACTGAAGATGTTCATGGTGTTTAAGCAAGTAATATTGGCAAGGAGGTGGGATTCACTTGAAATGTCCTTTAATAGGTCTAATCATGGATACAAATTTCCTCATATAATTTATCTCAGACTTCTTTATTTTGAGGATAGACTGCTGGTATTTCTGTGGAAATGGAAAACATTCTATGTTTTTTAAATCTCAATGAGATAGTTTTTGTGTAGGCCTAATTATGTTTAGTGTCCTTAAAGGGGCAATGCTTTGTTTTTCCTCTTCAGCTTTTCTTTGTCTTGTACCCAAGAGAGCCCCTTCCTGTTAACAAAACCCTTTATCCCTCTCTCCCATCTGTCACAACAGCCTTCGCTCATTTTTGATCACCAGGCATTTTTGAAAGCAAATCTACTTATAATATTGTGATATGTACTTTACCTTTAGAGATTCAATGGTAGAGAAAATGGACTGACATAATTTATTGGATTTTCTGTTTGCAATCTAGTTAATATTGCTGGATATTGTATGAGATTGGAAACAGTATGGATGCTACTCTGAAATATGTTTAAATTCTATCTGCCCAAAAAAGGCAAAAAGTAAACTTGGGAACAAGAGAAACCTTTTGACACTTTGTTTAAATTTGAGTTCACAATTTACCACAATTCAGTTTTGGATAATATGTTTTTTTTAATGTCCTGAATTGCAAATGTCCAAAATTTAGTTACCAGTAGGTGTCAGGATTTACTCCTGATGACTATGTATGCAAAAGATGACAGTATTTGGTCATTTAGAAATTTCATTGGAATCATTTTAATTTGTCATTAAATGCTTGCAGTGATGGAAAAGAGTAGTTGATGTTGATAAAACTCAGTTATACAACTCTACCTCAAACCAACCAAGCAGTCCTGATATCTTTTCTTGGCATTTGCAGGTTATTGTAGAACCAGTGCACAAAAAGGTTCTCCTTGACTTGAAGCTCTGGTTTGAAGAGCAAGTAGCAATAACAATATCACTTAGAGTTATATACCACTTCACGGTGCTATACAGTCCTCTCTAAGCGGTAGAAGCCATAGGCAAGGGAGAGCGGTAGAAGCCACAGAAAAGATAGCTTTTGCACACTGGTACATTAGGAAAAAGTTGCATCCTTTTTTGGATTGGAGGACACTTCATGTAAATCATGCCTTGGTTACTCCCAAATGGATTATTGCAACAGATTATATGGAGCTGCCTTTGAAGAGTATTCACAAGTGTCAGGTGGTCAAGGCAGAGGTATTAGCAGCTCTGGGCCCACCTCTGTACACCGGTGCTACTTCCAATACTGATTGTTAGCTGTAATGCTATTCATGGCATAGGACTGGATTACAGTGATCCCTCGAGTTTCGCGTCCTCGAGCATCGCGAAAGGGCTATATCGCTAGTTTTCAACCCGGAAGTAAACTCCACCATCTGCGCATGCGTGCCCTTCCACGCATGCGTAGATGGTGGAGTTTCCCCGCCGGGCAGAGGCTTCCCTGGGTCTTCCCCCTCTTGCCCCGGTAAGACCCCAGCGGCGGCGCGAGCAACGGCGTGGGCTGGCGGGCGGCACGCGCGCGGAAACCCCAGCTCCGCTTCCCAGCTGGGAAGCGGAGCCGGCAACAGCGTGGGCGGGCGGGCGGCGCGCGCGAGCTTGGGGACACCCCACCTCCGCGCGCGCGCGTTGCTGGGGAAAGCGCGCGCGCTTGGGGACACCCCACCTCCGCTTCCCAGCTGGGAAGCGGAGCTAGGGTGTCCCCACCGCGCGCGCGTTGCTGGGGAAAGCGCGCGCGCTTGGGAACACCCCACCTCCGCTTCCCAGCTGGGAAGCGGAGCTAGGGTGTCCCCACGCGCGCGCGCGTTGCTGGGGAAAGCACGCACGCTTGGGGACACCCCACCTCCGCTTCCCAGCTGGGAAGCGGAGCTGGGGTGTCCCCAAGTGCACACGCACCCCAGGCGCGAGCAACGGGGTAGGCGGGCGGCAGTGGAAGTAAAAACACCATCTGCACACGCGCAGATGGTGTTTTTACTTCCGCACCGCTACTTCGCGAAAAATCGATCATCGCTTGGGGTCCTGGAACGGAACCCTCGCGATGATCGAGGGACCACTGTATTTGTAAAACTCTATACCAGCATGAAGAAAATTCTGAAGTCTCGTAATCGAAAGTTGATTGAAGAAGGATGTTTTGCAGATAGGTGGAGAATTTTTTTTTTTTTTTGCTGTATTGGCATAAATAGCTTTTATGAAACCACAGTAAAAGACAGCTTCTATCTGTAATCTCGTTTGATCTCCACGCTCTTGGTGTGGAGCAGTGCATAACTCCAAACATGGTTGAAGGATATGAGATGAAGAGTAATGTGTGGGATGTTAATTTGATATATCATAGATCAGGGATGTGAAACTTGTGGCCTGCAGACCAGATGAATCATGCACTGGCCGTGCCCATCCCTGGGTTAGTGAAATGGGAGGAAAGTTGTGATATGTCATATGACAATGTGACGTGAGTTTAATACTCATGGCATAGATTATTAGATTGTGGTACAGTATAAGAGTTGAGAATTGTGCAAAGTGTGTTCTTTGCATATGTGTGCAGAAAGGGTTGTATATACATTAGAATTTTGAACAAATGCACAAAAAGTATTTACTATTGGAGAGTGGATTAATCACCCATTTTTATTGTAAATTATGAGAATAGTTTTTAAAAAGCTAAATAATGCATAAATATTTGAAGTAGAACCTATGAACCTTCTAAATGTTTGAGCTTTTATGCTCTTTTTCACACTGAGTCAGTTTTAGGAAGTAGAATGTATTGGTATGTTGCTGGGGAATAATGCTAATGTCTCCCCTGAATTCTTTTTATATTGCCACTTGGTTCCTTATTATCATGCACTGTATGTTTGGAATGTTTTGCTAAAGATTTAAGATTGGTTCCCATATTGCCATGTGACTCTTTAGCTTTTCTATGTAAAAGTGATTTGAAATTCCTAATTAAAAAATTAACATTGGTGACTATAGTACTCCAAAATGAAAATATATTGCATATTTTGCATCAAAGAGTGTAGGTTCTGGAGAATTTCTATGGAAAACAAAGTGTATCTACCTTCTATTGTCAATAGGTATTAACTTAAGATTTAAGGAACTTTTCTATTGTTTGCATTGTGATCCATGTATATGAGCTTACACAATGCAGTGTTATTGGCTTAAAATTCATCAATACAAGTAAGCATAAATTGGTAACCAGAAAGTACTAGTCTTTGACTTACAACCATTATTTTAGGGACCACTCAAAGTTACAACACTGTAAAAAGTGACTTACGAATGTTTTTTGCACAACCTTTGTAGCATCCTATGGTCACTTGATCTAAATTTGGCTGCTTGGTAATCAGCATGTATTTATGATAGTTACAGTGGCCCAGAGTCATATGATCACCTTTTACTACCTTCTGGCAAGCAAAGTCAAAGGGGAAGCCAAATTCACTTAATAGCTGCAGTGATTCACTTAACTGTAGCAAGAAAGGTCATAAAATGGGGCAAAACTCACTTAACAACTACCATGCATAACAGTAGAAATTTTGGGCTCAATTATAGTCATAAGCTGAGGAGAGAACCTATACCAGCTGTCCAGAGCAGTCTGTGCCCTATGAGCCATGGGTCGGGCATACCTGTTCTTAAGGGAAATAGTATCTTGTCAGGTGAGCCATATTTCAAATTCATAGAATAGAAAACCTGGCTATCTGTGCCAGCTTCCTTCTCTCTCTCTCTCTCTTTTTTTAGCACTTACATTCTGTATCAAATTGCAATAGAGATGCTTGCTTATAGAATTGAGTAGGAAATTCAGCTAGGGCTGGATTAATCTGTTTTCCATTTTCAAATTTAAGATGATCATAATTTTTTGTGATGCCCAAGTTGGAATTGCTGTGGCTTCTGTTATTTAATTTTGAATACAGTTGGAAATATCTATTAAAATATGGTTTCAGTTTTGTTCAATGGTTGAGAACCATTTAAATACCTTTATGATTTAAATCAGGGGTCCCCAACCACCGGGCCGCGGACCAGTACCGGGCCGCGGACCAGTACCGGGCCGCGGGGCATGTTGCACCGGTCCGTGGAGTCAGCAGCTGCCGGCCCTCATGCCGCCACCCCCTCCCTCCAGCGCTTCGCCTCCCGCCGGGCAAGAGGTCTCAGGAGGCAGGTTCTGCCGGCCACAGGACAATGGATGGGACAGAGGGGCGGGAAGGACCGAGAGGCTCAAGCCTCTTTTGGCTTCTGCCACTGGGCGCTTTTGCGTTTTTGGCTGGGGGGAGGCAGGAGGGCCAGCCTGACCCCCTCTCTCCAGTGCTTAGCTCCCGCTGGGCAAGAGGGCTTGGGAGGCAGGTTCTGCCGGCCACAGGACAATGGCGGGAAAGAGCGGCAGGGAGGACCAGCACCCCCATGCTTAATCCCGCCCCCAACCACGCCCCTTTCCGCCCCCACTGGGCCATAGAAAAATTGTCTTGCTGAAACTGGTCCTGGTGGAAAAAACGTTGGGGACCACTGATTTAAATGACCAAATAATTAAAATATATGAATACAATAAGTATTTAAAAGACAGAACATTCTGTGGTGTGAACTGGATGTGAAGCAACCTCCTAGCTGTGGTTGTTTGTATCCCCTTCCCCCATTTTTGGTTTTGTTTTGTTTTTCTGCATATCAATGTTGGATATGCAGAAGTGCTGAGAACTGCTTGGAATAGTCCCTATAGTTTCCTTGGCAAGATTTGGGAAGTGGTTTGCTATTGCCTGCTTCCTGAGGCTGAAAGAGAGTGACTGGCCCAAGATCACCCAGTTAGCTTTGTATCTAAGGTTTTTAGTTTTTAGGGGTTTTAGCCTGATGATTTAACCTACAGTCTCAATTATATATTACAGTATTTAGTGTTCCCAAATCATATTGCCAGAGGGTAAATGTACTTTACCTGGGTAACTTTAAATTTTTCTGTAATGCAGGGAGGAGATTATACCAAAATTCCTTTCCTCTGTCATATCATTATGCTAGTACTGGAGAGAGAGTAGCTATTTGCAACTGACAATGTGGCTCCATTTTCTGAAAAGTTGATCCCTTGTAATTTAAAAGATCGTTTGACTATGATATCTGATTTGGAACAGTATTTATTGGTATATGAAATGTGTTTTAGCAAGGTTCGACAAACCCAGGCGCCTGGTCGCCAGTGGCGCCTAGAAAATGTTGTCTGGCGCCTAGAAAATGTTGCCTGCTGTACTGTATGTCAGCGTTTCCCAACCGGTGTGCCGCCTGGGCAGGGCGCTGCGGTGCCTCTGACCTCTCCGCTCCTGCCCGATGCCGCGGTTTCTGGCGCTCTCCTGCTGGGTCCCAAAGAAGGCAGGCAGGAAGGAGAGCTCCATTCTTCGCGCCTTTTTCCCGCCTTCCTTCTTTGGGGCTCAGCAGGAGAGCGCCAGAAACCGCGGCATCGAGCAGGAACCGGGAGGTCGGAGGCACCGGCACGGCAGCGCCCGCCCAGCTGAAGGTTCCCTGTCGTCATCGGCAAGTGTCCTTTGGGGCCCGGCGGGAGGGCACTGGCGGTGGGAGCGGGGGGGCCGCGGCTGCAGCGGCACAGGCAGTCGCGGGGAGATGGCGGGGGGAGCGGGGGCGGCTAAAGCGGCCCCGGGCACCGTTCCCTGTACGCTTTTCCAGGGGCGCGCAGGGAGCCGCGGCCACCCGCCCGCCTACCGGATTTCCCTCCGCGCGGCTGGGGAGGTGGATTTGCCGCCCCCGCCAGCCCGATCTCCCTCCAGTGGCTGGTGACGTAGTTCTACCGCCCTCGCCAGCCTGATCTCCCTCCGTGGGGGGGTGGGGGGCGACGAACCGACGACCGGGGGCTGTCCGTCCGTGTTGGGTGGTGCAGGGCAGGCACAGGCAGCCCCAGGGGAGAACAAGGGAGGGAGAGAAAGGAAAGAGAGAGTAAGGGAGGGAGAGAAAATTGAATGAAGGAGGGAGAGAGAGAAAGAAAGAGTAAGAAGCAGAAAGGATAGAGAAAAAGGAAGAGAAAGGGAGGGGGAGAAAGGAAAGAGGGAGGAAGGGGGGAGAGAAAATTGAATGAAGGAGGGAGAGAAAGAAAGAGTAAGAAGTAGAAAGGATAGAGAAAAAGGAAGAGAAAGGAAAGAGAGAGAAAGGGAGGGAGAGAAAATTGAATGAAGGAGGGAGAGAAAGAAAGAGTAAGAAGTAGAAAGGATAGAGAAAAAGGAAGAGAAAGGGAGGGGGAGAAAGGAAAGAGGGAGGAAGGGGGAGAGAAAGAAGATATGAAGGAGGGAGAAAAAGAAAGAGAGATAGGAAGGAAAGAGGGAGAGAAAGGAATGAGAGAGAAAGGGAGGGAGAGAAAGGGAATGAAAGAGGGAGAAGGGGTGAGAGATAGAAAGGATAGACAGAAAGGGAGAGAAAGGAAAGAGAGAAAGGGAGGGAGAGGAAGGAAAGAGATGAGAGAGGAAGGAGGAGACAGAAAGAGAGGAAGGAAGGAAGAGAGAAAGAAAGAGGGATGGAGAGAGAAAGGAAGGAAGAGAGAGAAAGAGGGAGGGAGAGAGAAATAGAGCGAAAGGGAGGAAGAGAGATTTTTTTTGTCCAAACTTTTTTTAGCCCCCCCCCCCCCCCCCCATGTTCCCCAGGATTTTGAAAATATGAAAAATGTGCCGCGGCTCCAAAAAGGTTGGGAAACACTGCTGTATGTGTATACAGTATATTTTTCCCGCCTTGTGTTTACGCCCAGAAATGGTATATCTTGGCTTCCGTAGCTCCGCCCATCAACCTCGGAGCGAGCTGCTTTCCCAGCGTCCCCTGCGCTTGCGTGCGTCTCTCCCTCCCCCCCTTGCCTCCATTCCGCCTCCTACTCGAACCCCTTCACTCCCCCCCACCGCACACAGACGCTCCGATCTTGGCCGCTCACCCGCCTTCGGAGAGAAGCGGAAGCCCCTCCCCTCCCGGCGTGAGGTTTTGTTCATTCCTCCTCCGGCCGCGTGCGCGGTGACTTCCGACCAGTAACCCCTCCTCCCCCCTCCCCCCCTCACCCGCGTCCCCAGCCCGGTCTCCCTTTCCTTCTTCTCTGTTTCGGTTTCTGACTAACGGTCTCCCCTCGGATCCCGACGGGAGTACAGCAGAGCCGGCTCGGCGGAGCCAGGCCTGCGCCGGGGGGGAGGGGGTGAAAGCGATGTCAGGTGGAGACTCGGCAAAAAACCAAGTTTGCTTAAAAAAAATTCTGGCTCCTAAATTTTTTGGCTGGCTCCTAGATTCTGAACAACTTTGTCGACCCCTGTGTTTTAGAAGTGTATTTAGAAATATCAGTAAGTAATATACATATTAAAATACACAATTTATGCTACCGAGGCTGTGTTTTTTTATGATGTTGAGATCCTGACTTCATGAACCTATGAGTAAAATGAACAGTACTACTATATTGTGCAGTCGCTTTTACATTATGAAACAAAAAAATAGCACTAAGGAGAGAATTATGCATAATGCCCAATCCAAGGATTACAGTTAAATTATTCAGATGTTAAACTATTAATAATTATAAAACCTTGATTTAGTAACTGTTTATCATAACGCATCAATGTCTATGTGTAAATGACAAAAAATTCTGATTTAATCCAGTAGTTTAAAAACTAAGTGCACCTTATTTTCCTGAGCTGTTGCTTCTTCAGAGAGTATGAAGCACGACTAGAGAAATATAACCAACGAATATGGACCTGTAAAAGTACCGGGAGTAGTCAACTGACACACAAAGAGGCCTGGGAAGAGGAACAGGAAGTTGCTGAGCTGTAAGTAGCAATGCAAATGCTTTTGTTTTCAGGGACAGTACCAAAATAATGAAAGGGGGTGGCTGGGATTTTTGACAAATAATTAGCTCCCTGTGAAAATACTTGGAATGAATCATGTCTCAAGAAGAGAGAAAGCTTTTCTTCAGCTACATTGGCAAGGATATCTAAACTTTAAAGAAAATATTTCTCATGGGGCCTTACTCTGATTTTTTTTTCTCATTACACTTTGTACATTGCAGTTTTCACTATCCTTTCTCAAAAAATGTGGTATAATTAAATAGCACAATTAAAAACAAATATATATGTGCTGCATAAAAATACAGAATGTAATTCATTATATGTATAAAGTCCAAAACTTGCTGGCAGTGAATCATGCATTCATGCTGACCGGTGCATATTTAGTATACTACAGTTGTATATTTGTTTAAGGCATTTTCCCATTGGGAAAGGGTTTCAGGCAAAAATTATTAGTGTGATTTGATGACACTACAAGTCATATTGCTGGTGTGTGATAGGAATGCTGCCCCCTCAAAAATTATGTGGATAAAAATCAAATATGGGATGGTCTTATTATCTGTAATTTGACATTTTTGCAGTTGTAGAGACAGACCAAAAATTCAATACAGAGTAATTCAAAGTAGTGAAAATACCTTATATTTCCTCTTCCTATTTCCTCTAAAACAATAATCCTATGAGGTGGATTGTGTTGAGAGAAAGTGACTGGCCTAAAATCACCTACTTGACTTTCATGTTTAACTAGAACTTGTTCTTGATTTCTAATCTAGTGCCTTAACCACTAGATCAAACTGACTCTCCTTGATGATAAACAGATTTTGTTACACAATTCTGATGTCCAATCATTTTGCCAATACAGTAGAACCCCGACTTACGAGACTAATTGGTTCCGGAAGGAGGCTCGTAAGTCGGAACGCTCGTATGACGAAACATTGTTTCCCATAGGAAACAATGTAAAGTCAATTAATCCGTGCAACAACAAAAAAACCCGCTGCCGCTGAACGCGGAAGTTAGCATTCAGAGACAGCTGCGAAGCAGCGCGCGTGTTTTAAAACCTCAGAGCCGGCCGGGGGGGGTTCGGGGGGAAGCCCCCGAGCCCCCCAGGCTGGCTGCCACGTTTTAAAACACGCGCGCCGCATTGCAGCTGTCTGCTGAATCCGGAACGCTAACTTCCGCGTTCGGATTCAGCAGAGAGCTGCGAAGCAGCGCGCGTGTTTTAAAACCTCAGAGCCGGCCTGGGGGGCTCGGGGGGAAGCCCCCGAGCCCCCCAGGCTGGCTGCCACGTTTTAAAACACGCGCGCTGCTTCGCAGCTGTCTGCTGAATCCGAACGCGGAAGTTAGCGTTCCGGATTCAGCAGAGAGCTGCGAAGCGGCGCGCGTGTTTTAAAAGGTTGCAGCCGGCCTGGGGGGCTTGCCAGCACCCCCCCCCCCCCCCCGAGCCCCCCAGGCCGGCTGCAACCTTTTAAAACACGCGGGATACGAGCGCCAAGGAGCTGTCTCCTGAAGCCGAAAGCGGAAGTTAGTGTTCGGCTTCAGGAGACAGCTCCTTGGCGCTCGTATCCCGAATGTGAGCTCGGGAGGCGAACAAAAATGTCGCTCCCCTCCCAGCTCTTATCTCGAGTAGCTCGTAAGTAGAGCTGCTCGTATGTCGAGGTTCCACTGTATGCAGTCATCCTCCTCAATTTTCCAAAAGACTGCAATGTTTTGTCCTTATATAGTCAGTGCAGAGGGCCATGTTAGTTTAATTAATTTCAATAATACACAATTTCTAATGTCTATTCACTCAAATGAGGTATGCTTAAATCCTAACTAACTACTTTTAAGTAAAGGGATTAAAGTAAGACTATTTATATAATCATATTTGTAGGCAAGTCATATCAGTTTCTGTGAATTGTCTCTTGAATGTTGGAATTTCTATTGATTCTTCTTTAAATTGCTATTTTATTATTTTATCATTTTCTATTTATTTTTTCAGTTTGAAAGAGGAATTTCCAGTCTGGTATGAAAAACTTGTTCTGGAAATGGTTCACCATAATACAATCTCTTTAGAAAAACTGTTGGACACTTCCTGGCTGGAGATTATGACAAAATTTGCTGTTGATGAAGAGTGTGATTTTGTGGTAAGGAGCAGGTATAAATTCATCTCTCAGAAACAGTTGTGGAAATAATGCCACATCAAAAATGTGATAGTTGCTGTATCCCAGCATAGCTAATTTCCATTTTAGACATGACGGTCTTTATTTCTTTTTTTAAAAAAATGGAGGGTAGGGTATGGTGAGTTCCTGACAGGATAAGCATTAGATGAACCTGTGACTAATCTTGCCCTTGAACTCTAAGCATCCTTTTGTGGTCTTTAGAATCTCTTAGAATCCATATTTTTTCCAATAAAGATGGTTAATACTGACTCAGCATGGGGACATGACCTAGTACACTGTTTTGTGTACTGCTTACCCAGGATTTCCATGAAATCTATCAATACAACTTAGATGAAATGACGAATATATTGAAAATCAAAATACTGAAGAATTAGGGATAGTTCAAAGGGTTTCTCTCATATAATCAATTAAATGAATCTAAGGTCTCTAAGCCCCAATGCAGCCATGTCTTAAGAAGGTTGCCACATGCAAAGCTTGGTGTTGCTAAAGACAGTTTACCTCCAGACATGACATTACTACCTCTCAATAATCATTTCAAAAAGTATTACTGAATGCAGGAAATAATTATCTGCCTAGTTCTAAATGGCCTTTTTTCAGGTTGGAAAAGAGAAAGTACTACGTGTCAAGGTGGTAAAAATACATCCATTGGAGAAAGTAGCAGAAGAGGAGGCTACTGAGAAGAAAACAGATGCAGCCTGTGACTCTCCATCCAGTGACAAAGAGAATACCAGCCAAGTTGTACAGGAAAATCAGAATGAGCCAGCATTGAAAGAAGAGGATAGCAGAAGAGAGAGTCTGAGTAAGTCAGCCTTATTTAGGAGTAAACTGCAAAATTGCTTGTATGGTCAATAGATGACTGCTAAAAGCAGTCTTGATCTGGAGAGAATCACTGTTCTCAAAATAACATATTTTTGGGAGTACAGTATATAAGAAACACTTCCCACCCGTCCCCAAGGGTGTAAATGCTGATGTGTCTTATACATTAAATACAGCCATTTTTGGCCTCCTGAAGCCCCTCCCCATGTCCTATTTTTACGAAAAACGAACCAGTTTTTCATAAAAATTGGGTGCACAGAGGGTTTGGGAGGCCTACAAAGTGCTACTAAGGGCAGGCAAAAACATACCTATTTTTGCTGGGAAAGGGGGCATTTTTGCCTTCCCTCAGCCCCCAGGAGCACTCTGCAGGCTTCCAAGCCCTTGGTATGCCTTGTTTTTCACAAAAATGGGCCCATTTTTATGAAAAAAATGGGGTGCGCAGAGGGCTTGCGAGGCCTGCAGAGTGCTGCTAGGGGCCGGGGAGGACAAACCCCTTTTTCTTACTTACCTCTTTGAAATGTTGATGCGTCTTATACACCATTGCTTCATAGTCGGAAAAATATGGTATACAGTATACATTTGCTGCCTTGAGTTACTTATAAAGTAACAGCAGGACAAAAATCTAATAAATTAAAGTGTCCTGATCCAGCAGCATTATACATGTTACTTACTACTTGCTATTAAGCATGTACCTTTTATGGTCATATATGTTTATTATAAGCAGTAACTTTATCTATTTACAATTATGCGGGAAATGGGAAATGTCCTTGTTTTGAATTCTGAACATAAAAGGCAATTTTCTATCCAGCACTTTGTCTGAACATTTTTGAGTTGCCTATTTGTCAGTAAAATAAAATTGGAAATGTTTGTCCTGTAGAAAAGATTTTAAAGCATACACTATCTCAAAGCTCAGTGTCAATATAAATGGCGAACTATGAAGAACTAATGTTTTTGCTTTCTTTCTTCATTGGGCAGGTGATCGGGCACGCCGATCTCCTCGGAAGCTTCCTACTTCTCTGAAAAAAGACGAAAGGAAATGGGTTCCTCCAAAATTCTTACCACACAAATATGATGTAAAGTTGCAGAACGAAGACAAGGTGAGTAGATTGTTAAGTTTGCCTGTTAGCCACTCCTGTCTCAACATTTTAAGAAGGAATTAACATCACTATAATAAATTATATTTAAATATAATTTTTGTATGCATGTGTGTACATACACACACATATACTGTACATATAATTGGTATATACCTATATGCTTACAAACATTATTACAATAAATGTATCATTTAAGATAAGTGTTAAACTTTCAGTGACTTAGTGAGATCTGCTCTAAACTATACTTATTTATTGTTTCTGGACCTTCAGTTAAAAAGCCTGTCTGAAACATTTCTTTTTACCTTTCAAGATCATTAACAATGTGCCAGCAGACAGCTTGATTCGAACAGAACGGCCACCAAACAAAGAGATTCTGCGATACTTCATTCGACATAATGGACTTCGCGCTGGAACAGGCGAGAATGCTCCCTGGGTAGTTGAAGATGAGTTGGTGAAGAAGTATTCCCTTCCCAGCAAGTTCAGTGACTTCTTGCTTGACCCACATAAAGTAAGAAATAAGGCAAGATCTGACTGGGTTGTATGATGATGAAAAATAGGAGTCATTTTCACATGGATATTTATTCTTAGGCCTTTATTGAAAACAAGGCAATATCAGAGTGAAATTTGCCATCCCCTGCCTTTTTTCCAAAAGAGTGTACCACTGTTTGTCACCAAGTACTGAAATAATGATTTTTGAAATATATATTCATTATCCTATTCTGGGATGCTTAACCTTGTTGATGAACACATTTGGAATTTAAAGTGTATATTATGCCAGAATTGGTTAGGATGCGAGATTGAACATTTTGTCTAATGACTCCTGTACAGTTACAGGCAGTTCTCGACTTAGCTATCACAATTGGGGATGGAATTTCCATTGCTAAGCAGTGTAATCATTAATTAAACTTATGACTTTTTTTTACTGAGATCGCTAAATGAATTTGGCCTCCCTCATTCAATTTGTTTGTTGGAAGCCTCTTGGGAAAGTTGCAAATAGTGATCACGTGACTCTGGAAAACTGCAGCTGTTGCTGCCAAATGCCTGAATTTCCATCACATAGCTGCAGGGATACTATGATAGCTGTAAGGGTAGGACTGGTTTTTTTCATCACTATTGTAACTAAATAAATGGCAATAAGTCAATAACTACCTGTATATTCAACAATGAAACATGAGAAGACAAAGTTAACTTTGTTCAAGAAACCTTAAATTCAACACAGAGGTGGAAATCAAAGCTTCAATTATTTTGTTGAGCTTATATTTTGAAAATTCACATATCTCTGACATTCATTTTAATCTTAAAACCATTACTAAATATCCGTTTCCTGCACCACAAACCAAAGCAGGGAAAAGGAAAGAAACCAAAGGAACAGCAAGCACCATTCACATTTTTTGCCACCCATTATCTTTAGCTCACAGACATTCCTTCCATCCTTGACTTCATGTTGAGTGTTAAGATATGTTTCAGAATAAAGTATGTAGTAGGTAACAGTTAGCTATTTTTCTTTTTAATAATATGGAGTCTTGATGTGTTTGGGGAATTAAAAATATTGCTGGTACCTGATACAATATTTTGAAATATGTATATTTCCCACATAATTTTGGAAGTTTTAAGATAGGAAGCCTATGTCCATTATGTCTAATGAACTCCACGTTTGAGGTTCAAAGTTATATTGTATTTTTGGCTTATACGCATTTGAGGTAGATTCTCCCTAGGGCAAGTAAAAGCCATGTACAATTTTAAATGCAGATAATTTACATTTTGCATTGCTTTGATTCCAGTATTTGACTCTCAATCCTTCCACAAAGAGGAAGAGTACTTCATCACCTGATAGGAAGCCTAAGAAGCCCAAATCAGATTGTTCTTCCACAGCACACGGGCTGAATCCTTCACTTTGGTGCAGTGTGCAATTAAATAAATCTATTGTGGATTGCCCGCTGAACATTAAGAATTTCAAAACCCCAAACTTGTCTCCAGAGCAGCTGGAGCAGATGATGAATATTATGGTGCCTGGCAAACTTGGCACTTTCAATAAGAAGAGGCTTGGGAAATCATTGGATCCAAAACAGAAAAATAAAAAGTTGTTGAATGGGCAGAAATCTGGAAAAACTAGATCTCCCAAAAAAGATTCCAAGATGAAAATGAAACAGATGACACTTCTAGACATGACTAAAGGTACTTCCAAAGTCCCAAGAGCACCAAGAAACTCAGCTGGAAGTCCCAGGTCTTCCAATAAACCTCCAAAACATCTTCCACCTGCTGCGCTTCACCTCATTGCTTATTATAGAGATAACAAAGACCGCGAGGACAAGAAGAGTGCCCTTTCCTGCATAATTTCAAAAACGGCTCGGTTGCTGTCCAGTGAGGACCGTGCTCGTCTTCCTGAGGAGCTGCGAGACATAGTGCAAAAGCGTTACGAACTACTAGAGCACCGGAAAAACTGGGCTTCCATGACGGAGGATCAGCGCAAAGAATACATGAAGAAGAAACGGGAGAAGCTGAAGGAAAAGCTGAAGGAGAAAGCCAAAGAGCGCCGGGAAAAGGAAATGATGGAGAGGCTAGAGAAGCAGAAGCGATATGAGGACCAGGATCTCAAAGGCAACAACATGCCTACTTTTAAGCTGGTGGATACTCCAGAAGGACTCCCTAATACTCTCTTTGGGGATGTGGCGATGGTGGTGGAGTTTCTGAGTTGTTACTCAGGGCTACTGCTTCCAGATGCTCAGTACCCCATCACTGCGGTTTCTCTTATGGAAGCTCTTTGTGCTGAAAAAGGGGGTTTTCTGTATTTGAACAGAATTTTGCTCATCCTTCTCCAGACTTTGTTGCAAGACGAGATTGCAGAAGACTATTTAGAGCTGGGAATGAAACTGTCTGAGATTCCCCTCACTTTGCACTCTGCTTCTGAATTAGTTCGCCTTTGTCTGCGCAAGTCAGATATACAGGAGGAAAGCGAAGCTTCGGAGAATGCAGAAGAGAACAAAGACTTGGCAGCTTTTGAGGACAACGAAGTACAGGATGAGTTCCTGGAGAAATTGGAGGTAACTGAGTTCTTTGAGCTGAGCCCCGAGGAGAAACTGCAGATCCTCACAGCTCTTTGCCATCGGATTTTGATGACCTATTCGGTGCAGGATCATGTGGAAGCAAAGCAGCAGATGTCAGCTGATTTGTGGAAGGAACGGCTGGCAATGCTGAAAGAGGAGAATGATAAGAAGAGGGCAGAAAAGCAAAAACGGAAAGAGATGGTGGCCAAGAACAAAGACAATGGCAAAGAGGAGAATGGTTTGGGGAAGGGCGAAAAGAAGAAAGGGGAACCGGAGAAAACAGTCAAATCAGAGCAACCTATGGATATAGAACCAGAAGACATGATCTCCACAGTCAAAAGCAGGAGGCTTATGGCAATTCAGGCCAAGAAAGAGAAAGAGCAGCAGGAAATAGAAATGCGAGGTAATTAAAACAATAGCTTTTTTGTTGTGATGGGAAGATTCAAAATTTCCATTGGGCTACTAACATCCATATCTGCCAGGCGAAGGACTCTAATCTCCAACCTCCTGCAGAGAAAGGATGCTGACAGATAAACACATCATCTGATTTTGTCTGTGTGCATACCTAAGATTTTTATTAATATTGCTTAGTTGTACCACATGATTCTTGACAAATGTATCTTTTTTCTTTTATGTACGCTGAGAGCATATGCACCAAGACAAATTAATTTTGTGTCCAATCACACTTGGCCAATAAAAAATTCTATTCTATTCTACCTGTGCTAAATTTGAGAGGGAAACAGGAAGATCTGAACTATTTATTCAGATATTCATCTGTCCATAAAAGCCATCTGGGCCAGGAATAACATACAGTTAACAATTAGTTTGGATATCAATGTTATGGAGGCTATCAATCCATTTCAATTCAGAAAGGGGTAGTCTCAATGCCATCTCTCTGAAAATATTGAAGGAATGGAATATTGCGTAGTCTGATGCCATCCTTTGCCAATTTCTTTAGCAATTACTAAACTCAAATCCTGAGCAGATTGGAACTGCTAGTTAGGTGGAAAACAATCTGGAAATCCATAGATCAGTGACGGCGAACCATTGGGTGCCAAGAGTGCACGTGAGTGTGTAATAGCGTGTATGCGCATTCCCACACCCATAATTCAATGCCCCTTTCATGTCCCGCTCCCCACATGCATGCGCACATGACCCTCATGCAACTTATTTTGGGCCTAGCAGGCCTCCCGGAAGACTAGAGGCCAGAAACGGCCCATTTCCCAACTTCCAATAGGCCCTCCCCAGGCTCCAGAGGCTTTCCTGGAGCCTTGGGAGGACAAAAACGGCCTCTCGCATCTCTCGGAGGCTCTTGCAAGGATGTAAACAGCCCATTTCCCAACTTCCAGTGGGCCCGGTAGACACATTTTTCACCCTCTCCAGGCTCCAGAGATATTCTTCAAGCATGGAAAGGGCAAAATCTGCCCTGAAAACGCCCTCCCAGAGCCTACACACGAGCCCTGTACTTAACTGGCGTCCAAAATAGGCTGCATGGAGACTTCCGGGAGGGGAGTCGTGGGCAGGACAGGCCAAAAATCAGCTGGTCAGCACATGCATGCAAGCTGGAACTGAACTAGGGCAATGCTTGTGTGCCCACAAATATGGCTCCGCATGCCATATGTTCGCCATCATGGCCCTAGATAGACTAGACTGAAAACTCGAGCACTGGCATGTCTACATTTTTGCCAGGAAACTTCTATGTACTGTATTTTTCAAAGTAAAAGCACACTCCCTTCCCACCCAAAAATGGGTAAAAAATTTGGTGCGCATTAAAGACCAAATACAGGCCTGTTTTTGCCTCCTGAACCCTCAGTGCATCGTGTTTTCCCTCTCCCTGGGCCCCCAAAAGCACAATACAGTGCCCTGCACATCTCCTTTTTGCCAAAAACAGATCTATTTTTGGCCTCCTGAATCCTCAGCATGTCATGTTTTCACCTTTCCCTGCTCCCAGAAGCAATTCACGGTGCTTTGCACATCCCGTTTTCGCCAATAATGGCCCCATTTTTGTCAAAAGTAGGCCCGTTTTTGGCCTCTTGAACCCTCTGTGTGTCTCATTTTTGGCCTGCAGATTGCTTCTGGGGGGCCAGGGAGGTGAAAATGAGACCCTCAGAGGCCAAAAACTATTTTTTCTTGTTTTCCTCCTAAATCTAGGTGCATTCTATAGTCCGAAAAATACAGTAATCACTCGGAATCAATAGCAATTTGAGGGAGCCTTTGGAATGTTTTCCCTTCAGTATAAATATAACTTCTGGGCCAAATTTGCACTATTAGTTGCATTGCTTGGTATTTCAGTGGATACCTGGCAAATAAATGTGTAAATGAACTCCTAGGAAAAATTATATAGCATGTTTTTAATAGTAGAACGGGGAATTCTGTATTTGCCTTGCTTACAGGTAGTCCTTAGTTTACAATGGCAAATGGAACCAGAATTGGTCATAAAGTATGACTGTACTGACATATATCAGCAATTCTGACATTCCTCAGTTACCATTGTTAAGTGGGGACCTCATTTGACCCCAAATTCTGATTTCCTTTTGGCTGCCCATTGGCTTTGCTTATGGGAAGCCATAGGGAATGTCAGAAATGATAATCATGTGATGGCAGAGACACTGCAATGGTTGGAACTAAAGTATTCAGTTTAAGAAAAAAAATAAACAAATTTAATGCTGTGGGGAATTAATAGTTTTTTCTGCTGCTCTGCTAGTAAAACTTGAAAGAGAAGCAGAGGAAGAACGAATTCGCAAGCATAAAGTTGCAGCGGAAAAAGCCTTTCAAGACGGTATTGCCAAAGCAAAGCTGGTCATGCGCAGGACACCGATAGGCACAGATCGTAATCACAACAGGTAGGAATGAAGGAATGTCTTTGTGGATGATGAGGACTGTGGAAAAATTCCCCATATCAGGACTTAATTGGAGATGCCAGGAACTGGTTTTAGGCAAGACCTTCCTCTTGATTACTGGCCTCGTGTCACTTTTATTAACACACGATTTGCTTAGTTGTAATCACAATTATGGGACACAGATAGCTGCATCTTAATACACAGAGCCTGTCTGCTCAGATATCTCCACCATACTGTGTCATTTTGTGTAAATATGTTTCTTCCTTTTCTTACTGTTCAGGAAATCTCCTCTCCCAGCTATTAAGGCAACATTTTGTTACTTCCTAATTATTTCGCTTCCATGTTGCCCCATTTCCCTTGTGCTTCTATTTTTACTCACATTTCCTGCTCATTTTAGCCTGAGTCACTTTACTGCTTTCTCGCTTTATTCGTGTGCATTTCAGCTGCATTTCATCTGTCTTATTACTTATTGCTACACGTGAAACATAGAAGACTGACGGCAGAAAAAGACCTCATGGTCCATCTACTCTGCCCTTATACTATTTCCTGTATTTTATCTTAGGATGGATATATGTTTATCCCAGGCATGTTTAAATTCAGTTACTGTGGATTTACCAACCACGTCTGCTGGAAGTTTGTTCCAAGGATCTACTACTCTTTCAGTAAAACAATATTTTCTCACGTTGCCTTTGATCTTTCCCCCAACTAACTTCAGATTGTGTCCCCTTGTGAATATAACAGACTTACACCCCACCTTTCCTCAAAGAGATGAAAGTAACACTTGTGGCACCATTTTTTCCCCCTTCAATAAGGGCCCTACAGCAGTGGTAGGCAAAGTTGGTTCTTCTGTGACTTGTGGACTTCCAGAATTCTGGGAGTTGAAGTCCACATGTCATAGAAAGAGCCAACTTTGCCTACTCCTGCCTTATAGCATTATTGATTAGATTTATTAATTAGATTTCTATGCTGTCCTTCTCCCGAGATTCAGGGCAGCATACATTGAAGTGAGAGCAGAGGTTTTGTGGTTGAAACTGGGCTTGATTTCCCCCCCCCCCCAGCTCAGTATTTTAGCTGCTGCACCACATTGGCTTTCTAGGATGTTTGAAGTACTCCTATTTTTCTTCATTAAGAATATTATGTAGTTAAACTTTGTTTCCACTTTGAGGAGCCAGGAGTGTTTACGGACCTGTTTCTGAGGTTGGATGTAGAAAACTGCTTTGCTCCCTCACATCTATACGATTTCTTTATTTTAGGTATTGGCTCTTCTCCGATGAAGTTCCTGGCTTATTCATAGAGAAGGGGTGGGTGCATGATGGTATAGATTATAGTTTTACGCCTCCAAGTGAAGAGGAGGAAGAAGAAGAGGAGGAGGAGGTGGAGGAATACGAAGAGGAAGAAGAAGATTACCAGCAAGGTAAGCTTAATTACTTCTCTTATATAAGTGAAACAACTGAAATATCTGAACTGTTATTATGAATATCAAATATAAAATCCTTTATTAGACTGGTGACACTAGCCCAGATTTGTCTTTCTTTTGGATTAGTCAAATTTGGTGGAACCATATTCATGCCATTGGAAATTAAACCTTTTTGTTCAGCTACATAGTTACTATGTATGTATACAGCAGGATTTATATGGAAAAGAGTGCTATAATCCAGGGACTTCGGATAAAATGGTAAAGTAAATCTTGGTGTAGTCTATTATCTGCTGCCCAAAAAAGCAAGCCAGAATTGTCTTGTGGAAATCACAGTACAGTATCTTGTGAAATGCAGGTATAATGTCTCTCTGATACATTGGACTTCCAATTTTGCACCATTTCTGTCTGACCTTTTGCTTAGCATTATGCATTTACTTAAGGGAAATACTAATTTAAATATTTTCCACATAAGTGCATGGACACACCTCCAGTATTTTTACTTTCCATGAATTACCTGTTTAATCATTGGTATAATGATGCAGGTTTTCTAGATAAAATTTCTGCAATTGGAATTTGATTTATATGTAATAGACAAACTGAAGGAGCATATCATTTAAATTTTACACACTTGATAGATAGTTAAAATGCATTTTTCAACTGGCCAGGAATAGTAAAATTGAAAAAATAATTAATGGAGTGTGTAGTGCAATTTTTAATGTATTAATTCTTATAATCTAAATTATTAAAAGAGTGTTAAATGTAGCTAGCTTCCTATAATTCTAATTAAAGGAACATACAAAGTTAAAAAGTACACTAATAAAGCTGTGCAGGTAAACATCTCTGCTTTCCCTGGATAGTTACAAAGTAGCTTAATGAGGTGTTGTGAGGATTTGCTTTATAAAGTAGCAATGGAAACTCTGCAAATAAAACTGTTTTGTTACTTATGCTTATAATGTTCACAGAAACACAGGAAAACTTGGTGGAAGGCAGTGTTTTGAACACCCCACAAGGGATCCTGCATATTCCAGAAATACCTATGGAGACATCAGTACCAAAGCAGGGACAGAACCTGTGGTAAGATGGACTTTTCCCCATACCTATCAACAACAAAAAATGGGTGGGGAATAATATTTGATGTATTCCTGTTCTCATACCATCTATTCACGATTGAAATTTGGGTATTTAGACTTTTGGAGAAGTATTCAAAATGTTCTGTATGGCTATGCACATGTTTACATTATTCTCTTTGGGGGATAATGGATATAAAAATTAATAATTTAAAGGAATTAAGAAAAAGGAACAGCATCATTCACTGTATTTCCCCATACTGTTTTGTCTTTCTAAACCATCCTGGAATTCCACACAACCATCTATATAGTGTATTTTCTGAACAGGTATTTTTTGCCGGAAACTGGCAAAAAAAAAGCATAAATTGTGGTTGCATAATCGCAGAGCATTGCAACTGGTTGTAATGTCATAGTTGCATGGCTCATGGGGTCTGTAACACAACATTTTATAATGGACAGAAATGGTTTACAGGCTGTATGTAAAACAACCATTCTGGGCTTGTTGTAATTTTGAATGGTTGTTAATTAGTTAATTAATGGTTGTTAATTATGATTAGTTATAAGTCAACTGCCTGTAGTTTCATTGGCAATTACCATTTAATTGTTTTAGAAACCTATATATTTTGAAAACAGTTTATCATGCATTGAATTTGTAACAGATGAAGCATAACAAAGATTCAAACTAGAATTAAAGAGAAATTTCCTGTCAGTGAGAACAATTAATCAGTGAAACAGCTTGTCTCCAGATGTTGTGGGTGCTCCCATTACTAGAGGTTTTTAAAATGAGATTGGACAGCCATTTATCCAGAATGGTATGGGGTCTACTGCTTGAGCAGGGGGTTAGACTAGAAAACCTCCAAGTTTCCGTCCAACTCTGTTATCCTATATTTTGATTGGTGAGTGTTGTGTCATACAATTGAAATTTAAAAACCTTTAATTAGAATGTTTAGGTCCAGAATTTTGTCAAAATGTAGACCACCAGACCTTTCTTTTGAATGTTGCCAGAGATCCATTCCTGCTTGTTCTTTGAAACTTTTTTCCAGAGCTATGTATTTGTTTACCACCAGAGGGCAGAAATATTATAATTTGTCCAATGAAATAGGTGTCCAAAGGCTTAGTTATGTGACTCCTACTTTTACTTCCCAAGGTCATTAAAATGCTAAACTGTGTAGCCTTCAATTTGCGATCATAAATTGGGCTGGAATTTTGTTGACTAAATGATTAAGTTACATATGTGTAAGCAATCATAGCCGTAAAACAGATGCAGATTGTTTTTGATAATATAGAAAATGTCATAAGTATCTAAATAAACAGTTGGTCTGAAATAGTGAGATGGATTAGTAATTTATCTGGCACAATTGAAACATTTGTGCAGTAGTACCTCTACTTAAGAATGCCTCTACTTACGAAACTTTCTAGATAAGAACAGGGTGTTCAAGATATTTTTGCCTCTTGTCAGGAACCATTTTCCACTTACAAACTTGAGCTTCCGAAAGTGTGACCGGAAAAGGCAGGGAGAAGCATAGGTAGGGCCTCTCTAGGAATCTCCTGGGAGGAAACAGGCTGGAAAAGGTGGGGAGAAGCCTCTGTGGAGCCTCTCTAGGAATCTCCTGGGAGGAAACAGGGCTGGAAAAGTCAAGAAAAAGCCTCTGTGGTGCCTCTAGGAATCTCCTGGGAAGAAACAGGGCCTCCACCCTCCCTGTGGTTTCCCCAATCGCACACATTATTTGCTTTTATATTGATTCCTATGGGAAAAATTGCTTCTTCTTACAAACTTTTCTACTTAAGAACCTGGTCACGGAACAAATTAAGTTCGTAAGTAGAGGTACCACTGTAGCTCCACATGTCTTTTATTGTATTACTGTCGGTGAGAGTATTGAACAGGTTTTCTGTCTTCCAGGTTTCTCTGTGACAGTCTGAAAGAGTTGGATGAACTGCTAGCCTGCTTGCATCCCCTTGGGATAAGAGAGAGCCTGTTGAAAGATCGGTTACAGATCAGGTGCGGCTTCTCCTTCGCTTGCTGCAAAATTATATGCACTTACTGAAAATACAATGGATTTCTGAAAATGTTCGATAAATGATTTTTGCCTTTATCTGCTAGTGAAATTCTTTTTTTGTTGTTTTTTGGTTATAAATCTTTATTAAAATTAAATACAAAAAGAGAACAAAAAAAGTTAAAAAAACATAAAAATAAATACAAATCTATAAGTTTTGCCTTGTGCCTATTACATAATGCTTATTTAAGTAACAAAGAAGGAAAGAAAAAGCATAAAGGCAAAAAGAAAAATCAAATACATATATACATTACTATTTCAATGTATTTTAAGATGTGTCAATCTTTCTGTTGACTATCCTATCACACAGCCTGTTTGTAACTTACTATAGATCTAATTCTACAATTCTACTATTTACTGTTTTTCTATTTTAGTTTACTATACTTGGGTTTTAACATCGAAAATTGTGAAGTTCTAATACTATAATATATTAGTGAAATTCTATGGCTTTGTCACTTCAATGCCAGCAGTCTACATAATGACAATTTGGAAGAAGAAATGGTTTACTGGAAAGCCGATTGTTATGTTTGGGGGGCTAATGTTTGCTTATGGGTAAAAGATTTGAGAAGTTTCATAACGATGCTTCAAGTACAGATTAAGTTTTTCCAGAACATTTTTAACAGTCATAGCTCTACAAAAGGATTAGCTTCTGCTTTCCAAAAGACATTGCATACTTTTTAGCAAGCTTGAATAAACAATTTAACTGAAGCACTAGTATAAAATAACTTTTTGCGGAGCTACAAAAACATAATTCTTAAGTGTCAGCACTTGATTTCTGGACCAAGCAGTACTTTGGTTACTCCGTGCTTGCAGTTTAGATGAGCTATAAAGTTTCAGCTTATAGCATTATGCAGAACTTGCACCCTACATCTCTTAATTGTTTCCTCCCTGGCTCATGAAGGTGGAAGTTATCCACTAAGTTATCTTCTCCTCTCAGGTATCAAGATATCCTGCATTCCATTCATTTGGCTCGGAAACAGAATCCAGGTCTGAAGTCATGTGATGGCAGCCAAGAATTACTAAACTTCTTGCGCAGTGATCTTATTGAAGTTGCCACGCGGTTGCAGAAAGGAGGTCTGGGATACATTAGTGAGGGAGAATTTGAAGCCAGGGTGAGTACTGATGCACACACATGGGGAATATTTGACAATGTGTCCAAACAGGGTAGGGGTTTGCAACCTTAAATGCTCAAAGAGCTACTTAGGCCCGTTTCCCACAGAAAACAAAACACCGGGAGCCACAAAACAGTGGGCGTGGCCAATTCAAAATCACTCATTCCCACCCAGTCATATGACACAAACACATCCAGCCATGTCTACTCAGGTATTTTCTTTTAAATAGCTCTCTGTTCCCCCCCTTTCTTTCTCATCTCTTCCTCTCTCTCTCTTTCATCTCCCTTCCTCTCTCATCTCTTCTTCTCCCACCCTCTATTTCTCATCTCTCTTCCCCCCCCCTCTCTTGTGTGTGTGTGTGTGGGTCCCTCCTGAACCATTTCCAAAAACAGGTGAGGGTTGGGTTTTGGGTTTTTTGCTGATGATGTTCTTTCTTCTTTGGGTGCTTTTTACCATATAATTTAATTTTAAATCAAGAGTCATTTCAAGTTCCCAGATAAATGAAGCTCATGCATCGCCCTGCTGTGTCTCCCTGTTGGCTGGCTGCCTCGCCCTCCCCTCCTCCTCCTCACTCCTCGCCAGCCCTGAGAAGAGAATGACGACAGCTGCGGATGGAGACTCGCTCCGTATTTCAGAGTGGAAGCGAAGCGCTCCTCTACTTGCCTCTTTTTCCAGCCCTTGTTGGGAGACACGTAACTTTTCTCTATGCCAAGACACTGGCTGGGGCGCATCTTCCCATATTCCTCTTGTGGCCTCCATGGCTACTTTGCTGCTCTTGCACTTAAACTGCACAATGGGGGAAGCGGCGTTCCCTCCTCATCCCCCTCCTAGAGCCCATTACAGCGTAGAGCATAGGCTGCAGCCAGGCAGGCCAGCCAGTGTCTCGGCGCAGAGAAAAGTCCCGCATCTGCCCCAGCAGCCGAGGTACACATAGCACCAACAAGAGTCAGAAAAAGAGGCAAATACAGAGGTGCTTCCCTCCTGTGCTGGAATATGGAGTGAGTCACCATCCATCGCAGTTGCCCTTCTCAGGGTAGGCAAGGAGTGAGGGGGAGGGGCCACCCACTGGTGGGATCATCTGACAGGGAGCCACAGGAGTGGGTCCGAAGAGCCGCATGCAGCTCTAGAGCCTCACGTTGCCAACCCCCAGTATAAAGAATGCCCCATTAGCTCTAGATCTTGAATTCTGGATATCCCTTAAAATGTCTGAAGCTCTTCTGGAATGTTTTGTTTTAAATACAGGTAGTTCTCACTTTACAACTGTTTGTTTAGTGACCTTTCAAGGAAGTAAAAGATTGAAAAATAACTTGAAATAAATAATATACTCTGGAAAGTTGACACATTTGCAATAGCAAAGTTGGGTTTAAAGTTGATAGAACACTGTAGTAGAGTAGTATCTAAAGTATGCTGGGTGCCATTTAGGTGTTCCAAAGTGCTGGTTTTTTTACTCAACATGTTTTACTATTAAGAGTTTTGCCTAGAATACTACAGCCCTGTTTGCTTGTGCAGTTGTTTTTTTCATCTGACGAATGGAAGCAAAAACATATGGATAAGAAATGGAAAGTCCCACGCATGCTCCAAATAAATAATAGCCATGTTCTTCCACTTAGGTCTGTTCATTGGAGAGCCTAAAAGATTTTGGGGAGTGTGTGATTGCTCTGCAAGCCAGCGTCATCAAGAAGTTTCTCCAAGGCTTCATGGCTCCCAAACAGAAGAGAAAGAAACCTCAAGGGGACGATACTGTTGCCAAGGCTGAGGAAGTTGATGAAGAGAAGAGAATAGCAGAAGAAGCCAAGGTCTTGATTATTGTAGATATTAGCTAAACATCTCTAGATTGAAAAGGCAACAGTGGCCTGAGCAGATTGCATGAAGTGTTTGCTGCATATGTAGGCTGTTTGAACTTGAGTTATTGGTGTTACTTTCTACAGCAGGGGTCCCTAAACTTGGCAACTTTAAGACTTGTGGACTTCAACTCCCAGAATTCTCCAGCCAGCTATGCTGGAGTTGAAGTCCACAAGTCTTAAAGTTGTCAAGTTTGAAGACCTCTGTTCTACAGTGAGGTATAAGAGAGGCTGCATCCCCTCCCTTCCCATTTTAAAAACAAAAAACAAACCTCGAATGGAAAGCAGAAGCTGCTGTTCTTTGAGTCTGCTACAAAAAGACTCAAAACCTATAATTTATGAAGTCATTCTTGTCTAAGATCAGTGTTTCCGAGTAGACATGAGGACCATCGAGGATAATTCTTTGTGGTCATTTTCATTATATTTTTAATGGAAAGGCTTCCTTAAGAAATGGACACCATTTTCAGCATATGAAAAGTACGATCTTCATTTCAAATTTACAAACTTTGGTTTGCCTTTCATAATGAACTCCTGATTATTTTTATTCTAGAAGTCTTTATTGAGGACAGCTGCTTCTTTTTGGCTGTTGTTTGCTACTGTATAGTAGTCTGGCTTGTATGTTGTCATCTGTTTCTCCTCTTCCCTATTTGGCCAGTGTTGTGACTGATGTTTATATGGCCAAGAGAATGGAAGCTATACTATAGATTAGAAAGAATCAATGCAGCGAGGCCTGGGGGACAAAATGTTATCAACTTTGTTATCATTGTTGTTCCATGGCTGCAAATATTTCTTGTCCTTTAATGTCTGAAGCATATGGTAGATTACAGGACATTATAAATTGCTTTTCTGTGGGCTAGTGAATTTGTACTGCGCCATAAAGTGGTCCCTTACTTTACTTTTGAATTTTATTTGCCTTCCTCTGTCCCCTGAAGCCTAAGATACTGAAACTTTCAAATTGCTGCTAGTATCCTAGAGGGATACCACTGACCCTTGCTTTATAGGAAAGTCATCCTGAGTGCACTGATTCTTTTTCCAGTTTGGGGAAGCAAAAGCTGCCAAGAGCTAGCTTCAAGTTTTCTTTGGCCCAGTATGATAGCACCAAATTTCTAGAAGTAGGTCTTTGGAAAGCTAATGTGTCTGAGAAGCAAGCATTCTGAGCATTCCAGGAGCAAAAAGAGACCATAATCCTAGCTACTTCTCGATCCAGGTCTATCCCAATGAGCAATGAGGAGGGAATTCTAGACTGGTGTGAAACTTTGTTTTCTTAGCTGTCCGGTTTACTCGGCATTTCCTTGGATTCAATGGGAGAAGAATGTGCAACTCTGCAGAAATAGATGGTTTTATTTGGCTCCTGAACTGCTACTAACAGCAGAGCTCAGCCGTTCTTCTGACATTCAGTTTCCTTTACTAGGAGATTATTAATTCAGGTGCCCTAAGATTTGCCCATGTTATATTTTCTATTTAATGCAGTAGCAGGTTTATATCTATAGTGAGGGCTGCATATCCTGTAGCTAGCCATTAATTGTGAGTTTATTTGAATTTGCTTGTTTCCATGTTCTTTGGTTGTGATAGAATTGCAAAGCAATTAGCACCTGAGCATAGTTCAGATCTTCAGCATAGAAGATCCTTGTGTTTGAGCATCTTTATTTGACACTGGTGGCCACTGGTGCTGCTTGTCCATCATGTTTCACCCTCGTTGTTATATTGCTGTTATATGTATATGTTGCTCAAAAAAATAAAGGCAACACTCAAATAACACATCCTAGATCTGAATGAATGAAATATTCTCATTGAAAGTTTGTTCTGTACAAAGTTGAATGTGCTGACAACAAAATGAAATTGATGGTCAATCAGTGTTGCTTCCTAAGTGGACAGTTTGATTTCACAGAAGTTTGATTTACTTGGAGTTGTATTCTATTTTTTAAGTGTTCTCTTTATTTTTTTGAGCAGTATATGTTGTCATATACAGTATGTTGTCCGAGGTCTCCACTAGAGGGCAGCCTAGCAAGTCCTTGCCTCTCCAGCTGTTCCTAGACTTAACAGCTAAAGTTCTCCTGTTTGTTTCTCTTTGATGGGCAAGAATTTAGTTCAGATTTCAAAGTCAGGAATGCAGCTGGTTTCAAGCTGGCCATGTGAAGTGGAACAAGAGTTATGAGTTTCTGAGGCTGTGGGGGAGAAGAATTTTTAGTAGTGTCTAAAAGATAGCCGCTGTGAATTCTAGGGAATGATCACAAAATGCCTTCCAATTGCTGGGAGTTTGGCCCTAAGGTCCTTGTTCTACCCCTAGGTTGCTTCAGCTGTGGAGAAATGGATAGTGGCAATCCGTGAGGCACAAACCTTCTCACGTATGCACGTGCTGCTTGGTATGTTGGATGCCTGCATCAAGTGGGACATGTCTGCAGAAAATGCCAGATGCAAAGTGTGTCGCAAGAAAGGTGGGTGTTCCAGACTTTGAATCAACGGTTAGACTTCTAATATTGTCAAAGCCTTGAAAGGAATAAACCCTGTGGATACCTAAAGTGATTGCCCTCCCACTCCCACAGAAAAAGATATAGGTACCCACTGCTCTAGTTTTTTCAGGTTTTCATTATGTTTTTGTCCTTCAAGGAGCTTAGTGTACAGTATAGCCGCCCCGAGTCTTCGGAGAAGAGCGGTATACAAATCTAATTAATAATAATAATAATAATCCAAAGTACAGACTCTGTAAAGAAACAGATGAAACAATCGATCACATACTCAGCTGCTGCAAAAAGATCGCACAGACTGACTACAAGCATAGACATGATGCTGTGGCACAGATGATCCACTGGAACTTGTGCCGGAACTACCATTTCCCAGTGGCAAAGAACTGGTGGGATCATAAGCCCGAAAAAGTGGTCGAAAATGAGCAAGCAAAATTACTGTGGGACTTCCGACTTCAGACTGACCGAATTCTGAAGCATAACACACCAGACATTGTGATTGTGGAGAAAAAGAAAGAATGGATCATCGACATCGCAATCCCAGGAGACAGCAGAATTGAGGAGAAGCAGCTAGAGAAATTAGTGAAATACAGTAATACCTCATGATACGAACTTAATTGGTGCAAGGAGGAGGTTCGTAAGACGAAAGGTTCGTAAGACGAAACATTGTTTCCCATAGGAAACAATGTAAAGTCAATTAATCCGTGTAACCAAAAAACCCCCCGCAAAAAACCGGCTTTCGGCGACTGCTGGGAAGCCACGCGTCTGTTTTAAAAGGTGACAGCCGGCCTGGGGGGCTTCCCAGCACCCCCCCGATTCGGGGTTCGGGGGGGGGGTGCTGGCAAGCCCCCAGGCCGGCTGCGACCTTTTAAAACAGCCGCGCCGCTTCCCAGCTGTCTCCCGAAGCCGAACGCGGAAGTTCAGCTTTAGCGTTCGGCTTCAGGAGACATCTGGGAAGCGGCGCGGCTGTTTTAAAAGGTCGCAGCTGGCCTGGGGGGCTTGCCAGCAACCTCCCGAACCGAACCCGGGGTTCAGAAAAATTTTGCCTCTTCTTACGAACTTTTTTCGAGTTACGAACTGGCGTTCGGGAGGCTTCTGGGAAGCCCCGCCGCCCGGCTGTCACCTTTTAAAACAGCCGCGCGGCTTCCCAGCAGTCTCCGAACGCCGGTTCGTAACTCGAAAAAAGTTCGTAAGAAGAGGCAAAATTTTTCTGAACCCCGGGTTCGTATCACGAGTTGTTCGTAAGACGAGGGGTTCGTATCTTGAGGTACCACTGTACGAAGATCTAAAAATCGAGCTGCAACGACTGGCATAAGCCCGTGAAAGTGGTCCCAGTGGTACTTGGCACGCTGGGCGCAGTACCAAAGGATCTCAGCAGACATTTGAAAACCATTGGAATTGACCAAATCTCCATCTGTCAATTGCAAAAGGCCGCTTTACTGGGATCGGCAAACATAATTCGCCGCCACATCACGCAGTCCTAGGTGCTTGGGAAGCGCCCGACTGGTGATGAAATACGAAATCCAGTATAGTGATCTCGTTTGCTGTGTTGTACTGACATCATAATAATAATAATAATAATAATAATAATAATAATAATAATAATAATAATAATACAGCTGCCCCGAGTCTTTGGAGAAGAGCACCATACAAATCTAATATAATAATAATAATAATAATAATAATAATAATAATACATTGTGATAGGAAACTTTTTGACTACTTGATCCAAAACTTTATTTGGAGTTTTGAAAACGTGTGAATATGCAATACAAAATGCCACCTATAGTGAGTAAACTGGTGAATTTCTACCTGCAATCACCTGGCTCCCCAGGATACCTTTTAACTGTCTCAGCTTTCTTCTTTTTTCTAGTACATGGGTAAATTTCCAAAGAATTGAACTACAACCATCTATCGAGGACAGTCCTGTCAAAGGCTGTTCTCCAACATACTTGCTTGTTTATTTCTCTTCTTTGTTCTTTGGATTACCGAATTGTGTTTGCCCTGTTCCCTCAGGTGAGGATGACAAACTCATCCTGTGTGATGAATGCAACAAAGCTTTCCACCTGTTTTGCCTGAGACCAGCCCTCTATGACATCCCAGATGGAGAATGGCAGTGTCCTGCTTGCCAACCCTCAGTGGCCAGGCGGAGCTCTCGGGGCAGGTAAGACTCCTTTGGCTTGCAGGTGCCTTTAACAGAAAAGCATTTCATCTGAACATTTTTGCCCATATCCTCTTACTCAATTTAGCTTCATTGAACTGAGAGTAGCGGGATTTGTATGCCATTCCTAGCTATTTTGGACATGACATTATAGCTATATAAAATAAGCAGACATTGCTCTCTGTGTGTGTGTGTGTTTCTGTCAGTTGAGTGCATTTGTTGTTGTGGCTTCTGCTTAGTCCAGCCTGTCTTCACTAGATATAATATGGAATGCAAACCTGAAGCCTGCTGGGGACAGAGGCTGTGTTACACTCTTGTGGAATGGCTTTGTGGGGAAAGCAGGATTTTGACTCTCAAAACTTTCCTCTAGGAACTATGCTGAAGATTCAGTTGAAGAGGAGAGTGAAACCAATGAAGATGAATCTGAGGAAGATGATGATGATGGGGAGGAAGAAGAGGAAGAAGGCTATGAGGTTGCTGGATTAAAATGTATGTTATACTGAAATGAAAGGGCAAGAAGTCTTCCCTGAGGAACTGGACAGGTTCCTATCCTGTTGGTTTAATACAGAGGATCTTTGCTGTTTCCCACCCTCCAAACTGCAGTCAATGCATGTCTTGCCAGCAGTCCTGAGCTAGGAAGGTGCTGCTGACTGTTTTCTGATTTGTGATAGTTATTCATTCATTCATTCATTCATTCATTCATTCATTCATTCATTCATCCAGTCATTTGACTTCTATGCTGCCCAATCCCAAAGGACTCAGGGCAGCTTACAACATAATAAAATACAATAAAAAAAGATACAAGCATTAAAAAGAAGTCAAATATAATGTCTAAAAGCTAACCCCGATGAAACCCATTTATATAAAAACCAGTCAAATCTTATGCATGCACACCGTTCATAAAATAAAATTAAAATTTGACCATGAAAGATGGACAAAGCAAGTTCCAAATTGCTTGAAAAGTAACCAACGATAGATATTGCTTCCAGGAAGGAGAATGAGAAGTGAACAGTGGGGGTACTTTGTCTTTTAAGGCAGTGTGCAATTGCAGTAAATCTACCACAACTTCAGACATTAAATTGTAGAGCCTTTATAACTTTTGGATGTTGGCGCCTAAAACTAGAATATTTTTTTTTAAAAAAACAAGGTTCAAAATTCTGGGAATCACATAATCAACATTTTATTATTGCCAAACTTTAAAAGCTGTAATTCGATTGTTGCAGAGTGTCCTTGATCAAAATGGACTTATTCTGTGGATCTAGAACCATTCCAGATTTTTTTTTTCTGAGATAGAGAGATAGATAGAAATAGATAAAGCAATCACAAGTTCATTTTCAGGTCAATAGCACACAAAATCTGAATCCCGTGATAACATGCAGGCCTTTTAAGAGCTTCAGAAATGCTATCACTGTGGAGTTCATACCACTGTACTATGGCATTGCAGTAATTATCTAGGCAGGCCAATATCTTTGTAACATTCCTCGTTGGCATGGGACGCTGAAAGTCAAAAAGACTATTTTCCATATCAAAATTTAGCTCTTACTGTGTATGCCAAAACTATACCTCATGCAAAAATAAATCACTTTACTGGATCCAGATATCTCTGGAAAAATCTTAATATTGATCACTCTGAAGTACTTGTACTCTGGGGTTCAGTCCTTACTGCTTCCTGTAACAGTTTCATAGGTAGGTCATAATTATTTCCTCATTAGAAAATGAAGCCCAGGAGAACAAGACCCAAAGAAACAGACTCTTGATGTCTGAGGGACAGTATGAATCCGGCTTTTCGAGTGGCCCCTACTCCAGGGGCACCTGGTTCCCATTCAGAGCTGTCAGCATGTGAGCTTCTGCCTATAATTGCTGTCTAGATTTTTGTGGGGCCTTTTCCAATCTTGAAAGAATGCTCATCTATTGCAAGTATTCATGTCTGCTTTTGAAGTTTGTTCAGGCTCCTTCCTGCTGGCCTGGCCAGGCCCAGGTGAGTGCCACTGTCACTAAAAATAAAGCCTGCACCACAGCCACAGCTTTATGAGGCATTTAATTGGGAAAGGTCATGATGGAGAAATCTTTCATTTTGGCAGAGTCCTGTTTAATCCTTGGTGCAGCGTTGATCCAAAGTATTCTCATGGAGAATGTTGGACTGCCAGATATTTAGCACATGTTGCTCTCTTAACACAAGGAGAAGCAACCCTTAAACAGATGGTGTCCGTAACAGAAATAACTGCTGTATTGGACAGTGATGAATGAAAATTGTACCCTATTAAGTATCTTTTCTGCTGTGGATTGAAAATTTGCTGTGAAGGTTGATTCTCCTTCATTACTGGGATGGGGGTGGGGGGGCAGCATGCCGGTTGACATAAAATAGTCAGCAAGAGTATTTGCTGCAATGAAGTTCTATTGTTCAAACTGTCTCCTTGTCAGCTGGCAGGAGAAATCCAATACTCGCTGCATGCTGCTGAGGGGGCTTAGCAGCTGCCTTAACCCACTGTGTGGGCCACTTATGAATGCTTGGAATGATACTTAGATCAGCCCGTCACTCTTTTCTGGTGAACATACGACCAGCAGAGAAAGGAAAGCAAAGAGTCTCTGGGGCATTCTGCAAACCTGTTCGTGACTTCTAGCGTTGAGGTCTGATCACAGGAGCCATCTGCATTGTGAACAGACTACCTTTTTGAGTCAGGATGAGCAGGAATGGAAAAAAGAGGGAGGGAAGCAGAGGGATAGCCCCCAACAGTTGAATGGTTTAGACCAGTGTTTCCCAACCTTGGCAACTTGAAGATATTTGGACTTCAACTCCCAGAATTCCCCAGCCAGCGGATGCTGGCTGGGGAATTTTGGGACTTAAAGTCCAAATATTTTCAAGTTGCCACAGTTGGGAAACACTGGTTTAGACAACGTAATCAGTTTAATTGAATTGTTTATTTTTAAAAAATCCTTGATGTAGGGATCTCAAGTTTGTTTTTAGATCAGGAATGAAGAAACTTAAATTAATTACATATGTTTCTGTCTTGGGAGAATGAGAGAAAAACGACCAGTGCTCAAATAGCTTTTATAATGGCTTTTTTTTAAAAAAAAACCTGGCAATTTGTTTCCTATTAATTAGCAACATTTATTCCTGGTAATAAGAAAATGTGGAAATAGCAGGCAATGCCTTAGGAGTAGCTTGGAAACATTTCTGGGCACAGTGACTGGTTGCATCCCATTACATGTCTGCCACTCCTCCAGTATTTAATCATTACACCCTCTCTCTGATTTACAGTAAGACCCAGGAAAGCAGCCAAGGGGAAGCAAGGTGGCACAGCGGCAGATCCCCCAAAGCGGGGCAGGCACCAAGGCAAGAAGCGAACACTCCATGCCACTCGAGCTTCCCGACAGACTGCACCTGTCACTGAAGCTGACATTGATGAGCTGGTAAGAGCTACAGAACTCTAGATAACGTTTTTAGTAGTTAAAAGCAGAACAGATGTCTCTGTGTGCATTCTGCCTTCCTTTACCAAATAAGCTCTTCCCTGTGTGTGTGATGTTAAGCACCTGCCTGATGTCTGTCTGTCGATCTTGCTGTCTCTCCACCTCCCGCCCAAGATTACCTGCTCCTCCCCCCTCCCTCCTTCCTTACTTGATTGGCGTTTAAAAGCTTTTAAATAGCTGTGAGTCTCTAAGAAGTGATGAGGCATGGAAGCTCATTAGTATGCTGGCAATGCAAAACACCACATCACTTCCAAGGCAGCTCTTGAGGACATTTGTTGCCTGTGCAGCCTGCTTGCCAAAAATTAATTCAGCTATCTTACATTTCACTTGACATTTAAAAGAAGAAAGCGTTGGGCCTTCATTTGAGAATTATTCTCTTCCCTATCTGTCTCCTGAAGCATTGGACGACTGAAACTGCCGCAATAGAACTGAGCCCCACAAAAATGGAGGAGTTAGCAGCTTCTGCTTAGGAGATGCTATAATGTAGAGTGGTTTGTGGTATCTAGTATGGGTCATACTTACCTCCCTTTTGTATTTCAAATCTAGAAAAGCGAGTTTATAAGTTCTTGCCACAGTACAGTTTAGAATGAAACTTGTCTCTTGCTGCTTCTCTCTGGCGCTTATTTCCCCCTGCAATGATGCCAAGGAGGTAATTTTTGTCCCATCGATTGTATCACTTAAGAGAAGGCTGCCTATGCCAGGAGGGCAAAGAGCATGCCAGGACCCTTGCTTTTGTCCTTCCTATACTGGTACCTGGTGTCAGGAACATCGCTATCCCAGTTCTTCAGGTTGCTTCCATGTTGTGCTGCACGCTGCAAGTGAGCTGTGGCTCCCACCCACCAGTGTCTTTTTTGTTGGTGCCCTTCCTGGGCTACCTGAAAGCCCTTTGAAGAAGCTTGTTGCTCAGACTTAATGAGCTGCCTCAGAGGCATCTTGCTGGTTTTCTCACTAGGGCTCCTAACCTGAAACTCAAGCAAGGATGGAGGCATTCTTTGGCTGCCCCATCAAAGCTTCAGCAGCTGCCTGGTTTGTTTCATACTTATTGCTGGTCTTTGTAGAATGGTTTCTCCCTGTTTGTGCACCCCCACCCCTTCGCACTGCTTTTTAATAGGAAGCTTTGCCAAGCTTCCCATAGACAGACTCTTCTCCCCAGCTAGAGGTTCGTGGGCAGATTGCCAGCATTATGTTCTTGTCACCAGACACATTTTGTTTTATTGGGGTTCTGCCTTACATCACAAAGAGATCAATTCCTATATGGTTTGGATCGGTGCTGGTCTGTGTTTCCTTCCTGACTGTCTTTTGTAACGCAGGTGCTTCAGACGAAGAAGATGTCTCGCAGGCAGGCCCTGGAAATGCAAAAATGCGAGGAAATCCTAAATAAACTTGTCAAGTACCGGTTCAGCTGGCCTTTCAGGTGAGCCTCAGGAACAAACGGCAGGTCCCCCCTCCTGCCCATGTAGGCACAAGCAGAGTGTCAGAGAGCCTCTTCTCTCCTCCTTCTCCCCCGGTGGAGGTTTGTGCTCTGTGTCTTCTGCCTATTTTGTGCTAGTGGACAGTTGAAAGAAACACAGATCATTCTTAGCAGCCTCCCTCCTACTCAAAAAAAAGTGAACCTTATATTTTTCACACTTGGGCAACTTAAAAACGTGTCTGCTCTTATTCCTAAAATACCCCAACCAACATCCACGTGTCTTAAAATTCCCAATGTGAAACGCCCTGCTCTGAATCATAGCATCCTGACTTGATACTTGATTTAGAATAATCGCCTGCATGCGTCCTCTGGCAGACAGGAAGGGCCTCTTTGCATCCGTGCAGTTTGAGTGGGAATAATGGGTTGAAGAAAGAAGACAGATAACCACGTATAGTAGTATGGGAGGGAGGGGAATCATATGCCAAACGTAGATACTGTAACGGCTTTTTCAGAGGTGGAGTACTCTTAACCACACCAGGTGGACAGTATGGCTTACCTGCTATTCTTTAACCCTCTAGCGTTTGGGATTATATTTTGGTTGGATGATAATAGCTCTTTCTGTAATACAGTGGGGTGTATGGGGAGCATGCCAGTGTCAGAAGCAAAGAAGGAACTAAAAACAGAAGCCGAGCACTTGCTTATCGTATACCAGTGAGGCTGGCTGGGGAATTCTGGGAGTTGAAGTCCAAATATCTTCAAGTTGCCAAGGTTGGGAAACACTTGTAGACGATGCCCTAACTCTCTACATGGGACTACCTTTGAAAAGTGTTCGGAAACTTCAGATCGTGCAGAATGCAGCTGTGAGAGCAATCATGGGCTTTTCCAAATATGCCCATGTTACACCAACACTCCGCAGTCTGCATTGGTTGCCGATCAATTTCCGGTCACAATTCAAAGTGTTGGTTATGACCTATAAAGCCCTTCATGGCATCGGACCAGGATATCTGCGAGACCACCTTCTGCCGCACGAATCCCAGCGACTGGTTAGGCCCCACAGAGTGGGCCTTCTCCAAGTTCCGTCAACTAAACAATGTCGTTTGGCGGGACCTAGGGGAAGAGCCTTCTCTGTGGCGGCCCCGGCCCTCTGGAACCAACTCCCCCCAGAGATCAGAATTGCCCCCACCCTCCTCATCTTTTGTAAGCTCCTTAAAACCCACCTCTGCCATCAGGCATGGGGAAACTGAGATATTCCTTCCCCTTAGGCCTTTACAATTTATGCGTGGTATGTCTGTGTGTATGTTTGGTTTTATAATAAGGGTTTTTAGTTGTTTTAGTATTGGATTGTTACATGCTGTTTTTATCATTGTTGTTAGCCGCCCCGAGTCTACGGAGAGGGGCGGCATACAGATCCAATAAATAATAATAATAATAATAATAACAACTAACATTTGGCATTATTTTGTCAGGGAGCCAGTAACCACAGAAGAGGCCGAAGATTATTTTGAAGTGATCAGCAGCCCCATGGACTTCCAGACAATGCAGAGCAAGTGCTCCTGTGGCAACTACCGGTCCGTGCAGGATTTCCTCTCCGACGTGAAGCAGGTCTTTGCCAATGCCGAGCAATACAACCAGAACGGCAGCCACGTCCTTACCTGCCTGGAGAAGACGGAACAGTGTTTGATAGACATGTTACACAAACACCTGCCTGGCCACACGTACATGCGCCGGAAACACAAGCGATCCTTTGTCCAGCCTGTTCGGGAATTCGGGGAAGCCGATGGGGACAGCGATCCTGAGGCCCTGGAGTACACGAGGGGGCGCAGGAGGCGGAAATGAAGGGCCCCCGGATGGGACACGCTCGGAGAAGTCTCCGCAGGATCCGCTGCCCTGATGGGAGCTCGGAGGTGGAAGCTGCTCGGCTTCACACTGTCCTCCCCCACTCCACTCCTCTCACCAGCTTTCCCGTGGGCTTGCCCTAATTGCTGCCAGCCACTAATCAACCAGCTGTCAACAGAAAAGTTGGATTCCTCAAACTGTCATGCAGTTTGTGCAAATTAAGGAGATGCCGAGGGATGGGGGGGGAACGAGTGGATGGAACCAGTTCCAGCTGTGGGGTGGTGCAGGTTTTCTCTGAAGGAGAACGGCCGTCTTCCTCCTCTCCATTTGTCCTCGGGGCAAGTGGGAGAAATGAGTATTTATAGCCTCCTGCCCCACGAGCCCTCTCCATCTCCCCCCTGAGGAAAAAGCCACCTTTTAGAACGGGCCACCACTCACCCTTCCTGGGCGGTCACCTCTCACCAGCATCTTTATGCCGGCCAGCTTTCGGGGTGCTCATCGTTCTCCAGCCTCTCGATGCGGGCAGCAGGGAGAGTTGTTCCCTCCTCACAGCACTTCCGGGCGCCAGGTGCGCAAGAACAAACAAGAGTGTCATAAAATCCAGAGTTTGGGGAAAGGACACTGGTTTTAACTTTATAAATCTCTCTTTTTTTCCTAGTTAAGGAAAGATTCTCCTATCCAGCAGTGATCTTGTATAAAAGAAACAAACACCCGTGTAAGATAAAGTCTCCTTGACTTTGATGTGCATTGTACAATTTATATGAGGATGTGTTTGCTTTATATTCCTCCGCTCTATAACTCACTCGTTTTTCTTAGAGAAAGTAGTTGGAGTTGACCCAGGAAATCCGTCAGGATTGTACACTCTGTAGACTTGCTCTTGTCTCCTTTTATAGTCACATCGCCTCTGCAACCTGTCTCATCTTCGCCTTCCATTGTTGGGTCCCAGATCAGGCGCCGAAAGAGAGCCTGACCTTGCACACTAATGGCCCAGCCAGAGACGGGGGGTCAGTGGAAGGGGTCCCTTGGAAGCCTGGGCTACCTCGTGAAGATTCTGTTCAGTTGAGGGTTTCTGCTCGGCTTTCTGTCATTTCAAGGCATACATATTTTTCCCCCTTTTAGCTTTTTATTGGAAGCTGTGGGGCTGTGAGAAGATGGGAGTTTTCATTCTCTGGAATGAATCCTATCTCTCCAGCTTCTCTTTGCTGGAGCGAGGAGTACGTGATACCTAATAATCATAGCCTGGCATTATATCCTTATCTTTTGGATTAACGCTTTTGAATTATTCCTACCACAAGAGCATCATCAGGTCTCCAAGGCCCCCTTTTTGCTACCAATATCGATCAATGCGATCCTCCCCCCCTTTCCCTCTTCCATCTATTACTTTGTTATTTTTCCCAACTTCTACACAATGGGACATTTTTGGACTAATTAGTTTTTTAAAAAATAAGTTGTTGAGGGGAGGGGGATATGCTAAGGGCTGTACTTGTAATAAATTGGAAATACAAAAACCGAATTTGTTTTTCTGCCTGCTTGAAGGTTCAGATCCTTCTCATATACTTGCTAGCCTGAAGACTTAAAAGTTGAGGGTCTTATTCTAGAACTTTTTTTTAACTTAGTGTACATTTCTGGATAGGATAATTCTACAGCTGGCAAAGCTGAACGCATTTTAGTTATTTGGACACTTAACCTGAAATTGACAGCAGCTACCAGCATATATGTTAAATGAGAGGTTCTCCTAAACCTATAGTTGGCCATAGTAGCTCTGTAGAGCTAGCTGCAGTAGAAGAATAATCTTTAGTTCATATGTAACTGCCATTATATTTATGAACGTTACAGTACTATATGTAGCAAAGTCCCAGTTCTAAGGAGAGACTGCATCTCCTTGTCTCAGATGCCAGCAATAAAGCAATAGATACATTGATCTCACAAGCACCATCTTCAAAGACATTATTAGCATGCAGGGTTGGGCTGAACTCTCTGAGAATAAAGCAGACTATTGAGCCTGGGGAAGAATTGACAAGTCTTAATGGTACAAAATTAGAACACCTGTATTCAAGATGTATTTTGATTAGGATTTTGCTGGTCCTTCTGGTTCTGTTCGCCTCCACTTGGCTGCAGCTACCCACTGGCCCAATTTAAACAAGATTAGATACATTTAATAGCTATTTAAGTCTGATTGCCTTTGCTTTGGGGGCTCTGAATTTAGAGGCCTTGTATCTGCAGAAGCAGACCTGCCATCGGTCCATATTTCATCCACCAGGGGACAGCACAACCAAGCGTTCTTCCTGCCACTTGATGTCTTATGTTAATATTTTCCCCGTTTATATTAACATTCCCCTTTCATTCTACTTGATATCTTTATTGTGTGATTTCTTTCCTTGACTCAGATGTCGGACGATCTGTATGTACTTATTTAGAAATAAGCCACCTTCTGGTTTTATATTTTTTGACCCCCTGGCAAGAGGTTATAGTAAGATAAAATTACTGTCATTTACCTATATATACAATGGCTTCCATTAAAATGAAATTCTGATGCCCCGCTTTTGAAAGAAGAAGCAAAGAAAACATGACTGGAAATATTCTCAGGCCAGTTTTTTCTGATGCCGAATTATTTGCAAGCAGCCACGAAGCTCGTTCCTGGGAATGCAGGGTTTTCCCCATTAAAAAGAATTTAATTTTCTGATTCTCAGTCTCAAAAGAGACTGACAGCTATCAAAATGAATTCATGTGTCTTCTGATCGTGAGTCTGCCCAGAAGGTAAACACAGGATTAATGTGCCACAAATAGAAAGCAATCTACAGAGTTTGGATGAAGACTTGTATCCATTCAGAGATGATCATATATAAATGCAGACAGGTTACAGTGAATGTAAGACGTACCAATGACTGCATGCTCTGAAAGGGCTTCTTGCTTCCTTTGGCAGGTGTTGATCTTTGTCCTTGAGTTTGAATGGCTTTGATCTCTACAGCCAACCTGTCTATTCACTGCCCTAGAATAGAGAACCCCTCATGCCATAGAATACAGTTCCTTTGTTAGAACCTATTTGGCCTGTTCCTCCATGTCGGTTTTTACATCCTGAGCAACAGAATTCTAGCCTTTGAATGCTGGGTTAAATTACGAGCTCTTCCCCTGCAAAGGCAGGCCTAGGCAGACAAGGTGGAAATAAATTAGAAGGCTAACTTTGTTTATCAGCTCAGGTCTTGCAAAGCTTTATTAAAATTGCCAGATTAAAACAGAAAAGGTGGGGACATGGCAAATTTATTTATTTATTCATTCGACTTCTAAGCCGCCCAATCCCAATGGGACGCAAACCCTGCAGAGGGCTGAGCTAGTGCAAAATATTTGGTTGGAGGCCTGAAAGCCTATGTAGAAAGATGAAGGATTTCTGGATGAAATAGCTTCAAAAGTGGCCATGCAGTTTAGTGTAAACATGCAAATTATACATGTGGCTTTAAAAATCCCACTTATATATATATGAGTGAGTTTTGGGCTGGCAGCAATTGGACAGAAAGAAACTTTCAAGTTGGGGTCGATAGTTGAAAGAAAATACCCCTCCTACGTGTGGCTTGACTATAAAAGTCAAATTCCAGACTTGGAAGTCATTACAACAGGAATTAAAAATAAAGCTATGGATATAGGATCCTAATATATCTGGAAATGCTGCAAATATTGAATATAATTCCAGTCCTCTTACCTAAATTGGATATTGTGGAGCTAGAAAAATTTTTTTAAAAAAAGAAATCAAAGTCATATGTTACAAGAAAATATTGTGGAAAGTGGGGCTATTAGGGACATTTTAGAGGTATATAAACTTATAGAAATGGCAATTAGTTATTTTCAAACTAAAGTATGTTAAAAGAATGATTCATTAAAATAATCAAATGTAAGAGACACAATAACCATCAAAGTAGCCATCAAAATAGGAAGGTCACTGTCCAAAGTAATTTTAAAAGTAATTTGGGCGATAGGAGAAGGGGAGGATGTAGGTAACTCTTAATCATATCTATATTTATTCATTTATACTGGTACCTCTATTTATGAACTTAATTCATTCCGTGACCAGGTTCTTAAGTAGAAAAGTTTGTAAGAAGAAGCAATTTTTCTTATAGGAATCAATGTAAAAGCAAATAATGCATGCAATTGGGGAAATCACAGGGAGGGTGGAGGCCCTGTTTCCTCCCAGGAGATTCCTAGAGAGGCCCCACGGAGGCTTCTCCCCGCCTTTTTCAGCCCTGTTTCCTCCCAGGAGATTCCTAGAGAGGCCCCACGGAGGCTTCTCCCCGCCTTTCCCGGCCCTGTTTCCTCCCAGAGGATTCCTAGAGAGGCCCCACGGAGGCTTCTCCCCGCCTTTTCCGGTTACAGTTTCGGAGGCTCGGGTTTGTAAGTAGAAAATGGTTCTTGAGAAGAGGCAAAAAAATCTTGAACACCCGGTTCTTATCTAGAAAAGTTTGTAAGTAGAGGCATTCTTAGGTAGAGATACCTCTGTATTTACTTACTTAATTAATTATTTATTTGATTTCTATGCCACCCTTCTGAGATTCAGGGCAGCTCACAACAAGTAAATACAAAACGTAAGAAATCTACTGTAATATTAAAACACACTAAAAATTTCAATACTAAAAACATATAATTTCAATTCTAAAACCCCAATATATTTAAAAACCAATCATTATATTTGTTCTATCATTCAGTCATAGGCTGGGGTAGATGTTAAAATTTCAGTGGCCCAAGCCTGCCAGCAGAGATGTATTTTTATGGCCTGGGAGGATGGGGGCAACATGAATCTCCGGGCGGAGTTGATTCTAAAGGGCCACCACAGAGAAGACTATGGAATCTTGTGAATTATGGGAACCATCGCTTAAATCGGGGGTCTCCAATCTCGGCAACTTTACGATTTGTGAACTTCGACTCCCAGAATTCCTCAGCCTACCTTAACTCACTGTCTAGATCCCTATCTTAAACCATTAGCTGCTGAAGAGAAGGACTCGTATTTTCCTGCCAATGCATTTGAGACTTTATTTTATGCTAGTCAGTTTGTAGCTGGGTGGGATGAAAAACTGGGCTAGATGTGTCCTTGACAGATGCAGTTAGCACCCTTGTATTATTATAGCAGGGGCTCTCCAAGAATTTAAATAGAAAACTTCATAGGCTTCAAGATGGGAGATTTTACATCGGGGTCCCCAAACTTGAAGACTTGTGGACTTCAACTCCCAGAATTCACCACCCAGCACATTTGGCTGGAGAATCCTGGGAGATGAAGTCCACAAGTCTTAAAAGTTGCCAAGTTTGAAGACTTCTGTACATGCAAATACAGATGCTTGCAATGAAGCCTTTTTTCACACAAAGTTGTCTTGTAAACATTTCTCTAAAACCTGCCTTGGAAAATGGAGACTATCCCACGGTTATCTATATAGGCTTTATAGAGTTGTTTGGCACTTGATCCTTGATGCGATGGACCAGTTGAGGGTTTCCAACAGTCATCCAATTTTCTTAGCTCTCCTTGGGAAAGAATTTATTTTATTTCTTTGTTTGGATTTCTACACCACTCTTCTCCATAGACTCGGGGCGGTTTACAAAAATAAGAATAAAATACAAGATACAACAAGAGAAACCCAAACATAAGACTAGTACTAAAGCCCCAAGGATATTTAAAATCAGACATTCATATTCATTCAATCACAATGTACTTTGAAAGACTGCAAGAAAGCAAGACATAGTCTCAGAAATACAAGTGCATTAAGATCTAATCTCAGATGCTTTCTGAGGTTTGCTGCTGATTCCTGCAGCACAAATATATCACATATATGCTGTAATTTTCTGGGGTAAAAGGAAATAGATAACTTGATCATCATTTCAGTCGCTTGGATGAAGTGAAATCTCCCTATAATTCATGTTATTAAATCATTCACTTCTTTCCGATTCTTTCTGATACAATGGACATAATTTTCCAAGGATTGTCCACCACCTACTGCTTGTAGTAAGCACACGGTTATTCTGCTTAAATCTTCTCCCCTTGCAACACAAACTGAGTATTCAAGCTTGCTACATTACCAGAGGTGAGTCACATCCTCCCAGGTTTATTTCTGCAAATCAGCATTTCTGAACCTTGGCAGCTTGGAGAGAATTCTGGGAATTGAAGTCCACCCGTTTTCATGTTGCCAAAGTTGGTAAATACTGCAGTAAACTCTGAAATGTGGACTAATATACCATGGATGATCTAGAAAGCTGAACAGCTCTTAGATAGGGAATTTCAATCAGGCTGTTGATTGAAGGGGGATATCAAGGGAATTTCCCAGATACAAAATTGTATGTATACAACTATGTTGTATAAAGAAAACTGCATAGTGGTGTACATTTCAAAGTTGAAATACAGTCTGCATTGGCTGCCGATCAATTTCCGGTCACAATTCAAAGTGTTGGTTATGACCTTTAAAGCCCTTCATGGCATCGGACCAGAATATCTCCAAGACCGCCTCCTGCCGCACGAATCCCAGCGACCGATTAGGTCCCACAGAGTGGGCCTTCTCCGGGTCCCGTCAACTAAACAATGCCGGTTGGCGGGTCCCAGGGGGAGAGCCTTCTCTGTGGCGGCGCCGGCTCTCTGGAACCAACTCCCCCCGGAGATTAGAACTGCCCCTACTCTTCCTGCCTTCCGAAAACTCCTTAAGACTCACCTTTGCCGAGGTGAGGAAACTAAACATCTCCCCTGGGCATGTTAATTTATACATGGTATGCTTGTGTGTGTGTTTGCTATTACATGGGGTTTTTCTTAAATCGTTAAATATTTTAATTAATTGGATTGTTGTGACTGTTTTTACTTGTTGTGAGCCGCCCCGAGTCTTCGGAGAGGGGCGGCATACAAGTCCAACTAATAAATAAATAAAGAAATAATTTTTTTTTTTCAATTTAGGTCTATCTGTATCCAACTCCAGATGGCTCACAATAAAAATAAACATAAAATTCGGATCAAAACAAGATGGGTTGTGGTTACTATGCAGAAACATACACACAAGATATGTTCTACAAAGTATGGAATAAATGGTACATCTGGCTGGAGAAAAGACAACATACAACTACTGTACATCATGATCCTTTTACCCCTCACCCAAACAACTATCCCACAAACTTATAAAATAACATTATGAATCATTGATAAAAGGATGAACTAATTCAAAATGACAAAAACTTAAACTCTAACTAAAGTTTAGAAACTTAAAACTTTCATCTATACTGATAGTAAAGATCTTAAAAGTTGTAGAGTAATTGGGTCAACAGATAAGCTGACATTATTTACGACATCTGATAAATTTATAGATATGAATTTATCTCTTTTTCTTTTTCTCTCTTCTCTTTCCTTCCCCCTTTTCTCTCTTTTTCTCTCTCTTTAGCCTTATTTTCTTCTATACATGTAAGTGTGTATTTTGATTTATAACTGTATACTCTAAATTCATATACATTTGTACCAATATTCGCACAGTCCTTTTTCTTTATGCATCCCCTCCCCTATTTATGTTCAATAAAGATTATATTTTCTTTTTAAAAAAGAAAAATCCAATAAGGGGCTGTAGTTTAAGCCAAGGCCAAGAAGAACAACAGATCTTCAAGGCCTTTGTGAAATGCCAACAAAGTACCAGCGAGCAGCAACCTGAATGTAAGGGGGCAACTCATTACAGAGAGCAGGGAAGGCCCGCTTCCTGAATACTCATAGGCGTTTTATTAAACATCGCTGCTTAATCAAAGGAACCTGGAGCATGCTAACAGTTCCAGCATATACCAGCTGGGCAAGAAGTATGAAAGATAAATAGTGCTACAAGGAAGGGAAGGAAGGAAGGAAGGAAGGAAGGAAGGAAGGAAGGAAGGAAGGAAGGAAGGAAGGATAAAACAGGGCTCTCAATCCTCAACTCTCACTGTATACTAAGGGCCAATAGCATCAAAGGCTACTGTGGAGCAAAAGGATGGATATGCCAACTCCATCCTAGAGCCAACCATCCATCAGTGCAACCAAAGCTTTCTCAATCCTGAGTCCTGGACTGAGACTCAACTGAATTGGATCTGAATAATCCATTTTTTAGAAGATTGACGGCAGAAAAAGACCTCATGGCCCATCTAGCCTGCCCTTATACTATTTCCTGCATTTTATCTTAGGATGGATATATGTTTGTCCCAGGCACATTTAAATTCAGTTACTGTGGATTTACCAACCACGTCTGCTGGAAGTTTGTTCCAAACATCTACTACTCTTTCTCACGTTGCTTCTGATCTTTCCGCCAACCTCAGATCGTGCCCCCTTGTTCTTGTGTTCACTTTCCTATTAAAAACACTTCTGAACCTTATTTAACCCTTTAACATATTTAAATGTTTCGATCATGTCCCCCCTTTTCCTTCTGTCCTCCAGACTATACAGATTGAGTTCATGAAGTCTTTCCTGAGAAGTTTTATGCTGAAGACTTTCCACCATTTTTGTAGCCTGTCTTTGGACCTGTTCAATTTTATCGAAATCTTTTTGTAGGTGAGGTCTCCAGAACTGAACACAGTATTCCAGGGTAGCAAGGGTAGCAATTGTCTAAATATGTTGGGTCCAAGACTAGCCCTTTGAGGAGGGGGCACACCACTGCCTCCTTCATGGCTAACACCCCTCTCAGAGAGGATTATATCTCAGTACCAATTATAGGATTAGATTAGATTAGATTAGATTTATTGGATTTATATGCCTCCCCTCTCCGCAGACTCGGGGCAGCTCACAACAATGGTAAAAACAGTACATAGTAACAAATCTAATATTTAGCAATCTAAATTACAGTTTTAGGTTAAAAAGCCCAAAAAAAGAAACCCCAATACTGTATATAAAAAACAAGCACACAATCGAATCATACACAAAACTACATGGGCAAGGGGGGGATGTTTCAATTCCCCCATGTCTGACGGCAGAGGTGGGTTTTAAGGAGTTTACAAAAGACAAGGAGGGTGGGGCAATCCTAATCTCTGGGAGGAGCTGGTTCCAGAGGGTCAGAACCACCACAGAGAAGGCTCTTCCTCTGGGTCCCGCCAGACGACATTGTTTAGTCAACGGTACCCGGAGAAGGCCAACTCTGTGGGACCTAACCGGCCGCTGGGAATCGTGCGGCAGAAGGCAGTCTTGCAGATATCCTGGTCTGATGCCATGTAGTGCTTTATAGGTCATAACCAACACTTTGAATTGTGACTGGAAACTGATCGGCAACCAATGCAGACTGCGGAGTGTTGGAGTAACATGGGCATACTTAGAGAAGCCCATGATTGCTCTAGCAGCTGCATTCTGCACGATCTGAAGTTTCCGAACACTTTTCAAAGGTATCCCCATGTAGAGAGCATTACAGTAGTCGAGCCTCGAGGTGATGAGGGCATGAGTGACTGTGAGCAGTGACTCCCGATCCAAATAGGGCACCTCCCTGGCTGTTTTCATAACCCAAGAGCCAGATCCAATAAACAGGTGACTAAACTTAAACAGTGCAGAGAATCCTGCCCACTTCCTCAGCAGTCACCAATTCAAACTCATTCTAGACCCCACCACAAAACTGAAATCCAAGAATCTCGCCGTATGTTATACAAAAGAACAAAAGTCCTTTTTATGCTGAACTATGCGAGCCCTGGAAGATTAATAAATACCGGATGAAAAGAAGGAAACTAATAGCTTTTCCACCGCAGGATCAAGCAGGCACAATTATGGGGCTACCACTTTGAATGAGGAAAAGTTATTTATTGTTTATTTATTTATTTATTTATTATTTGGATTTGTATGCCGCCCCTCTCCAAAGACTCGGGGCGGCTCACAACAACTGAAAAACAATCCAATACATAATCCAATTAATTAAAATATTAAAAGTTTAAAAAAAACCCTATACTAACATACACACACACAAGCATACCATGTATAAATTCAGCGGGCCCAGGGGGAGATGTTTAGTTTCCCCATGCCTGACGGCAAAGGTGGGTTTTGAGAAGTTTACGGAAGGCAGGAAGAGTAGGGGCAGTTCTGATCTCCGGGGAGAGTTGGTTCCAGAGAGTCGGTGCCGCCACAGAGAAGGCTCTCCCCCTGGGGCCCGCCAACCGACATTGTTTAGTTGACGGGACCCGGAGGAGGCCCACTCTGTGGGACCTAATCAGTCGCTGGGATTCGTGCGGCAGAAGGCAGTCTCGGAGATATTCTGGTCCGATGCCATGAAGGGCTTTAAAGGTCATAACCAACACTTTGAATTGTGACCGGAAACTGATCGGCAGCCAATGCAGACTGCGGAGTGATGGTGAAACATGGGCATACCTGGGTAAGCCCATGACTGCTCTCGCAGCTGCATTCTGCACGATCTGAAGTTTCCGAACACTTTTCAAAGGTAGCCCCATGTAGAGAGCATTACAGTAGTCAAACCTCGAGGTGATGAGGGCATGAGTGACTGTGAGCAATGAGTCCCGGTCCAGATAGGGCCGCAACTGGTGCACCAGGCGAACCTGGGCAAACGCCCCCCTCGCCACAGCTGAGAGATGGTTTTCTAATGTGAGCTGTGGATCGAGGAGGACGCCCAAGTTGCGGACCCTCTCTGAGGGGGTCAATAATTCCCCCCCAGGGTAATGGACGGACAGATGGGATTGTCCTTGGGAGGCAAAACCCACAGCCACTCCGTCTTATCTGTTAGTCCAACCCAGAATGATTGTTTTATTTTATTTTTTTAATTTCTCATACAAATATAGTATTGTATTGAAGTATGTTTAACATAATATAAGTATAAAGTAGAGATAGAAAAGATAAAAAGACTTTAGGACAGGAATGATAGGTATGAAGGTGTACTTATGTATGTCCCTTACAGACCTCTTAGAAAAGGAGAGAGGTCTATTGTAGATAATGTAAGATTGAAGATTTTGGGATTGACGGAAGAAACAACAGAGTCCGGTAGTGAATTCCAGATGAATTCCCTTAGACTATCCATGATTGACCTTTCCAGGTTCCTTAGAGGTCAGTAAGGGGCGTGCATAAGTGCACTGGTGTGCCTTCCGTCCCCTGTCCAATTGTCTCTCCTTATCTCATTTATCTTTTCTTCCTTTCAAATTTGTTCACCTATACTTTTATATCTTTTCTTCTACTCGTTTCTTTAGTTATGTCACTACATATCTGTTCTCTTCAATGTGTATTATGTATTGGACTAAATAAATAAATAAAAATAAATAAATGTTGAAATCGTATTTTCTGCGGTCTAGTTTGGAGCGATTTACATTTAGTTTGTATCTATTACGTGCTCTTGTGTTGTTGTTAGAGGTGAAGTAGTCGCTAACAGGGAGTACATTGTGATGTATGATTTTATGAACAACAGTTAAATCAGTTTGGAGGCGGCGTAGCTGTAAATTTTCTAAACATAGTAATTGAAGTCTGGAGGAGTAAGGTAATTTGTTGCGTCAGGTAGTTATATGAGTCCTCAAAGGAGCGGACACTCAAAGGTGACCAAATTCCACCTTCCAAATCTGTAGAGAGCCTATTTGTACAGCCAAAGCTCCTGGTGTGTTTGTGTTATTCTTGCTGATTTGTTCCTAGATACAAAGAAGGAGGGGAAGGGGGGGAATCTCACAAGGGAGTCTTTGCTTGCCGCTGATTTATTACTTCTTCCGATTATTGCTTTTGGCACCTTCCTTCTTCTTTTTTCCTCCTTCTTCAAAGGCTTTGTTCTGAGGTCATCCCCTAAACCAGTCAAGATTTATAGAGGCAGCCTTAGGACACGCTCAGAGATTTCTGCACGTAATGGTGACATTACCTAGAAAAATTAAGGCACTGACCACAATGATTATAACTTTCCTGGTTATAACTACTTTGCCTTAGAGACCGTGTCAGCTGGCCAAAAAAAGCCAAAGGAGAAAAGCTTCCCAAATGTGCCTTGTTTGGGGGGCTCTTTTCTTCTGCTGGTCATTTCTTCTGATCTGATTTTGAAGAGCAGCCTGTACTTAGGGCAGTTGTAACCAGAGCCCAGACCTGCGACAAAAAAAAGAAGAAGAAAATCAGAGTTCAGATGGCATGTTTGGGTTACTCATTAACAATTACACAGGATGATAACATTAGATGTGTCTCACTTTCCAAATGTTATCACACCAACACTCCGGGAGCTGCATTGGCTCCCAATTGGTACTCACAACTGGAGTACACTGAGAGCTTATACACCAAAGACAAATTCCTTGTGTGTCCAATCACACTTGATCAATAAAGGATTCTGTTCTGTTCTGTTCTACTCTACTCTATTCTATATTCTATTCCACTCCACTCCACTACATTCCATTCCATTCCATTCTATTCTATTCTATTCTATATTCTATTTCACTCCACTCCACTCCACCCCATTCCATTCTACTCTATTATATATTCTATTCTATATTCTATTTCACTCCACTCCACCCCATTCCATTCCATTCTACTCTATTATATATTCTATTCTATATTCTATTTCACTCCACTCCACCCCATTCCATTCTACTCTGTTCTATTATATATTCTATTCTATATTCTATTTCACTCCACTCCACCCCATTCTATTCTATTCTATTCAATTCTATTCTATATTCTATTTCACTCCACTCCACCCCATTCCATTCCATTCTACTCTGTTCTATTAAATATTCTATTCTATATTCTATTTCACTCCACTCCACCCCATTCCATTCCATTCTACTCTGTTCTATTATATATTCTATTCTATATTCTATTTCACTCCACTACATTCCATTCCATTCGATTCCGTTCTATTCTATATTCTATTTCACTCCACTCCACCCTATTCCATTCTATTCTACTCTACTCTATTATATATTCTATTCTATATTCTATTTCACTCCACTACATTCCATTCCATTCCATTCTATTCAATTCTATTCTATATTCTATTTCACTCCACTCCACCCCATTCCATTCCATTATATTCAATTCTATTCTATATTCTATTTCACTGCACTCCACCCCATTCCATTCCATTCTACTCTGTTCTATTATATATTCTATTCTATATTCCATTTCACTCCACTACATTCCATTCCATTCCATTCTATTCAATTCTATTCTATATTCTATTTCACTCCACTCCACCCCATTCCATTCCATTCTACTCTGTTCTATTCTATATTCTATTCTATATTCTATTTCACTCCACTACATTCCATTCCATTCCATTCCATTCTATTCTATTCTATTCTATTCTATTCTATTCTATATTCTATTTCACTCCACTCCACCCTATTCCATTCTATTCTACTCTACTCTATTATATATTCTATTCTATATTCTATTTCACTCCACTACATTCCATTCCATTCTATTCTATTCTATTCTATATTCTATTTCACTCCACTCCACCCCATTCCATTCTATTCTATTCTATTCTATTCTATTCTAAATGGATGTCCAATTTCTTCTTTAAAACTTCCAGTGTTGGAGCACCCACAACCTCTGGAGGCAAGCTGTTCCACTGTAATTGTTCTCACTGTCAGGAAATTTCTCCTTAGTTCTAGGTTGCTTCTCTCCTTTGATTAGTTTCCATTCATTGCTGCTTGTTCTGCCTTCAGATGCTTTAGGATCACCCACCCACCCCTGGATTCCTTATGACGGCCCCTTAGATATTGGAGCCCTGCTATCATGTTACCCCAGTCCTTTCTTTTCATCAAAGTAGACATACCCAGTCCCTGCAAGTGTTCTTCATATGTCTTAGTCCCCTAGTCATCTTTGTTGTTCTTCTCTGCACTCTTTCTAGAGTGTCAACATTATTGTGGTATATAAACCCAGTCTGTTACAGTGGTTCTTAACCTTTCTAACCCTTAATATAATTCCTCATGCTGTGGTGACCTCCAACCATAAGTCTAGCGCTGATTCTCCCAACAGAGCTTTGAGATGATTGGCTGGAAGGTCAGGGGAATACACCCACTGTAAACGCCTGATTGGTCGGATTGTAAAAATATGTTCCAAGGCACCAGAATAGAAGCTTTGGGAAATTTGGTCTTAGGCGACCTCTGTGAAACGGTCATTCGACCCCCAAAGGGATCCTGACCCCCAAGTTGAGAACCCCTGGTTTATAAACTCTTGATTAGAATTTGAATTCAGTGTACTGTGTGTGAATCTGAAACATGGTTAATTCACTGCCCAGGTTTTACAACTTGTCCAAACTTAGTCACTGAGTAGTCTTCACCTCAGCTTGACAAGATGCTGGCAAAATGATTTACAAATACAGTGGTACCTCGAGATACGAGTTTAATTCGTTCCGGACCTGGGCTCTTAAGTCGAGCAGCTCTTATCTCGAACGACTTTTCCCCATAGGAATTAATGTAAATAATTTTAATTGGTTCCAGCCCTCAAAAAACTCACAAAGTTAGTCTAAATTATGCAGAAAGACATGTTTTTAATGAAGAAATGTACATGTACATATAAATGAATAATGAAGTTTCTTTCACTTAACTTGTAAACTTTCTTAAACTTTTAAATTTACATATGTTCAACTTCTCTGCCACCCAATCCTGTAGGACAGAGGTCCCCAACCCTTTTTGCACCAGGGACCGGCTTTAAGCGATCAAGAGAGGAATGGGTGAATGAATGGTCGGAGGGTGGGAAGGAAGGAAGGAAAGAGGGAAGGGACAGGAACAGAGGAAGGAAGCAAGGAAACTTATGAAAGGGGAGAGTAAGAGAGGAATGAGTGAAGGGAGGGAGGGAGGGAAGAAGGTGGGAAGGAGAAAGAAAAGAAGAAATAGAGGAAGGGAAGGTAAAAGAGAGAAAGAAAAAGAGAAAGAAAGAAAGAAAGAAAGAAAGAAAGAAAGAAAGAAAGAAAGGGGGAAGGGACAGGAACAGAGGAAGGAAGCAAGGAAACTTATGAAAGGGGAGAGTAAGAGAGGAATGAGTGAAGGGAGGGAGGGAGGGAAGAAGGTGGGAAGGAGAAAGAAAAGAAGAAATAGAGGAAGGGAAGGTAAAAGAGAGAAAGAAAAAGAGCAAGAAAGAAAGAAAGAAAGGGGGAAGGGACAGGAACAGAGGAAGGAAGCAAGGAAACTTATGAAAGGGAAGAGTAAGAGAGGAATGAGTGAAGGGAGGGAGGGAGGGAAGAAGGTGGGAAGGAGAAAGAAAAGAAGAAATAGAGGAAGGGAAGGTAAAAGAGAGAAAGAAAAAGAGCAAGAAAGAAAGCTGCAAGCACCCCCACGAGCCCCCCAGGCCGGCTGCAACCTTTTAAAACACGCGCGCCGCTTCGCAGCTGTCTCCTGAAGCCAAACGCGGAAGTTAGCATTTGGCTTCAGGAGACAGCTCCTTGGCGCTTGTATCTCGAATTTGGGCTTGTAAGTAGAACAAAAATATCTCTCCCCTCCCAGCTCTTATCTCGATTTGCTCTTAAGTAGAGCAGCTCTTATGTCGGGGTTCCACTGTAGATGAAAGTGAAATGAAAGAAATAGTAGAAAATATACATAAGATTAAGAACACAAGAGTTAAAGAGATGAGAAGAAAAATCTTACATAAATGGTATTATACACCAGCACAACTTGCACACTTCCAGGGGAAAGAGAAAGGTAATTGTTGGCACGGTTGCCAAAAGAAAGGAATTTTCATGCATATGTTCTGGGAGTGTGTAGAAATTTAGAAATTTTGGAAGGAAGTGCAGAACAAAATAAATAAAATGTTAAATATTAATTGGACAATTACAAAAGAAATAGCGATTTTAATTAAACAAAGAGAACTAAGAGATTTTAAAGAAATAAAAACTGCAGCACTGGAAAGCGCTCAAGCGGTAGTGGTATTGGGTTGGAAAGAGTCTATAAAATGGACACTACAGAACTGGTACTGGTACATGGTGGATCACATTCATTTTGAAATCATGTAAATAAGATTAAACAACTTTGATGAAAATAAACTGGAGAAGCTGATGGCACGATGGAATAAGGTGAAAGGTTATATGCTGAGTAGAATCTGTGACGCAAATGTGAAAAATAAACTCCAATCACTCTTTCAATAATAACAAATGCAAAGTAGAGCCAAGGAAATATATATATATAAACTAGTAAATATTTGAACCCCCCCGCAATTGGTGGTGGTGGTGATGGTTTTTTGTCAGTCAGGTGATGGGCACACGCACTGTGCACTGTTTTATGTTTGTTTTATGTAACTATATTTACAAAATCAATAAAAATATATATTTTTTTAAAAAGAGTAGTCTTCACCTCTCCTTTGCCACACCTTCAAAGCGAGGCCCTCCTTGAGTGAGAGAGCAACCCTGGTGGGCTGGATTACTTGTGAAGGAAGAAACCTTTCTGCTAGAGCAGGCTTGAGCATGTCAGCTCCCCAGGGGGAGAGCACAAGGCAGATGTTATAGCAAACCCACCCTCTCTTTTTCTAAAAACACCATAAGAACATTAAAAAAACAGTGGCAAAGTAGCTGGGAAGACTGGTGGATAGAGTAAGGTGCGCAAAAGTACAACTTGGAGTTAGATCTTGAACTGAAAAGAGTGATGTAGGCACAGGGGATTAACCAGAAGATGCTGGATTCAGCGTCTATTGGAATTTAAGCCCATTGAGTTTAAATTCCAATGGATGCTGAATTCAGTATCTTCCGGTTAATCCTCTGTGCCCACACCACTCTTTTTAATGGTATGGGCACAGGTTTAAGGTTTAAAAGATGTTCTGTCGGGCTCTCTGGTAGAATCTCCCAAAAATTCACAGGTAAAAATTTCAGACACACACACATTTGAAAATTCAAAACAATGGTCTTTATAACGAAAATTCACTTAAACTAAGCCCTCTTTTTGTACAGCAAAGAGGACTCGTCTCCAAACAAACTGGTAATTGGTACAAGTCCCTTATCAGTTCTGTGATACTTAGCTTGCAGCTGTGAGGCAATTCACAGTCCTTCTTCTTTCACAAAGTGAAACACACTTTGCCCTGGTTTAGTTTCAAAGCGGGGGGAAAGCAACACACCAAGGTTGAAGTCAGCAAGGCAGGCACGAAACACAACGATCAGATAATCCTCCACAATGGCCAAACCCACAGGCTGCTATTTAAAGCAGCCTCACTAATTACCACAGCCCCACCCAACCACAGGTGGCCTCATTTTCTTTGATAATAATCTCTCAGTTGTTGCTGCCTATGCATCGCTCTCCGCATGCGTGGCTGTATCATTAACTCTTGTTCTGAATCTAAGGAGGAGAGAGATAATTGATCTCCTTCTGAGCTGTCTGCCACACTTTCCTCCTCCCTGTCATTCATGTCTTCTTGGTCAGAGGAGCTTTCATCAGCAGATTCCACTGGGAGCAAAACAGACCTGCGGCATGTGGATGTCTCCCCCACATCCACAGTCCTTGGGGCAGGAGCTGGGCCAGAGCTAACCACAACAGAAGAGAGAGTATTTAAGAATCCAGGCCTTCATGTCTTTAGCAATAGCACTTAGACTTATATACCATTTTATAATGCTGGATAGATAGATAGATAGATAGATAGATAGATAGATAGATAGATAGATAGATAGATAGATAGATAGATAGATAGATAGATAGATAGATGATAGATAGATAGATAGATAGATAGATAGATAGATAGATAGATAGATAGATAGATAGATAGATAGAATTCTTTATTGGCCAAATGTGATTTGACACACAAGGAATTTTTCTTTGGTGCATATGGTCTCAGTGTACATAAGAGAAAAGATACATAATAAGCAATGAAGAAACAATCAATATTAATAAAAATCTTAAGGACACGAGCAACAAGTTACAGTCATAAGTGGGAGGAAATGGTTGATAGGAATGATGAGGAAAAAACTAGTAGTAATAGTAGTGCAGACTTAGCAAATAGTTTGACAGTGTTGAGGGAATTATTTGTTCAGCAGAGTTATGGCATTCAGGAAAACACTGTTCTTGTGTCTAGTTGTCTTGGTGTGCAATGCTCTACAGCAACATTTTCAGGATAGGGGCTGAAACAGTTTGGGTCCAGAATGTGAGGGGTCAATAAATATTTTTTTACAGCCCTCTCTAAGCAGTTTACAGTGTCAGCAATCTGGGTTCTCACTTTACCCACCTTGGAAGGATGGAAGGCTGAGTCAGCCTTGAGTCAGTGAAATTCAAACTGGTGGCAATTGGCAGTCATAAAAATTAGCCTGCCCTGCAGTACTGCACTCTAACCATTGTGCCACCATGGTTCATAAGCCAGCGTTTCCCGGACTTGGCCATTTTTAAGATATGCGGACTTCAACTCCCAGAATTCCCCAGCCAGGCAACACATCTTGATCAAGTAACATTGCAAACTAGGCAGTCTTGATCTCCCATCTTTGGGGTGTTCAGTAAGTCGCAGCCATTGGAGAGTTTGCAAAATGCAAATGGGGATGAAAACATGGGATTCATAAGAACATTATTATTATTATTATTCCGGTCACAATTCAAAGTGTTGGTTATGACCTATAAAGACCTTCATGGCACCGGACCAGGATATCTGCGAGACCGCCTTCTGCCGCACGAATCCCAGCGGCCGGTTAGGTCCCACAGAGTTGGTCTTCTCCGGGTCCAGTCGACTAATCAATGTCGTCTGGCGGGACCCAGGGGAAGAGCCTTCTCTGTGGCGGCTCCGACCCTCTGGAATCAACTCCCCCCAGAGATTACGACTGCCCCCACCCTCCTTGCCTTTCATAAGTAAACTCATTAAAACCCACCTCTGTCATCAGGCTTGGGGGAACTGAGACATCCCCCCTTGCCTATGTAATTTTGTGCATGATATGACGGTGTGTATGTATTCTATCTATTGTTTTTTTGTTTTTTTTTTAGACTTTGTAATGTAAAAATGTTATTTTAGATTTTAATTATTAGATTTGTTACCATGTATTGTTTTTATCACTGTTGTGAGCCGCCCCGAGTCTACGGAGAGGGGCGGCATACACATCTAATTAATAATAATAATAATAATAATAATAATAATAATAATAATAATTAATTTATTAGATTTGTATGCCGTCCCTCTCCGTAGACTCGGGGCGGCTCACAACAGTGATAAAAACAATACATGGTAACAAATCTAATAATTAAAATCTAAAATAACAGTTTTACATTAAAAAGTCTAAAAAGAAAAAAAAACCAATAGATAAAATACATACACACAGTCATATCATGCACAAAATTACATAGGCATAAGAAGAGCCATGCTGAATCGGGCCAAAGCCCATTGAGTCCAGCATTCTGTGTCACACAGTGGCCCACCAATTCTACGTGGAGATCTTGAGCAGAAGGCAAAACCCATCCCTTTCCCTTGACCCCCAACAAATGGTACTCAAGGGAATCTTGCCTGCCTCAACCAACATAGAGGTGGAACTTGGACTATTGGTTTCAATAACCAATTCATAGGCTGTGCCGAGGCATTTCTCTGACAAAAGAACTATTATGAGCCGCCTCTTGTACCTTTGGTGAGGGAAGGGGGCTTCCTAACTATAATCAAAGTAATTCTAGCCTCATCTTAGTGGAGATATTTCTCAGTATCCCACTCTTGAAAGCCCACATCTGAGCTTGTGATGACTGCTATAGAGAGAGAGAGCTGGGAATAGTAACAAAACTATTGTGCTTCGTTTTCACCCACTTGAGGTCTAGATCAGTGCTACTCAATCTTGGCAACTTCTAAGATGTCTGGACTTCTATTCCCGGATTTTCCCAGCTATGTTGCCAAGGTTTGGAAATAGCGGTAGCCCCCATCTGATGAGTCACTGAAAGGGACAAAAGGCAGGGAGGCCCTCACACCAGGGGCAAACCCAGAGGGCTGGAAGTATCAAATAGCCTTTGTAAGAGACAATCCATACAGGTGTTTTCAGAAGGATCCCTTCTGCCATCTTCAGGTCTTACAAATACACTGACCGCCTCTTTTGCAACCTGCTGCTTTCCCTGTTGCTTGAAAATCTCTCCTTACACCTGCACACCTGTTGGCAATTGCTAAGGAGAGTGGAGGATGAAAGAGCCCAGGAAGTCGAGGGCCGCACTTACCTTTCCCTACCAGATCGGTCCCAGAGGCCGATGTGGGTGCAGGCGCCGATGTGGGTGCAGGCCGATGTGGGTGCTCTCCGTGCAAGAATTTGTTTCCATGCATGCACAGAAGCAACGGAATTGGCAAAAATTTGCATACGAGGATGTTCACACGCATGAGATTTTAGCGATTTACACTGATTTGTTTGGTTCCGCGCATACGCAGAAGCAAATTGTTTTGCGGAGGGGGCCCGGGGGGGCACAGCGGGGACGAGCAGATGTGCACGTATTGCCGTTTCCGCTAACAGATCGGCAATCCTAGGCGTATTGGGGGCAGCCCAATACTGAGATCAGACCAAGTTCGCTTGGTTGGGAACATCTTTTGAGCCTCGTAATATCTGCATTATTATAGCCCCCAACAAGTATGTATGTATGTATGTATGTATGTATGTATGTATGTATGTATGTATGTGTTTATTTGTTTGTTTGTTTGTTTGTTTGTTTATTTAATTGGATTTGTATGCCACCCTTCTTCGAGGACTGGGGGCAGCTCACAGCATATATAAAGACACAATAGTACAGTAATCCAATTAATATACATAAAAATTATCTTTAAAAATTATAACTTTGAAAACTTTCATTAACATTCATTCAATAAAATCATACTGGAAGTAAGCCAGGGGGCAAGGGTATGACCTTAACGTAAGGTGGCAAAAATCCAGACAACCACTTTTTGGCAGAGTGGCAGTACCGTTCCAGATCTGGGAGGCAGCGCTTGGGGAGCTCAGCCCACATCACACACAAAGGTTATCCATTAAGCCCTATATGACTTAGGGCAGTGATGGGCTCCTACGGGAATGGTCAGGAACGCAGTTCCAGTAGCAAAATTTAGAGCTCCACCCCAGAGCACCCAATTTGCAGTGAAAGATGTTGAAACAAAATGCATAAGCCACGCCCACAGTGTGGTAGTAAAAATTTTGGTAGCCCATCACTGGCTATGGGCCAGATTACCTACGGGACCGCCTCCTGCCACACAGCTCCCTATGACTGATAACGGTCCACAGGGTTGGCCTCCTCCAGGTCCCATCAGCGAAGCAGTGCCAGTTGGTGGGGCCATGGGGGAGGGTCTTCTCTGTGGGGGCACCAGCTCTCTGGAACCAGGTACCTCCTGAGATCCGGTGACATTCTGGTCACCGCACTTTAAGAAGGATATAATGGAATTGGAAAAGGTGCAAAAAACAGCACCGAGAATGATCGAGGAAATGGAGCACGTCCCTTGCAACGCCTTGGTCTCTTCAGCTTTGAAAGAGTTGACTTGATCGAAGTGTATAAAATCATGCATGGGATAGAAAAGATGGATACAGAAAAATTCTTTTCTCTATCACACAATACTAGGACGAGGGGGCACTCCCTAAAGCTCATAGGTAAGAAAGTGAAGACAAATTAATAAAGGGTCATTGGTTTATGGCAGTGATGGCGAACCTTTCTTTCCTCCAACTGAGAGTGTTACCAAGTTCTTAGAACCAGGCCAAACTGGGAGCAACCCACAGTTGACCTGCATGGCTCACTGTAATGTCTGAGAGTCCTGGGTAATCAAATAGGTTTTGTGAACTCGGGACCCAACTCACATTTCTTCTCTGCCATACTGAGAAAGCCCAAGGACTGAAATCACTCAGATGGGGAACACAGCATTGGCAGTGACTGGAACTGCACGTAATCCCAGTTAAATAAATAAACCCCAGCCCAGAGTCTCTGGAGATGATTCTGCCCATGTTTATGTCTTTGCTATAGCAATGTACACATTTCTCAGGCAAAGCCAAGGAAGAGAGAATGAATGCCCCACACTGGACAACACATTGCACTCTCACACATAGAACATAGAATAAGAGAGTTGGAAGGGACCTTGGAGGTCTTCTAGACCAGTGTTTTTCAACCAGTGTGCCGCGGCACACTAGTGTGCCGTGAGACATGGTCAGGTGTGCCGTGGGGAAATTAAACATGGGTTCCCAAACTACGGCCCACATGCCAGATACGGCCCGCGGAGGCCATTTATCCAGCCCGCCGCCAGTCGCCTCCATCCGAACATAAACATTCCCCTCCCAATCCCTCCAGCTATCAGCGACAGGAAGAGTGGAGGTACAGGGAACGCTCACTGACCAATCACCTTCTAGGATTCATCCTGACCCTTCTGGGCTCTGGGTATGTTTTTCCTATCGCAGTAAATGAGGTTGAATGTGTATAATTTTAGAAGAGCTGTGTGTGCGTGTGTGTACATACACTTTATATAGTAGATAATCAGGGGTGGGCTACTGTCCGGACGGGGGGAAGGCAGTGGGGTAGCGAAAATGGAGCTCAACCCCAGAACACCCAATTGTTGCACACCATCCTGAGTCGCCTTGAGAAGGGCGGCATAGAAATCTAATAAAGGATGGAAGGAAGGAAGGAAGGAAGGAAGGAAGGAAGGAAGGAAGGAATTTGTACTGAAAGATGTTGAAACAAAATGCATAAGCCATGCCCACAATGTGGTACTAAAAATTTTGGTACCCCATCACTGGTTGTCGGCGCGCACACACGTGCGCACCAGCGAGATTTTGCAGATCTTGTGAGGACGTGCGCAAGGGAGAGATTTCGTTGATTTTTTGCTTCCACGCATGCACAGAAGCAGAACATATCTCGTGCACGCATCCCTTCGCAAGATGTTGGTTCCTGCGCATGCGCAGGAGCAAAATCTCGCTGGATGCACACGCATGCACACGATGGGGATGCGGAGCTGCACACACAGCTCCATTTTCGCTACCAGTATACAATGTGGCACGTATCGAGTTGCTACTCCAGTGTTTCCCAACCTTGGCCACTTGAAGATATTTGGACTTCAACTCCCAGAATTCACCAGCCAGCATTCTGGGAGTTGAAGTCTAAATATCTTAAAGTGGCCAAGGTTGGGAAACACTGGAGTAGCAACCCGATAGTGCTCTGAACCTTCCTCAGGCCCTCTTACCAGATTCTGTAGTATCATCCCTTAACCCCCAACATTGATATATCCTTAGTTGCCTTTGATTTTATGGATAGTGTGTTTGGGCTGTATGACTGTTTTTAATAGGGGGTTTCTAAAGACTATGTTAACATTGGATTTGTATATGATGTTTTATTGAGCCACAATAAAATATAAATCTAATAAATTATTATTGTTTGTTTGTTTGTTTGTTTGTTTAGTTAGTTAGTTAGTTAGTCCAATACACAATAATACACAATGAAGGTAATAGAGGACACCTTCGAGGAAATAGAATTAGAGAAAGAATAGAAGAGAGAGTATAGGATAAAATAATTCAATTCAATTCAATTCAATTTATTAGATTTGTATGCCGGGATCAATGAGAGAATAGAAGAAAGATATAGGGATAGAAGAGAAGATATATGGGACATAGGAGAGACAATAGGACAGGGGTCGGAAGGCACTCTAGCGCACTTATGCACGCCCCTTACTGACCTCTTAGGAGTCTGGAGAGGTCAACTGTGGACAGTCTAAGTGTAAAATGTTGGGGGTTAGGGGATGATACTATGGAGTCCGGTAATGAGTTCCACGCTTCAACAACCCGATTACTAAAGTCATATTTTTTATTTTGCATCTGGGCATATTGCGGCTGGGGGTGTCTGTGTGAGGCATCAGCTCAAATCACCTGCAAGGGGGTGGGGGAGCCTGGAAAGGATTATTCATTCCAGGGAGGCTGGCTCCTGGCAGGCCCGGAGGGGGAGGCAGGGGTGCCAAAATCAGCAGCTGCCCGCCAGAGGCCTACTTCCATGTCTGCCTCGTCCCGCAGGCCTGACAAACAGCAGCCCCCTCCCCCCACTTTCAGCAACTGGCTCCATCTTGGCAAGCGGACAGCTGCCCTCTGGGGAAGGGTGTGTGTTGTCCACATCTGTGATGTTTACTGGTCCTGCTTGGTTTGTGTGTGTGTGTGTGTGTAAGTGGTACAGGCAGCTGCGGCCTGCGGTGGGATATTCTTTCCTGGCAAGCAGGGAGGGAAAGACGCCCCTCTCTCTGGAGAAGGGACTCTTGAGGAGGGACCTTCTGAAGACCAACACCCTCCTCAGGAGTGAGTCTGAACCATTAGTGACCCGCTGGTGAGGTAATTTTGGCGTGACGGATCCGGTTCTGTCTGTGTCAGTTTGTGCTCGCCGCCATCTTTTTTTCCGGAATTTTCGGGCCTGTTTTCCTGCCTCTGGATGGCTTCTCCTCATTCTGTGCTTTGGGGAAAAAAAGCCCTCCCACCCACCCACCCCTGGGTTAAAATCACCTTTATTTCATCATCCTCAGGCCGAATCCACCTTCTGAGCATGCACGTAAGTGAAATTGCATAAGGGGATGTGCGCGAAATGTCGCAATGCAAACCAGTGACAAAACATAAGTGGAACCCACCAGACTCTGCTCGACACAGGAATCCAAATAGAAGCATTTTGACCGAAGGGCTTAAAAAAAAATCCAGCGAAGGGAAAATCTACCACAGTTCCACAAACACGTTATTTAAAAATAAGTCAATCAAAAATGACCTTCTTGAACCTGGCAACTATTACTTTATGACCTACCCCCTTTCTTTCAGGGGAAAGTACAGGTAGTCCTCGGTTTACGACCACATTTTGAGACCAAAATTTCTGCTAAGGAAGACCATGTAGTGGCCAGTCAGGTCCCACAGAACTGGCCTTCTCCAGGTCCTGTCAGCTAAGGAATGCAGTTTAGTGGGACCCAGAGGAAGAGCCTTCTCTGTGGCATCCCCAGCCCTTTGGAACCAACTCCCTCCAGAGATTCATACTGCTCCCACCCTCCCGGCCTTTTGTCAGGTTTTAAAAATTCACCTTTGCTGGCAGGCTTGGGGCCGTTGAGCACTGGCATCTTGCTGTAGCCGAATGTATGATTGTCATGAATGAATGTGGATGGACTGTTTTAATAATTGGGGTTTTACATTAGATTTTAAGTTTGGATTTCTTACATGTTCTATTTGTATTTTATTCCTATTTGTAAGCCGCCCTGAGTTTAGGGAGAAGGGTGGCCTAGAAATCCAGATAGATAAGTAGATAGGTAGATAGGTAGGTAGATAGATAAATAGATATAGATGATAGATAGGTGATAGATAGATAGATAGATAGATAGATAGATAGATAGATAGATAGATAGATAGATAGATAGATAGATAGATAGATACGTAGATGATTGATAGAGAGATAGATAGAAATAGATGATAGATAGAAACAGGTGATAGATGATAGATAGATAGATAGATAGATAGATAGATAGATAGATAGATAGATAGATAGAAAGAAAGAAACAGATGATGGACAAACAGACAGACAGAGAGAGAGAGAAATTTGTTGTGAATTTTGCCTCAACTGGAGATCTTTCTTGCCACAGATGTTCAATGAGTCCCTGCAAATTGTTACGTTAGTAACCCAGTTGTTGTCATTAATCTGGCTTCCCCTTTGATGTGGCTTGTGGGACAGTTGCAAAAGGTGATCATCACATGACCCCGGGACCTTGCAACCGTCATAAATATGAATCAGTTGCCAAGTGTCTGGATTTTGATCATGTGATGCTGCAACGGTTTTGTGAGAAAGTCATTTTTCCTCCCAGGGCCCTTTTAACTTTGAACGGTCACTAAACAGCAATAGCACTTAAAATTATACACCACTTTACAGTGCCTTACATATTGCCCCCCAAACAATCTGGGTCCTCATTTTACCCACCTCGGAAGGATGGAAGGCTGAATCAACCTTGAGCCTGGTGAGATTCGATCAAACAAATTGCAGGCAGCCTGCAGAAGTAGCCTGCAGTATTGAATTCTAACCACTGTGTCACCATTACAATGAACTGCTATAAATCGAGGACTACCTGTAGTACTTCGATTCATGCCCAGTTTCTTCCATCAAAGGCTTTATCCTTTACTCTTGGATCTAGATTTGAAGGCAAGTGGGAAAAGGAGGGGCTAGAAAGGTGGCCTCTCTCTCCAGCGTGGCTGTGTGATTTAATCCGGCTTTTGGATGTCACGCCTGCTGGGAGTGCCTGAAGGGACGACCTCAGACAACCCAGGTTGGCTCAGGCGAGCTCTTTTTTTCTACCAGGGTCCCTCATTCGGCTCCAAGAGCAGCGCCATCGTTCTGCACATACCACTCGACAAAGGAGATTCACAAACATGACCCCAATCATAGAAACATAGAAGATTGACGGCAGAAAAAGACCTCATGGCCCATCTAGTCTGCCCTTATACTATTTCCAGCATTTTATCTTAGGAGGGATATATGTTTATCCCAGGCATGTTTAAATTCAGTTGCTGTGCATTTACCAACCACGTTTGCTGGATGTTTGTTCCAAGCATCTACTGCTCTTTTAGTAAAATAATATTTTTCTCATGTTGCTTCTGATCTTTTCCCCAACTAACCTCAGATTGTGTCCCCTTGTTCTTGTGCTCACTTTCCTAATAAAAACTTTCCTAATAAAAACACCTAATAAAAACACTATTTAGCCCTTTAACATATTTAAATGTTTCGATCATGTCCCCCCCCTCTTTTTCCCCCCTTCTGTCCTCTAGACCAGTGTTTCCCAACCTTGGCAACCTGAAGATTTAGCCCTTTAACTTATTTAAATGTTTCCATCATGTGTCCCCCCCCCACTTTTTTTCCCCCTTCTGTCCTCTAGACCAGTGTTTCCCAACCTTGGCAACTTGAAGATATCTGGACTTCAACTCCCAGAATTCCCCAGCCAGCATTTGCTGGCTTGGGAATTCTGGGAGTTGAAGTCCAAATATCTTCAAGTTGCCAAGATTGGGAAACACTGGCCTACACCCATAATTCAATGCCTGAGAAGGGCGAAAATAGCTTCCCATGCCCCCTGGAGGCCTGTTTCCCAACTTCTGGTGGGTCCAATAGGCTCGTGTTTCACCCTCCCCATGCTCCAAAGGCTTCCCTGGAGCCAGGGGAGGGTAAAATACCTTCCCCCATCCCCCTGGAGGCTCTCTGTAAGCCAAAAACGTCCCCCTAGAGCCTCTGTGTGAGCCAAAAATCAGCTGGCCGGCACACGCATGCACCTTGGAGCTGAGCTAGGCGACGGCTCGCGTGCCAGCAGATATGGCTCCGCGTGCCAGCTGTGGCACCCATGCCATAGGTTCACCATCACTGCCCTAGATAAATGTAGGGTCTCCTGCTTAGACAGTGGGTTGGACTAGATGACCTGCAAGATCCCTTCCAACTCTGTTAATATGTTAAATGTTATGTTAAACTCTAACCCCAACAGCTTCCAGTTACCTTTGCCCTAATTGGCTCTACCCATCCCCAAAGAGGAAGAACCCAGAGCTTTGCCAGGGTGGGAAGCATTTTCAGGTAGAGCTGGGAGAGGCTACGGCTCTTTGGATCAATGCTTTCCTTGCATTGAATAATCATTTCCAGCCTTCAAGATCTTGGAAAAAGTCAGAGCTTCTGTACCTGGGTCACCCGCAGGCAAAAAGAAGATAATAATAATAATAATAATAATAATAATAATAATAATAATAATAATAATACCGTGGGACTTCTGACTGACCGAATTCTGAAGCATAACACACCAGACATCCTGATTGTGGAGAAAAAGAAAGTATGGATCATCGACATCGCAATCCCAACAGAATTGAGGAGAAGCAGCTAGAGAAATTAGTGAAATACGAAGATCTAAAAATTGAGCTGCAACGACTCTGGCATAAGCCAGTGAAAGTGATCCCAGTGGTACTTGGCACGCTGGGCGCAGTGCCAAAGGATCTCAGTGGACATTTTATAACCATTGGTATTGACAAAATCTCCATCTGTCAATTGCAAAAGGCTGCTTTACTGGGATCGGCAAACATAATTCGCTGCTACATCAGCAGTCCTAGGTGCTTGGGAAGCGCCCGACTGGTGATGAAATATGAAATCCAGCATAGTGATCTCGTTTGCTGTGTTGTATTGATATAATAATAATAATAATAATAATAACAACAACAACAACAACAACAACTGAGTTGGAAGGGACCTTGGAGGTCTTCTAGTCCAACCCCTTGCTTAGGCAGGAAACCCTACAGTACTTCAGACAGATGGTTATCCAACATCTTCTTAAAAACTTCCAGTGTTGGGGCATTCACAACTTCTCGAGGCAAGCTGTTTCACTGATCAACCGTTCTGATTGTCAGGAAATTTCTCCTTAGTTCTAAGTTACTTACAAGCAACAGTGTTCTCTTTGCTGATGATGTTAAACTATTTAATACTGCCGACAATGCTGCTACTCTTCAAAAGGACCTTGATCATTTAGCTGAAAGGTCTAAGAACTGACAACTTTAAATATCAACCAACAAATACTCTGTCTTACCCATTGGTAAAAAGAATCAGAATACTAAATACGTACTTGGAAGTAATGAACTCATAGCTAACTCTCACCCTGTCAAAAACCTTGGAGTACTCATATCCAATGACCTAAGTGCCAGAGCTCACTGTAACAACATTGCTAAAAAAGCACTAAGAGTGACAAACCTAATCTTACGTAGCTTCTTCTCCAGAAACACTGATCTACTAACCAGAGTTTACAAAACATTCGTCAGACCAATACTCAAATACAGCTCTCCTGTATGGAACCCGCATTGCATAACTGACATTGACACAATTGAAAGAGTTCAGAAATACTTTACAAGAAGAGTCCTTCACTCTTCCTCTCGAAACAAACTACCAGACTTCAAATACTACGGCTAGACAATCTACAACTACGTCGCCTCCAAACTGATTTAACTGTTGTTTGTAAGATCATACACCATAACATCCTTTCTGTTAGTGACTACTTCACCTTCAACAACAACACAAGAGCACGTAATAGACACAAACTAAATGTAAATCACTCCAAACGTGACTGCAGAAAATATGACTTCAGCAACAGAGTGATCAATGCCTGGAACTCACTACCTGACTCCGTTGTTTCTTCCCCAACCCCAAAATCTTCAATTGTTATCTTAAATTATCTACTGTTGACCTCTCTTCTTTTCTAAGAGGTCTGTAAGGGGCGTGCTTAAGTGCACTATTGTGCCTACTGCCCCTGTCCTTCTGTCCTATTATCCTTTATTTTATTTATTTATTAGAGTTGAAAGGGACCTTGCAGGTCATAGAAACATAGAAACATAAAACACTGACGGCAGAAAAAGATCTCATGGTCCATCTAGTCTGCCCTTATACTACCGTATTTCCTGTATTTTAACTTAGGATGGATATGTTAATCCCAGGCATGTTTAAATTCAGTTACGTGGATTTACCAACCACGTCTGCTGGAAGTTTGTTCCAAGGATCTACTACTCTTTCAGTAAAATAATATTTTCTCATGTTGCTTTTGATCTTACCCCAAACTAACTTCAGATTGTGTCCCCTTGCTCTTGTGTTCACTTTCCTATTAAAAACAATTCTCTCCTGAACCTTATTTAACCCTTTAACATATTTAAATGTTTTGATCATGTTCTCCCTTTTCCTTCTGTCCTCCAGACTATACACATTGAGTTCATTAAGTCTTTCCTGATACGTTTTATGCTTAAGACGTTCCGCCATTTTTGTAGCCCATCCTTGGACCCGTTCAATTTTGTCAATATCTTTTTGTTGGTGAGGTCTCCAGAACTGAACACAGTACGTATTCCAAAAGTGGCCTCACCAGCATTCTATATAGCGGGATCACAATCTCCCTCTTCCTTCTTGTTATACCTCTAGCTATGCAGCCAAGCATCCTACTTGCTTTTCCTACCGCCCGACCACACTGCTCACCCATTTTGAGACTGTCAGAAATCACTACCCCTAAATCCTTCTCTTCTGATGTTTTTGCTAACACAGAACTGCCAATAGAAGTCATCAAGTCCAATCCCCTGCTTAAGCAGGAAATCCTACAGCACCTAAGCCAAATGACAGTCCAATCTCCTCTTGAAAATGTCCAAAGTTAGGAAGTTCACAACCACCGCTGGCAGGCCGTTCCGCTGGTTGATTGCTCTGACCGTCAAGAAATTCATCCTTATTTCTAGGTTGAATCTCTCCTTGGTCAGCTTTCAACCGTTGTTCCTCATCTGGCCCTCTGGTGCCCTGGAGAATAGTGTGACCCCCCTCCTCTCTGTGGCAGCCCCTCAAGTACCTGTAGACTGCTATCATGTCCTTCCTGGCCCTTCTTTTCTCTAGGCTATCCATGCCCAGTTCCAGCAATCTCTCTTTTTATCACCTCTTTATACTTTGTTACGTTAATACAAACTTTAATTCAATACCTGTCTGACAAATCTAAATAAATAAATAAAGTAAAACAAATAGTTCCCACCCATTGCTTCTTGTTCTACCCTCAGCTTGATTGGTTTAAACAGAAGCCCAGAAAGAGGACAGGTCACCACAGAAGAGGCTCACACAAGCGCCAAGCAGCTGCCTGCCTGGATTTCAACCATAGAATAAGCTGAAGGTCAGCATATTGGCAGCGAGTGGGGTGTGTGAAGAGGGGGCCGGTTGCGCGATGCCTTGTATAGCCTTGGCACGGCCCGCTCTGCTTTGTCACTCTCCAGCTGGACTAAAAATATGTCGAGAGCCCTCCTGCCTCCTTGCTTCGTCCGCTTGAAGTCACTTTCCCCCTCCCCTGGCCTGAGGGTTTCAGAAGGCCAAAGGACCAGTTGCGTTTGGGCTCTAGTAAACAGGCTTTTGTAGCCCCAACTCATCCTGCAGGATATTGGGGAAGGGGGGGTCTCACCCCTTTCTTTCTTCCTTCCCTCCCCCTCCCTCCTGCACAGACTTTCAGAGGAGAACGGCTGTGCCTGAGTACTCTCCCCTTCCCCGGCTCCCCTTCTTTTTCAACAGCTGTTCCCAAAGCCTCTTGAATTTCTGCAAAGAAGCACCGACCTCAATTGAAATAACACAGCCAGAGTTTATTGGGTCTCTTTTCTCTTCTATTACTTTCAGCTAACGAATTTACTTTTTTGGGGGGGGAGGGGGGAAATAACAACCCTAAAATAAATTACAGAAAATTAAATAACTTTGGACAAATCCTCTCCCAAAATAAAACGTTAAAAAGTAATTGCTGGACTTTGGCAAACAGAGACACCTAAACCGTAACATTAGGAGTTTTTAAAAAATGACTTGCGAAAGAGACACGGAGAGAAGCGAATAAATATTTTCTGGGCATTCTTTGGGGGGGTCCCAAGCAAGTATGGTAAAGATGCCCTGAAAAATGTGCCTCTCTCCAGCCACACTTGCAATCTTCCTTCCTCTTCCAGCCCCCACCCAACCCACACGTTAGCTCCACGCCGCCGTCCGCTGAGACCTGCTAGGCGTTAGGCAGATCCACGGCGCTGTGGGGTTCCCTGATGCTCCTGCCCCTCCAGAGGTGCCCAACTAGGGCTGGTCCGACTTCAGACGTGCGTTGGGTTGTCCAGGTAAGGGTCTGTCTTGGTCATGTGCAGCATAACAGCGGGAGCCTTGTAATGGCAGTGCGCTCCGGTGCAGGTCACCCCGCTACACGGTTTCCCCCTAGTACTCATCCCCAGTTTCCTGTTGCAGAGGCTCTGCCAAGTCTGCAGAGTCTTGGAGCTCCACACCCAAACGCCGCTGGTGATGCCCACCGCCAAGGACATGAAAATCTTCAGCATGAAGATGGCCATGGTGGGCACCGAGGCCTCCAAGGAGCAGTCCACGCTTCGGTGGCCCGGAAAAGGCAAGCAGCTGTGCTCCAAGGCCTGCAGGTTCCAGTAATCCACATTCAGACGTTCGTAGAAATAACAGACGATGACGCATGTGGCCGGGACAGTATAGAGGATGGAAAAAACCCCGATCTTCACCATGAGCTTCTCCAGCTTCTCCGTGTTGGTGCCGCCCGTCTTCATGATTTTGCGGATGTGGAAGAGAGCCACAAAGCCCGTCAGGATGAAGGAGGTGCCGATGACCAAGTAGCAGGAGAGTGGGATGAGGATGAAGCCCGTCAGGGCGTTGACGTCCATGCTGCCCACGTAGCAGAGCCCAGTGAGCTCGTCCCCCGCCACCTTCCGCATGGTGAGGATAACAATGGTCTTCATAGCGGGGATCCCCCAGGCCGCCAGGTGGAAGTAGCTGCTGTGGGCCTCGATGGCTTCGTGGCCCCACTTCTTGCCAGCAGCCAGGAACCAGGTCAGAGTCAAGATGACCCACCAAAGGGAGCTGGCCATGCCGAAGTAGTAGAGGATGAGGAACACAATGGTGCAGCCGGTACTTTCCAGCCCCTCCTGGATGACGTACAGCTCCCCGTTCTCCCAGTCGCAGGCAATGTTCTCCGTGCCAGCCACCGATCGGATGATGAAGGCCACCGAATAGACGTTGTAGCACATGGAGAGGAAGATGATGGGCCGCTCAGGGTACTGGAAGCGGTGGGGCTCCAGCAGGAAGGTAAGGACGGTGAAGGCCGTCGAGACGAAGCAGAGCGTGGCCCAGACGGCCATCCAGATGAAAGCAAAGTCCTTGTCTCGGCGCGACCAGAAGACGTCCACGCCAGGCGAGCAGCGGGGCGCACACGAAAGGCTCTTGGCGACATACTGGAACTTGTCGGAGTTTTCACACGAAGCAGCAGCACCCGGTCGGCTCTCGCTGGGGCCATCCCCAGAAGGCCGGGCAGGGCGCGGCGCCACGGGGAGCATGCCTTGACCCCGGTGAGGCTCAGCCATGGTGGCGTTTTCGGGGGCCTCCATGCAGAGGGCGTGCGGATCATTCTTGGTGGGCAAGCGGGAGCAGTCCAGGGCGTCAGGCCAACCAAAGTGGAAGTGCTCCATGATGGGGGCGCAGCGTTGACGTGCCTGCTCGCACATGGGCCGGCAGGCCGGGATGCTGCTGGAGACCTGGTCGGTGCACATGGGCGCGTAGAGGGAGCAGAGGAAGAAGCGCAGGTGGCCGTGGCAGCCGTAGGCCACCAGCGGGGCAAACTCTTCCAGCTTGAGGGCGGCCTCGCGCTGGTGCTCGTGGCCCAGGAGGTTGGGCATGCGGGTCAGGTTGTAGCCGATGCCCTGGCACATGGGGATCTCGATGGGCTGGCAACGGCCGCCCCCCCGGCCGCGCTCCGCCTCGTCGACGCCAACGCCACCGCCCAGCAGTTCCAGCGTCGACCCGGCCACCACCAGCTGGCAGAGCAGCGCCCCGATGGCCCGCAGCAGCAGCAGCAGCAACCCAGCGCGGAGGGCAGGCACGGCCATGCTTCAACGCTGCGCTCCTCGCTCCGGGATCGCCGCCGCTAGCTGCGACTCCTGCGCCGCATGGCGCGCGAGCGCGGTAGCCCAGTGGCAGCAGCAGCAGCAGCGGCGGCGGCGGCGGCAGCTCCCCACGCGCCTCTCTGCCGCTTTGCTCAGGGGCGCCACTGTTGCAGCCCGCCTAAACTCCCCCCCCCCCGAGAGGCGGGCCCGGCGCCGGCGGGACACACCCCGCACAGGGCGGGGAAGAGCGAGGGGAAGGGGTGCGGAGCCGGCCGGTTGGGCGAGGGGTGTTGCGAGGAGCGCGCCTCCGCCAAGCTGAGGCACGGCGCTTCAGTGCGCTCCGCTGACGACTCCGACGGCTTCCCCCGCTCCCCCCCGTCGCAACGCGGAGTTGTTAAATCGCCCGACTGCCGCCCGGGCGGCCCCGGAGAGTAACGGGGAGCGTTGAGCGCCTCGCGCTGCTCCGTCTACCCAGTTTGAGGCGGCGTTTGGGGGACTCTGAGGCGAACCGCTTGAGGAACTCTTCCCGAGGGGGCGAAGAGACGCGTTTAATTCTTTCGGGAGCCGGAGTGGGGGGAGGAGTGGGTGGCAGGGCTTCTGGCGAGCTTCCTTCACGGGTTGCGCTCGGCGAGGACATTCACCTGCGGGAGACCGAACCTGGACTGAGGCGCCTCGTGAGGCGATGCAAGCGCCTGGGTTTTCTCGGCGCAAAAGGCCGACCTGTCCTGAGCTTCCTTAGCGGGTCAAGCTCAAGCTGTTCGCCGCGTTGGCTTTGGGCGCTATAAAGTTGCCAAGTGATGTTTTCCAGTCCGGCTTCGGGTAGAACCCTCCCCTGCCTTCGTTTTTGTCGCCCTGTCCGTTACTGACCCCTCGCATCCTGGACATGAACTGTTTCAACTCCTTCCCTCAAAACGTCGCTATAGAGCACTGCTCACCTAGACACGAGAACAGCCCCCCCCCCCTGAACGCCTTCAATCTGCTAAACAAATAATTCCCTCACTGTCAAACTATTTACTAAGTCTGCACTACTATTACTACAGGGTTTTTTCCTCGTCATTCCTATCACCCATCTCCTCCCACTTATGAGTCTGTATGACTATAACTTTTTGCTTGTATCCTTATGATTTATATAAATATTGATTGTTTCCTCATTGTTTATTTGAACCCAATGACAATCATTAAATGTTGTAACTCATGATTCTTGACAAATGTATCTTTTCTTTTATGTATTACTGAGAGCATTTGCACCAAAGACAAATTCCTTGTGTGTCCAATCACACTTGGCCAATAAAGAATTCTGTTCTGTTCTGTTCTGTTCTATTCTATTCTATTCATCTACATCGCTGGTACAATGATTTAACGTGGGACATCACTTGTTCTCCCCCCCCCCACTTTTCCCTTCCCAGGACATGCCCATAGATGAAAATAATTCTTACTTGATCTTAACCTGAGCGCCAATGCTTAAGCTGTTCCTGAATTAACTCATTGCCATGTCTTGTGTGATGATCCAACATAAATTAATAAATTTAATTACTCAAGCGGCTTGACTTTACAGAATATATTAAGCCACAAAAAAATAAACAAATAACCCCCCAAGGCCAAAACTGGCTAAGCTCTACTATTATAGCTGCTTTTCATTTTGGTAAGTATTTTGTGTTATAAATGACACTTGCATGAGCCTTTTTTAATATATACTGCTCAAAATAAATAAATAAAGGGAACACTCCAAATAACACGTCCTAGATCTAAATGAATGAAATATTCCCATTGAATACTTTGTCTTGTACAAAGTTGAATGTGCACAACAGCGTGTGAAATTGATGGTCACTCAGTGTTGCTTCCTAAGTGGACAGTTTGATTTCACAGAAGTTTGATTTATTGGAGTTATATTGTGTTGTTTAGGTATTCCCTTTATTTTTTTGAGCAGTGTATATGGATGGAAATGTTTCCTTCCACGCGGTGCTTTCTATCCCAAGTCTTTGCTTCTGCGTATTAACATTAACATATTCTTCCAATGACTGCAGGATTCTCCTGGGAACGTTTGAAGCTCAAGATGCAGTCAAAGGGGTCCCTTCTTTTTTTCATCCAGACCTTTAAAAAAAAAAATGAGACAGGGGGGAAAAAACCCTCATCAATTCTCTGCATGCAAAGGTTGATCTGAGACCTGTAGCTCAAAATCTGAAGCAGAGCTACCTTCCCTCTTGAAATGAGAGGGAAGTGGTGGGCATGTTTAATGCATTAGGGAATCTTTAGAAGCAGCTTTGAAGATGAAATGTTCTCTGTTAAGTGCCCAGAATAATTATGTATGCAGCACGTGTAGACAAGGAACAGGGATGTGCAGATCTGCTCAGGGGGAAAAAAATGATAATAAACAGAATATTTAATCACCAGCCTGCCACTAGCCAGTCTCTCCTCTTTAATGCAAATATTCTTACTAAAAAGGAAAACTTCTCCCAGCTCTAGGCGGTTGCCTTGATCAGTTGCCCGCCAACTGTTCTCCGTAAACTTGTCTTTCAGTGGTAGAGATGGGGGAGGGGGTGACACATTGGGGGGGGGGGAATCCAGGCAGTGTTATTTGGCAGAATCCCTGATGTCCGATGCTGCTTTCCCCAACTGCAAAGGCTCCACCCACTCGATGGCTTCCGGTTCTTACATCCAGGATCCCTATGGCTACAGCCCATGTAGATGAAAGTATCTTAATTTCAGGGATCTGTCTTGCTCCTTCCCTCTTTTCAGGCTTTTCTGACAAGAGACATTGCAAGGATGTCAAAGCTGAGTTCTCACATCACATTAAATCTTCAGCCTGGGTTCAGATCAGGTTTGTCTGTCTCCTCTTAACGGGCATGTTTAAAAAGGTACCCCAACACATAGCCTATTAATCCTTAACATTATAGTCTGATTTTCACAGCAAGTTGAACCACAGATGATGATGATGAACAAACAAACAAATAAATAAACAAACAAACAAACAAATAAATAAATAAATAAATAAATAAATAAATAAAAAATAAAAGAAGATTGAAGGCAAAGTGGATAAAGAAAAGACCTGGTCATGGTTTACAAGTGGAACACTCAAAAATGAGACAGAAGGACTAATACTGGAGGCACAAGAACAGGCCATTAGAACAAATGCTGTCAAAGCCAGAATTGAAAAATCAACAGACGATCCAAAGTGATCCCTCTGTAAAGAAACAGATGAAACAATCGATCACATTCTCAGCTGCTGCAAAAAGATCGCACAGACTGACTACAAGCATAGACATGATGCTGTGGCACAGATGATCCACTGGAACTTGTGCCGAAACTACCATTTCCCAGTGGCAAAGAACTGGTGGGATCATAAGCCCGAAAAAAGTGGTCGAAAATGAGCAAGCAAAACTACTGTGGGACTTCCGACTTCAGACTGACCGCATTCTGAAGCATAACACGCCAGACATCCTGATTGTAGGGGGGGGGGAATATGGCTCATTGACATTGCAATCCCAGGGGACAGCAGAATTGAGGAGAAGCAGCTAGAGAAATTAGTGAAATACGAAGATCTAAAAATCGAGCTGCAACGACTCTGGCATAAGCCAGTGAAAGTGGTCCCAGTGATACTTGGCACACTGGGCGCAATGCCAAAGGATCTCAGCGGACATTTGAAAACCATCGGAATTGACAAAATGTCCATCTGTCAATTGCAAAAGGCCGCTTTACTGGGATCAGCAAACATAATTCGCCGCTACATCACGCAGTCCTAGGTGCTTGGGAAGCGCCCGACTGGTGATGAAATATGAAATCCAGATTTGTATGCTGCCCCTCTCCGAAGACTTGTCAGGCTGGATTCACATATCCCTAAGACACAATAAAACAGATTAACACAGGTCATCAAATTCAGTATCTCTTAGATCTTTACTAGATACAGTTAAGCATATTAACAATCCTTTGCTCAGATGGAAAGCCACCATTCTATCAGCCCTCAAGATTGGCCAAGTGGCATTTTGCCATCTAATGGTATGTATGTATGTATGTACAGTGGATATGGAAAGTATTCAGACCGATTTAAATTGTTTCATTTCAGCTATTTGGGAAAAGCAAAAAAGTTCATTTTATTTCTCATTAAGATACACTCAACACCCCATTGTGAAAGGGGGAAAAAACAGAAATGTTGTAGATACAGTGATACCTTATCTTATGAACTTAATTGGTTCCGGGACGAGGTTTGTAAGGTGAAAAGTTCGTAAGATGAAACAATGTTTCCCATAGGAATCAATGGAAAAGCGATTAATGTGTGCAAGCCCAAAATTCGCCCCTTTTGCCAGCCGAAGTGCCTGTTTTTGCGCTGCTGGGATTCTCCTGAGGCTCCCCTTCATGGAAAACCCCACCTCCGGACTTCGGTGTTTTTATGATGCTGCAATTTCTCTGAGGCTTCCCTCGCTGGGAAACCCCACCTCCGGACTTCTGTTGCCAGCAAAGCACCCGCTTTTGCGATGCTGAGATACCCCTGCTGGGATTCCCCTGCAGCATCGCAAAAACATGGAAGTCCAGAGCTGGGGTTTCCCAGGGAGGGGAGGCTCAGGGGAATCCCAGCAGCGCAAAAACGGACGTTTCTCTGGAAATCCGGAGGTGGGGTTGCCCAATGAGGGGAGCCTTCGCCTGGCAACGGATGTCTGGAGGCGGGGTATCCCAGCGGCGGCAGTGGGTTCATAAGGTGAAAATAGTTCAGAAAAAGAGGCAAAAAAAATCTTAAACCCAGGGTTCGTATCTCGAAAAGTTTGTATGACGAGGGGTTCGTAAGATGAGGTATCACTGTATTTTTTGTGGGATTTAGCATGCAGTGCCTATTGGATTAGTTTACATGCATTGTATTTTTGTGATCCCAGAAAATGGATTAATTCAGGAATGAAACATGTTGGGTCAACACATTTGTGGATATAAAATTGGGGCATTGGCATGTTGGAAGCGGCGGCTACCAAGCTATGGGGTGCAGAATCAAAGTACTCTTCAAGTGAGCCCCATGTAGAGTTTATTTTAAGTGACAAAAACATAAATGGCTGTGAGTAGAGCCTTGAAGTGGGGCCCACTGGGTGTCCTTGAGCCAGTCCCTCTTTATTAGCCCAACTATACAACACAGTTGTATAGAGCCAAGGTGGCGCAGGAGGTAGAGTGCAGTATTGCAGGCCACTAAAGCTGACTATAGATCTGCAGGTCAGCGGTTCAAATCTCATCACCGGCTCAAGGTTGACTCGGCCTTCCATCCTTCCAAGGTGGGTAAAATGAGGACCTGGATTGTGGGGGCGATAGGCTGGCTCTGTTAAATAAGTGCTATTGCTAACATGTTGTATGCCGCCCTGAGTCTAAGGAGAAGGGCGGCATAAAAATTGAATAAATAAATAAATAAATAAATAAATAAATAAATAAGAGTTTACGAGTCATATTTTGAATATTGAATTTTAATTGCATTTGTACTTGAACTATATTTCAAATTTCAGTGTGTATTTGAATTTTTACTGTGGTTTGCTTAGGGTAATTAATTGCGTAGGTTTGGAATTTATAGCGATTTTCTACACACTGCTAACATAAAATAATACTAATTTTAAATTTCAAAATGTCAAGTACTTCTACTTATACTAAAACAATTAAGAAGCAAACATCTGTTGCATCGTCCCCTCAAGGCTCGCCTCATCCCTCCCCTGCACAGCCGGTCTTATCAGCAACTATGTTTACCAAGGAGAAGGAGAAAGAGAAACCACAACAACCTTCACTTGCCTCAATTCAAGAGACACTAACTGCATTAAATGAATTTATGTTTCAATCTCAACGCGATGCAACTCAGCAGAGAGATGAAATAAAAGCAGAGATGGCTGAAATGAAAGTAGACACAGGAGAGATGAAAGACCAGATGAAGGAGATCAAACAAACCTTGAAAGACAGTGAAGACCGAATGAAAGCAGCTGAAGAAAAGGCGGAGAAAATGGAGAAAAGAATTGATCACCTTGAGGACAGAGCGGATTCACGCTACAGAAGACATGATGAATCAATTACACATCTGGAAATGCAACGTGCGTCATATGGGCTACGATTTCAAAATATAATAGAAGAAAAGGATGAAGATTTAAAGGCCATTATGGCTGACATTATTGGGAAAATCCTCAAGATAGACCCACTTGAAATAATAAAAGAAATCGATGAAGTTTTCAGAACTTCGAATAGCTACATACGTCATTTCAACCTTCCACGAGAGATTCACATCAAATTTGTAAGAAAAACTTTGAGAGATGACATATTGCATTGGTCAAGAACTGGTCAATTACAACACAAAGGTAAAGAAATAAAAATATTAAAACAAATTCCAAGACGTGTCCGAGAGAACAGAAGAGATTACCATTTTTTGACCAAACTCTTGATCAAAGAGAATATAACTTTTCGCTGGCTTATTCCACAAGGACTGTCACTGACATGGAAATCAACAAGATACAAGTTGGAGAATTTGGATCAAGCAAGAGACTTTTATGAAAATAGTGGAATAAGCGAAATGGAACAGCTAACAAGAGAACTGGAAGCAATGCAGGCGGAAGCCATGGGGGCATCTGCACAAGTGGAGGAGCAGGACCATGGGGCCAGAAGAAAGCAACCCCAGCAGGAAACCAAGAAGTACAATAAATGACCACATCGAGAGACTTAAAAATTTTCTCAGTAAATGTTAATGGACTAAACGAACCAAAAAAAAAGAAAACAAATATTTTCTAAAATTAAGAACCAAAAGGCTCAAATTGTTATACTTCAAGAAGTACATATAAAAAAAAGTAATCGGAATTTATTGCTAAATACTAAAATTGGAAATATGTATGCTGCATTAGCAGATCAAAGGAAAAGAGGAGTAGCAATGTATGTTGAGAGTTCTATAAATTCCAAACAATTATTTAGTGACAACAAAGGTAGAATTTTGATTGTCCAGGTTAATATTTAACCTAGACCTCTTGCTATTGTTTCTATATATGCCCCAAATGATGATCAAATTGCATTTTATAAAAAATTACATCAAAAAATTATAGAGTTAAATTTGGAAAATATGTTAATTATTGGAGATTTTAATGCCATAACAAATAGGCAATTAGACCACTCGGGGGAGAAGAAAAATAGTAAAAAGGAAAAAAAGAATTTATTACCCTCCACTTTTCAAAAAATGAAAGCAGAATTACTATTGAATGATATTTGGAGGGAAAGACATCCCCAAAGAAGGCAATATACTTTCTACTCAAACCCCCACAAAATTTGGACTAGAATAGATATGGTGTGGGCTCCCAAAACAACAGCAGAGTATATACAAGAGGTGGAAATAGATGTTAATACTTGGGCGGATCATAACCCAGTTATAGTCTATATGAGAAATAGTAAAAAGCATTATAACTGGCAAATGAATAGAAATATTTTGAAAGAGAAAGAATATAAAGAATGGATTGAGAAGGAATTAAAAATATTTTTTGAAATTAATAAAAATACAGATACTACTCCCCAAAATTTATGGGATGCAACTAAAGCATACATAAGAGGATTAACAATATCCTACACAGTAAAATACAACAAAGAAAATAAAATAAAATATGAACAATTAATGAATGAATTAAAACAATTAGAATTTATATCACAACAAAATATGAAAAATAAGGATTTGGGGGAAAAATAAATTTAATTAAACATAAAATTAGACTGGAAGAACAAAATCAAATACTGGAAAAAATAAAAAGAGCTAAGCAACAATATTTTGAACATGCCAATAAACCAGGTAGATGGTTAGCATATAAACTGAGAAAACAGAGGCAATCTAATAAAATATGACACAGAAGGAAAAGCAAACATAGTACAAAGTTTTTTTAAAGAATTGTATAAAGATGATAATATTGAGGAAGATGAAGTATTTAAATATTTAGAAAGTTCAGAGTTACCACAATTAACAGAAGAACAACAGGAGAGGATGGAGAGTCCTATAACAATGAAAGAACTCCTTACAACTATTAAGAAGCAAAAAAATAACAAAGCCACAGGACCAGACGCTATCCCAGCAGAGTGGTATAAAATAGAAAATGAAACATTAAGAAATAATATGTTGCAAATCTTTAATGAATGCAGGTTAGATGGTAAAATTCCTAAATCATGGTCTGAATCTTTGATAACTTTAATTCACAAATCGGATACAGCAATGGAAAAAATTAAAAACTATAGACCAATATCATTATTAAATGTAGACTATAAAATATTTATTGCAATATATGCAGATAGGTTGAAAACGGTAATAAATAGTAAAATCCACTCAGACCAAAATGGTTTCCTGCCAGGCAGACAAATTAAAAATAACCTTAGAACAATTATTAATGTATTAGAATATTATGAGCAACATCCAGATAAAACATTATCATTAATGTTCTTAGATGCTCAAAAAGCTTTTGATAATGTTAATTGGACATTTATAAAAATGCAACTAAATAAAATGAGATTTGGCCCTAAATTTGTTAATTTAATAGACGCTATCTATTCAGAACAAACAACAAAAATCATATTAAATAATGAGCAATTGGAAGCGTTTAAAATAAATAAAGGAGTTCGACAAGGATGTCCTATTTCACCCCTCCTGTTCATTATGACTTTAGAAACACTATTAATAAAAATAAGAGCAGATTCAAAGATAAAAGGGTTAACAGTTGGAAAAGAGATATATAAAGTCCAGACAATAGAACAATATGGTAAGGTAGCAGGTTTGAAAATAAATAAAAATAAAACACAATTTATAACAAAAAACATGAATAAATCACAATAAAGCAATTTAGAATGTATTACTGGAATACAAATAGTTAAAAAAGTAAAGTACTTGGGAATATGGCTAACAGCCAAAACAATAACATTAAAAAATGATAATTATATAAAATTAATTAATGAAATTAAAAAGGATTTAGAAATATGGAATAACTTAAAAATATCTTTTCTGGGAAGAATTGCCACAATTAAGATGAATATCTTACCCAAGGTTTTATTTTTATTTCAAGTGATCCCAATAAATCCAGGGGCAAATTTTTTAAAAAATTTAACAAATGTGGTTAGAAAATTTCTATGGCAAGGCAAAAAGGCAAGAATCAAGATAAACATGTTAGAAGATATAAAAGAGAGGGGAGGTTTTGCCCTCCCAAATTGGAAATTATATTACCAGGCAGCCGCCTTAACATGGATTAAAAATTGGATAACCCTAGAGGATATGAGAACATTAAAATTAGAAGGACATGATCTTATGCTTGGCTGGCATGCCTTTGTATGGTATGATAAAGACAAAAATCATTCTTATCTTAAAAGACATACACTAAGAAAATACTTATTTGATGTATGGAAAGACATAAAGAAAAACCACTTCTTAACAATTCCGGACTGGGTTGCCCCATTAGAAGCAATAATACATCCAAATTCTATTAAGGATACAAGAATAATAAGATATAAAGATTTGTTAGATGATCAAATGAAATTAAAAACTACAAGACGAAGGGATACAAATCGATTGGTGGCACTATGCACAGATTAGATCTAGATACCAGAAAGACAGTATACTTTATATATTTAATAAAAATAAAAATCTATTAAGTGATTTAATTACTAAAAATCAAAACAGGGTAATTGGGAAAATATACAAATACTTGATTGCTCACAAGAATATTGATTTAACATTAAAAGATAGTATGATACTGTGGTGTAGAAATATAGGCAAAGAAATAGATTTAGACACATGGGAGAAAGTTTGGATGCACAATTGGAAGATGACAAAATCAGTTTCTTTAAAAGAGAATCAAATTAAAATGTTCTATAGATGGCATCTCCCACCAAGTAGAATAGCAAAAATGTTTCCCAAGACATCACCTTTGTGTTGGAAATGTAAGAAAGAAATAGGATCCTACTACCACCAATGGTGAACATGTAATAAAGCTAAAATGTACTGGAGAATGATAGAGAAAATGACAAAAGAGATTACAAAGCAAAACATAGAAATTACCCCGGAGTTCTGTTTACTAGGAATTACTAACCAAAATTACAAAAAAGAAATTTTGTACTTAATTATACATATTTTTACAGCGGCAAGGATTATTTACGCGCAAAATTGGAAAGGGGAAAATATCCCCAAAGAAGAGGAAGTTATCACAAAAATATTAGATTGCGCGGAGATGGATATGATGACAAGACGCTTAAATGATCAAGAAGAAACGAAATTTTATGAAACATGGAACAATGTTTATGTATGGGTAGATAAGAAAAAAACAACAACAGAAGATTAATAATAAGTATAGATGTTTTGGTTTAAATCTTTCTTTTATTAAGAATAATATTAGAATTAGTTTATATACATAGAATTGATAAGATTGTTTGGTTTTATATTAGTTATAACTATCTTTCTTTTTTATAATATCACTTTTTCCTTATTAGATATTTTGTATGAGTAGTATTGAACTATGCATTTAACTATGTATTCCTTTTTCTGTATCTGCATTTATACTTTTGAGAGAAGCGGGGAAGATACATCCCCACATTTTATGTTGAATGTTTGTAAGTCTGTGTGTTATTTTAAGAAAATTAATAAAAAAATATTGGGGAAAAAAAGGAAATAGATGTCATAAACCTCACTGACCCCTCACATCCTGGACACAAATTGTTTCAACTCCTACCCTCAAAACGTTGCTACAGAGCACTGCACACCAAGACAACTAGACACAAGAACAGTTTTTTTCCAAACGCCATCACTCTACTAAACAAATAATTCCCTCAACACTGTCAGACTTTCTACTAAATCTGCACTTCTATTCTACTAGTTTTTCTCATCATTCCTTTCACCCATTTCCTCCCATGTTGACTGTATGACTGTAACTTGTTGCTTATATCCTAAGATTTTTATTAATATTGCTTCTTTATTGCTTATTTGACCCCTATGACAGTCATTAAGTGTCGTACCACATGATTCTTGACAAATGTATATTTTATTTTATGTCCAATCACACTTGGCCAATAAAAAAATTATATTCTATTCATATTTTTTACAAGTTGAATGTCTCCACATAATTTTGTAAACGTAAGTTGGACTGAGAAATATATTGTCTTAATATAGATTTTGGATTTATTCCCTCCCTTGCGGCCAGCTGAGTTGTATTTGCTTTTATATGTGTCTTGAGAACATCTATCCAAAACATCTTGATAATCTGACAAATAAAGCAAGCCCAGCTCCAACCACCCAGTGGCCAAACACATTCCCGCCATCTCTAGTCAAAATGAACCTTGAGCCAATGGGATGGAGAGATCACTTGTCACGAGATCCTGAAATCCACTGCAACTTCTAGTAGCAGCCAGGGCTAGGCTGGATAGATTCTGGACAAGGGGCTCTCTTTTTTTATCCAATTCAAACAGAAAAGAGATACTTTCCAGCAAGGAGTGGACCAATTCACATACCTTGGCAGCACCCTCTCCAATGCAGTGACAACTGACATTGAGGTCAACTGCAGAATCGCCAAGGCAAGCTCTGCATTTGGCAGACTGACATCTTATTAACTATACTTCTGGCATTTAATAATTTGCATTTGAGATTGGATTTGTGTTGGGAGTAGGTTTTGGGTTATCAGAAGGATTGAAGGTTAGTCGCTGGACACAAAGGGTGAGGCCATTAGAAGACGGTTCGGCAGAGCTCCAAAGCTTCGTGACCAGGACAAGGAGGAAGGCCATAGGGAAGAAGGCCATAGAACGGGGCAGAGATTATTTATTTATTTATTTATTTATTATTTGGATTTGTATGCCGCCCCTCTCCGAAGACTCGGGGCGGCTCACAACAAGTGTAAAACAAATCATAAATAATTCAATTAATTAAAATATTTAAAGATTTAAAAAACCCCATATACTAACAGACACACACACAGGCATACCATGTATAAATTAAATGTCCCAGGGGGAGATGTTTAGTTCCCCCATGCCTGACGGCAAAGGTGGGTTTTGAGGAGTTTACGGAAGGCAGGAAGAGTAGGGGCAGTTCTGATCTTCAGTGCCGCCACAGAGAAGGCTCTCCCCCTGGGGCCCGCCAACCGACATTGTTTAGTTGACGGAGGAGGCCCACTCTGTGGGACCTAATCGGTCGCTGGGATTCGTGCGGCAGAAGGCGGTCTCGGAGATATTCTGGTCCGATGCCATGAAGGGCTTTAAAGGTCATAACCAACACTTTGAATTGTGACCGGAAACTGATCGGCAACCAATGCAGACTGCGGAGTGATGGTGAAACATGGGCGTACCTGGGTAAACCCATGACTGCTCTCGCAGCTGCATTCTGCACGATCTGAAGTTTCCGAACACTTCAAAGGTAGCCCCATGTAGAGAGCATTACAGTAGTCGAACCTCGAGGTGATGAGGGCATGAGTGACTGTGGAAAAATAGGGAGTGTAGAAAAAATATGTGTAACTTTTTTTTTTTTGTATAAAGAATCTTTATTGTTTTCCAGAAATAAAAAAGAAGAAAAGAAAAAAGTAAAAAAAAGTAAAAAAATAAGGAGTAAAACCATGTTTTGTTCTAGTTTAACAGATCTTAATCCATTTCTATTACCTTTCTGATATATTTCTTTATATTTTGTATATTTACATATAATTATCATAAGTAAATTTTACTAATTAATATAGAAAGAGATACATTGAGAAGTAAAAGAGTAATAAAAGTCATACTTCCTAAGGTAATTATTATCCTTCTTTTGTATACTGATACTTTGTATTGTTACATTTTCAGCCTTTGTTTCGAATCCATTCGTGCCATTTTCCCCAAATTTGTTTAGATTTTTTACTTTCAATCCCCTTAATTGAATTTGTCATTTCATCCATCTCAATACATTTATATATTTTATCAATAATTAAGCTCTCTGATGGAGTTTGTTCATTTTTCCATGTTTGTGCCAATGAGATTCTGACTGCAGTGCTTATATGTGTTATGAGGAAGAGCGTTTGTTTGGTATAAGATCTTTTCCAAATTCCTAAGAGTAAACCTTCTGGTGTGTATTCTATCTTCTCTTTTATAATTTCGGTGAGCCAATTATGAGTTGTTTTCCATATTCTTTGAATTTTGGGGCAGGACCACCACATATGAAAAAAGGAACCTTTTTGTTTTTTACATTTCCAACAGGTGTCTTGTAATGTCGGATATATTTTCGCTAATCTTGATGGTGGCATATACCATCTGTAGAAGAGTTTGTAATAATTTTTTATATATGCAGCTGACAATGTTATTTTAGATATTGTATTCCATGATTTTTCCCAAAATATGTGTAACTTTCATTGTGTTCAATAAATAATTGTTGAAGAAAAAAATGTGGTGCATCACTTTCTGGGCGACCCTCGTAAATACTGTTGCCCTAAAAGAAGCATTTCCCAATCTGGCTGCTCTCTAGAAATATAGATTTCAATATCCAGAATTCTTGCACATCAGCAATCTTTGCCTAAAAGCTTAATTTTTTTTTTCTGGAAACAAAAACATGTTTTCTTGGTGAAAGGCTGAATTGCCTTTCTTTATGGTCCTCAAAGGAGATCCAGTATCAATAGCCAGAAGAAAGAGGCACACAACTGCAGTGCAAAGCCTGCCCAGAACTTGTTCAGGACAGAAGGAGCAAACACAGGGAAAGTTGTATCTTGGGAAGCTGGGAGACTGTGGTTCCTGGCATCCCTGCAGCTATTGGTTTCCTCCATTTCTTAAACTTGGAAACGTGGGATGAGGGGAAGGAGGGAGGAAGAAATTTGGTGCTTTCTCGCAGAGCAGTCTTAAGGTGTTTGACTCTGGTGCCTAAATCAAAGCTAGTTTAATGGGGGTGGGGGGAGAGACTAGAAGTGGCAGGATGGCTGTGTTCCAACATTTGAGGGGCTGCCACAGAGAAGAGGGGGTGGACCCTATAGAGTGCTAGTGAGGCCACATTTTGAATACTGTGTTCACTTCTGGAGACCTCATCTACAAAAAGATATTGACAAAATTGAACGGGTCCAAAGACGGGCTACAAGAATGGTGGAAGGTCTTAAGCATAAAACGTATCAGGAAAGACTTCATGAACTCAATCTGTATAGTCTGGAGGACAGAAGGAAAAGGGGGGACATGATCGAAACATTTAAATATGTTAAAGGGTTAAATAAGGTTCAGGAAGGAAGTGTTTTTAATAGGAAAGTGAACACAAGAACAAGGGTACACAGTCTGAAGTTAGTTGGGGGAAAGATCAAAAGCAATGTGAGAAAATATTATCCTATGTCAGCTCCAGTGCACATGTGTGTGCTGGCCAGCTGATTTTCAGCCTTCCAGAGGGTGGGGGAAGGCCATTTTACCCTCCCCAGGTTTCAGGAAAGCCTCTGGAGCCTATGGATGGCAAAAACAGACCCATGGGCCTACAGGAAGTTCAGAAAAGAACTTCCGGTAGGCCTGTTGGGTCTGTTTTTCACCATCTACAGGCTCTGGAGGTTTTCACGAAGGCTGCGGAAGGCGAAAATGGCCTCCTTCTGCTCTCCAGAAAGCCAAAAATCAGCTGGCCAGTGCAGGTGGGGGGCTAGGGGGGTTGTGCACATATAACATTGCGTTATGGGTGTGGGCACACGTGTGTGCTATTGCAAACACGCACACCCTTTTGGCACCCAAGAAAAAAAGGTTCGCCATCACTGTTATAGGGTCTCCTGCTTGAGCAAGGAGTTAGCCTAGAACAGGGGGAGGCAAAGTTGGCTCTTCTATGACTTGTGGACTTCAACTCCCAGAATTCCCGAGCCAATCATGCTAGCCCAGGAATTCTGGGAGTTGAAGTCCACATGTGATAGAAGAACCAACTTTGCCTGCCTCTGGCCTAGAAGACTCCAAGGTTCTTTCTAACCCTGTTGTTCTGCATTCTAAATCCCCTTTTCTCCTTTGGGACCCTAATGATGGTCTAAAGCAGGGCTGTCAAACTGCAGGCTGGATGTGTCACGCCCTGGCCACGCCCATGTCCAGTTTAGCGAAGTGGGGGAAAGTCGCGATATGTCATGTGACGATGCTTTGACAGCATGAATTTGACACCCCTGGTCTAAAGCTTTGTCCAGACTGCATTTCCCAGGGCCCTGTTTAGTAAATATTTCTGCTGTTCTACCGCAAGTGCCTGATGCTGGGAAAGCAAACACCAATTGCCTTTCTGTCTGTGGATTATCTTCAGGGACATGTGGTTTCCACTAATAGGCCTTGATGTTGATTCCCCCTTGTACTAAATACTTTTCTATTTGGGGCATAGTTCAGAGGACCAATAAAAAGTCAAAAAGACACCAGAAAAGAAAAGACAAAAAAACAAGTTGTAATCTTTGTAAGAGTTAGTCTTAAAAGTTGTAATGTAGAGAGGTTAGCAAGGGGCGTACATAAGCGCAGCAGTGTGCCTACTGTCCCTGTTCAATTGTTCCCTCTTATCAGTACCCAACATGTATGTAAACAATGTTATATCTACCGTATTTTTTGAAGTATAAAGTGCAACCTTTCCTCCCTAAAAGAGGCTGATAATTTGGATGCGTCTTATACTCTGAATGTAGCTTTTTTCTTCCGCCCTAACTAGCTGCTAACGATCTTCCCAGCTCTTACCTTGCAGGTTCTTTCATTGTTTCTCTCTGCAAAGAATGTTTTCCAAGTCCTAAGTCTTTGCAGGATTCTTTTCATTGCTTTAACTTGTTTCAAATAAGTTTCTTTCCAGCCCTAACCGGGTGCTAACAATGTTCCCAGCTCTTACCAGCTTGCAAGCTCTTTCATTGTTACTCTCTGCAAAGAATGTTTCCAAGCCCTAAGTTTTTACAAGGTTTTTTCATTGCTCTACTTGCTCTGAATGTTTCCTTCCAGGTGCTAATCATGTTCCTAGCTCTTACTGGCTTGCGAGCGCTTTCATTGTTACTCTCTCTGAATAAAGTTTTTTTAAAGTCCTAACTAGGGGATAAAATAAAGTGCTGAAGCTGACCAGACTAAGGCCGCTAGCTAGATGAATACCTGGTAAGCAGATTATTTTTCCTATTTCCCCTCCTCAAAAACTAAGGTGTGTCTTATACTGTGGTGTGTCTTATACTGTATGTCTATTACAAATACATACTTGACAAAACAAACAAACAAACATAAATAAATCTTCTTGTCACTTGGGCCAGAAGGAAAACTGAAAAGAACTTTTGTCAATTTTGTGTACAGCTAGTCCTTGGCTAAAAACCACCCTGTTTATTGATCATTCAAACTTACCACTGAAAAACTAACATTGCCGCTGGTTTTCAAACTGATGACAGTCACAGAATCACTATTCACAATCTTCACACTTGGCTTTCAACAAGCAAAATCAATGGAGAAGCCAGCAAATCCCAATTATGTAAGGTTGCTTTTAACAATTTGCGGTGACTTGCTTTAACGACTACAGTGGAACTAATATTGTAAATCCAATCCATCTGATGTTTCACTCAACAATCATGACGGGGTTGCAGATCTTAATTGCCATTGCAAAATGAAGACAACCTGTAATTTTAAAAATGCACTCACCTTTCATCCTTCCTTCAGTGAACTTGTAAGAAAGGGGTTCACGGTGACTCAGAATAATGACTATAGTGAGAGGATATCCCAACTACAGTGTATAGTAGCCAACCAAGTAGTATTACTTGAGTTTTCATAAGTGGGAAAACGCTATACAGTGTTCCCTCGATTTTTGCGGGGGATGCGCTCCGAGAACGCCTGCGAAAGTCGAATTTCCGCAAAGTAGAGATGCGAAAGTAAATACATCATTTTTGGCTATGGACAGTATCACAAGCCTTCCCTTAACACTTTAAACCCCTAAATTACCATTTCCCATTCCCTTAACAACCATTTACTCACCATTATTACTGGTACTCACCATTGAATAAGACAGTTAGTGATCCTAATATTTATAAACATAATTATTTATTAACAATAAAAATTTTTTTGTTATTTATTTGCAAACATTATTAGTTTGGCGATGATATATGATGTCATCGGGCAAGAAAAACCGTGGTATAGAACCCCACCCACCCCCGCAAAGTATTTTTTTAATTAATATTTTTTGAAAAACCGTGGTATAGGCTATTCACGAAGTTCAAACCCGCGAAAATCGAGGGAATACTGTATATAACATGGAGGAAGAAATGACAAGAGTTTCTAGGGTAGCACAGTGGCTAGAAGACAGTATTGCAGGCTATCTCCCAGTCTGCAGAGAGGGGTGGCATACAAATCTAATAAATTATTATTATTATTATTATTATTATTATTATTATTATTATTATTATCTGCAATTGAGTCAGTTATTTATTTTTTATTAATGTGCACATTTACATTCACATTTTGATAAAAACAGAAGAAATAAAAATATGAAATTTAACGTATTACAAATTTATGTCTGTATTACAGATACCATTTTATAACTTTTTGAGGCAATTTGATTATGCAAATCAACTTTGACAAACCATACATTGGAGTAAAAAAAGCAAAACATGATATTCTCTCCTTCTTCCCCTACAACAATTGGATTGGGTTCTTATGAAGACGCGATATCCTGGCTTTCTCAGCAGGCCCTTGGCCAGTTGCTTTGTAACCTGCTCCTCTGGAGTTTTCTGTGGATTGTAACTGTGGTCCTGCTGTTTCCCCCACATTATGGTTATTTATTTCGATTTGCTTTTTAAAAAAAATATTATTATTTAAATATACCGCTCAAAAAAATAAAGGGAACACTCAAATAATACATCCTCGATCTGAATGAATGAAATATTCTCACTGAATACTTTGCTCTGTACAAAGTTGAATGTGCACAACAGCATGTGGAATTGATTGTCAATCAGTGTTGCTTCCTAAGTGGACAGTTTGATTTCACAGAAGTTTGATTTATTTGGAGTTATATTGTGTTGTTTAAGTGTTCCCTTTATTTTTTTTGAGCATTGGCTGCTGATCAGTTTCCGGTCACAATTCAAAGTGTTGGTCATGACCTTTAAAGCCCTACATGGGATGGGACCAGATTACCTCTGGAACCACCTGCTACCGCACGAATCCCAGCAACCGATAAGGTCCCACAGAGTTGGCCTTCTCCAGGTCCCGTCGACTAAAAAATGTCATTTGGCGGGCCCCAGGGGAAGAGCCTTCTCTGTGGCGGCCCCAGCCCTCTGGAACCAACTCCCCCCGGAGATTAGAAATGCCCCCACCCTCCCTGTCTTTCGTAAACTACTCAAGACTCATTTATGCCGCCAGGCATGGGGGAGTTAAGATATTCCTTCCCCCTAGGCCATTACAAGTTATGCATGGTATGTTTGTGTGTATGTTTGCTTTTAATAGTGGGTTTTTTAGTGTTTTTTAAAATTATTAGATTTGTTGTACATTGTTTTATTGTTGCTGTGAGCCGCCCCAAGTCTACAGAGAGGGGCGGCATACAAATCTAATAAGTAAGTAAGTAAGTAAGTAAGTAAGTAAGTAAGTAAGTAAGTAAGTAAGTAAATAAATAAGTAAATAAATAAATAAATAAAATGGTTTTATTATAAGGGTTTTTAGTTGTTTTATTAATTGGATTGCTACATGCTGTTTTTATCATTGTTGTTAGCTGCCCCGAGTCTGCAGAGAGGGGCGGCATACAAATCCAATAAATAAAATAAAATAAATAAAATAAAATATTGGCTGCTCAACTCACCCTGACTCTTCTTCCCCCCCCCCTTTGTTGTTGAATTTAATTACTTTTATTTTGTAAGATGTGCGGAGGGGCTGCTGTGCCCCTGATCTGAAGGATGTATCAAATGCTGGAGCAGAAAAAAACTTTATTCAGGTTCTATTTTTGGGTCCAGATATGAAATAGAGGACTGCAAGAGCTATTAAACTAAACAAAATAGCCCTTTTATTCACAAACATTCTTGTTTCCCTCCCCCCAACATCAATGAAAATCTTGTTTCTGCCTGCTGGAGGTGCAAAGAAGGATTGTTATACTGAAACACAAAGGAGGACAATTGAAAGATGATATGAAATGTGAACTCATTAAGTTGAGCTGCTATGGATGACTTTCTCAAGCCATTGGGTTGTCTGGTTCCCCATAAGGCTTGAAAATATGTCCGATTCTCAAATAATTGTTTTGCAGGTTTTCCTGTTCTCTACCCTTCCTTGCTGTGTCATTAACCAGGATTATATTTTTGTCAGACCAATGGGGAGAAATCAAAAGATAGGAAGTTTTGGTAACCCCATGACCTTCCAGTGCAAAGGCTGGGAACAAAAAACAAAGGTTAAAACTAACCTAAGTTCAGCCTTTAATTCCTCTGTTAGTAGTGTTCTATAAACATACTCCAAGTGAAAAATTTTGCCTTTAGTTTTTCAGTTTTTCAGTTCTGATTTTCTAAGCTTTTCCCCCTGCTCAATGGTAATGTCCTTAGTAGTGATTTAAAGATCTTATATTTATTTATTTTATTTATTTATTGGATTTGTATGCCGCCCCTCTCCGTAGACTCGGGGCGGCTAACAACAGTAATAAAAAACATCATATAAATCCAATACTAAAACAACTAAAAAACCCTTATTGTAAAACCAAACATCCCTACAAACAAACAAACAAACATAACATGCATAAATTGTAAAGGCCTAGGGGAAAAGAATATCTCAGTTCCCCCATGCCTGACGGCAGAGGTGGGTTTTAAGGAGCTTACGAAAGGCAAGGAGGGTGGGGGCAATTCTAATCTCCAGGGGGGGTTGGTTCCAGAGGGTCAGGGCCGCCCCAGAGAAGGCTTTTCCCCTGGGACCCGCTAAACGACATTGTTTTGTTGACGGGACCCGGAGAAGGCCCACTCTGTGGGACCTAACCAGTCTCTGGGATTCATGCGGCAGAAGGTGGTCTCGTAGATACCCTGGTCCGGTGCCATGAAGGGCTTTATAGGTAATGACTAACACTTGAATTGTGACCAGAAACTGATCGGCAATCAATGCAGACTGTGGAGTGTTGGTGTTACATGGGCATTTTTGGGAAAGCCCATGACTGCTCTCGCAGCTGCATTCTGCACGATCTGAAGTTTCCGAACACTTTTCAAAGGTAGCACCATGTAGAGAGCATTAGAGTAGTCGAGCTAGCCAATGATGAGATATATAACTGTACAAGTGGGGAAATGGCATTTTTGATTCAAGTCCACTCAAGGCTGTTACTGAGAACTCTACTACAAGTTTGGGAATAAAAAGGCTTTTTTAATTAGTTAGCATGGTGAAAATGTGATAAAAAAACCATCAACAATGTTACTGTTATGGGTCATAGTTTTTGATACTAGAACTATTTTATCTGATCATATTACATCATTATTTTTTTACATAATTTTTATTGAATACAAACATTAAAAAGAACATTTAAAATATTAAAATACAAACTTTAAACAAAACCATATAAACAAAACAAAAAAATAAAAAACATCACTTTTTTTTAACAAAATGAAATTTGTGTATTACAATCTTTGGCAGGTTAAAAATCAACTTCCTAAAATTCACCTTGACATGGTGTTCCTTCATTTTTGCTCTAACAGTTTTTGTTCATCTTTTTTATGTTAGAAAAACACTGACCATATTCTTTCCCTTTTTTCCATTTGTAGTGCTTTGTTCAAATATGAGAGTATGTTATCCATTCTACGGTTATCTCTTTTTTCCTGGGTAACAGCCAGCCATGCCAATTGATAGCAGGTATCTCTGGAAAGGAGAGCTGGTAAGAAAAAGCTTTCAAGATTGCTGTCAACTCTTTGAGTCGGCTAAAACAGTCAAAACAGGTAAATCAGGAATATAGTAGTAAGGTAGAATAATCAGATCTTAAAAGCCTGCCCAAGTGTCTCACTGTCCCATATTATAATCAAAGTGGGTTTTTTTCCGAGTTTCTTTCTTCTGTTTCCTTTTGTCTCTGAAATAAAATCTCTCTCCACTCTTAACAGCTCACTTCTCCTTTCCTGGTTCTCTCATACATTTCCCAAGGCCAGTTTTAAATTCCTTTCCTATTCCTACACTAAGGTGATAAGAACATAAGACCATAAGAAGAGCCATACTGAATCAGGCCAAAGCCTATCGAGTCCAGCATTCTGTGTCACACAGTGGACCACCAATTGTCCATGGGGATCTTGAGCAGAAAGCAAAGGCAAGACCCTCCCTTTCCCTTGAGCCCCAACAAATGGTACCCAAGGGAATCCTACGTGCCTCAACCAACATAGAGGCGTCACTTGGACATCGGTTTCAATAACCACCGATACACTTGGCATCCATGAATCTGTCTAATCCTGCCTTGAAGCTATCCAGACTGACAGCTGTCACAACCTCTTCTGAAAGTGAATTCCATAAACCAATGACCCTCTGGGTGAAGAAATATTTCCCTTGATTTGTCCTGACTTTCTTACCTATGAGCTTTAGTGAGTGCCCCCTTGTCCTAGTATTGTGTGATAGAGAAAATATTTTTTCTCTATCCACCTTTTCTATCCCATGCATGATTTTATACACTTCGATCAAGTCCCCCCTTAAACGCCGTGATGTTCTCAAGATGTATTTTAGGAGTGAAGAAAATTTGTGCCGTTGGCTATTCACCAGTCACTTAGCATCTTAAAAATATTCCCAACCACCAATAGCAACAATAGGTTTGGTTACTCAACCAGAATCTATGAGACTTAGGACGCTATATTTTCAATATATTTCCAAGAGGAGATTGGACTGTCATTTGGATGGGATGCTGTAGGATTTCCTGCTTAAGCAGGGGATTGGACTTGATGACCTACAAGGTCCCTTTCAACTCTAATAATAAATAAATAAATATCACGAAGAGCCGGGTTGGCGCAGTGGTTAGAGTGCAGCACTACTGGCTACTTCAGCTAACTGCTAGCTGTGGTTCAGCAGTTCAAATCCCACCACCGTCTCAAGGTTGACTCAGCCTTCCATCCTTCCAAGGTGGATAAAATGAGGACCCAGATTATTGGGGGCAAATATGCTGATTCTGTAAACCGCTTAGAGAGGGCTGTAAAAGCATTATGAAGTGGTATATAAGTCTAAATGCTATTGCTATTGCTATGATATCAACAGGTACCCTAAGGACTAATAAGGATTGCGAGTGGAAACCTGAACAAAATGCAGCCGCTATCCTGCCATGTCTACCAACTTTTATGGCTATCTAGAATTAAATGAGTCAGTTACAGCTTTGTTAAATAACCTCTTAATTAAAAATTATTTAACCTCTTAAACCTGCTGTTCTGTTCGCATTTACTATATACTTATACTGTTTTGGGTGTAATGAAATGTAACAATCAGCATGTAGCAAAAAGTAAACAAAAGGAAAAAAATACACACTCATGTATTTTTGAGCAAAAGTTAATTAATCACAAATTTCAGATCTGCATGACATATAATGCACAGGGTCTCAAATTTCATTTCAGGTCATAGAGACCCAAGCATAGGAGCAGCGTTAAATAAAAAAAATTACATCATGGTGAGCGTTTGAGAGAAGTCCTCACATGGAAGGCTGAACTGAACCATCTTGGTTCATGGAGAGAGATTGCAAGAGAAGAATGTCCTACTCAAGCCATCTCAGGTCTAAGACTTTACAGTGATCTTCATGCTACCCAAACCCCAAAATTGAAAGTATGGAGCCCACCTTTCTATATTTGCCAGCTCCTTTTCCAGCCTGAGCTCCATGCATCAGCTCCCCATGAACCTTCATTCAGAGAGAGTTTCACAGCCAAGGATAAAGAGCTCATTCAAATTGATCCTTGGGAGATAAATTTATCTTCCTCTGGAATTTTACAGAAATAGATGGAGCAAAAGGCCCAAGGCATCAAGTTTCAAAGGGATACTGGAGGCAACACAGCACACGGAGTCAACAGGCCTTTAGAAGGAGGGTAGATGAGAAAGGAGGGAGAAGGTGGGATGCTACCCCAATCCTTAAAATTTAGGGCCATGTAATTGTCATTACGGTCAACAACACAGCCTTCCCCAAAACTGACAGTCTGCCATCATGCTGGACTGCAATTTCCATAAACCAAAGCATAATACTGTAGTTTATTAGGATGAACAATGGAGAAGGGTAGCGGAATACATGAAGAACAGTTTCAGTTCTGACAATTGACTAGATAATAGAATACATCCAATCACTTACATGGAATTGGTACAAGGAAGGGTTAAGAATTCTGGGTTAAAACTGGTTTCCCTAATATGTAGGGTTTATTGGACTGTAGGGAAGAGTTTTGTTTGCTTCATGATTCTTGACAAATATATATTTTCTTTTATGTATGTTCTGCCAAGCTCTCTGGTAGGAGCCTCCTGAAAATTCAAGGGTACAAATTTCACACACACACACGTTTGAAAATTCAAAACAATGTTCTTTATCCCAAAATTCAAAATAAACTAAGCACTCTTTTTTTATTGCAAAGAGCACTCGTCCCAAAACAACCGGGTAGTCTGTACAATTTCCCTTAAGCAGTCATTAAGTACTTAGCTAGCAGCTGTGAAGAAACTTCACACCCCTTCTTCGTCCAACGAAGTGAGACACACACACACACACACACACACACGTTGCTCTGCTTTGTTTTCAAAGGCGTGAAAAATCAACAAACAAAGTCCAGTAACCAGCAACACAAGATTCCTGACGAACTGCGACCGGTTACTCTTCCACAACAGCCAAACCTACATGCTGCTATTTATAGCAGAAGTCCTAATTACTGGAGCCCCACCCAAACACAGGTGGCCGCTCTTATCTCCTGTAATATGTCCTTACTTGATCTCTTCTACGCATAATTCTGCGCTTGCGTGAGTCCAAAATGTCTTCATCCGAATCAATGGAAGAGAAGGGAGATTGACTACCTGGGCTGCGTGCCAAGCCCTCCTCTGCCGAGTCACTCCCACCTTCTTCTTCGTCCGAGGAAACTAAACTCTGAACTGACTCTGTCGGCAATAACACAGGCCTGTGACATGTTGAAGTTTCCCCTGCATCCACCTCCACATTCCCTGGGGCAGGAGCTGGGCCAGAGCCAACCACAACAATGTACAGAGTGTATCTGCACCAAAGACAAATTCCTTGTTTGTCCAGTCACATTTGGCCAATAAAGAATTCTCTTCTCTTCTCTTAATTCTATTCTAAAACCGAAGGGAAGGGGAGGAGAAGGTTGTATCAGGGAACAATAAAGAAAAAAGAAAAACCCAACACCCCCCTTTATATGTAATTGCAGCCAATTTACTCATCTACTCTGTGCAGCTGCATATTGTAAATTAAAACTTTGACCAACTTAATCCCAAATTCAGTGCTGAGCTTTGATTTACTGGATCATAAGCTCCATGCCATGCTTTTTGTAGCCACAGGAAAAACAAGGTGTTTTTTCCCTCCCCCTATGATAATCCAGAAGCCCTGCTCCTAGATTTTAGCACTTGTATATGCAGGATTACTTAGCTGGAGCATGTCGGGGACTCTTTAAATCCAAGAATTAGGAAAGAAGCTTCATGATCTGTGATTAGCTAGCAGGAGATCACAGTAGCTAGGTTTCTGTAATATGCTTAACCACATTCAGGTAAGACCTAGCAGATATGCCTGTAAACTCCTCTTTATTTCCAAAGAGGTAAATTTTCCATGGTTTTGAGGAGAGAACTGAAATGTTGAAACATAGAAACATAGAAGACTGACGGCAGAAAAAGACCTCATGGTCCATCTAGTCTGCCCTTATACTATTTCCTGCATTTTATCTTAGGATGCATATATGTTTATCCCAGGCATGTTTAAATTCAGTTACTGTGGATTTACCAACTATGTCTGCTGGAAGTTCGTTCCAAGCATCTACTACTCTTTCAGTGAAATAACATTTTCTCACGTTGCTTCTGATCTTTCCTCCAAATAACCTCAGATTGTGCCCCCTTGTTGTGTTCACTTTTCTATTAAAAACACTTCCCTCCTGAACCTTATTTAACCTTTTAACATATTTGAATGTTTCGATCATGTCCCCCCTTTCCCTTCTGCCCTCCAGACTATACAGATTGAGTTCATGAAGTCTTTTCTGCTAAGTTTTATGCTTAAGACCTTCCACCATTTTCGTAGCCCGCCTTTGCACCCGTTCAATTTTATCAATATATTTTTGTAGGTGAGGGCACGCGAGGCGTTGCCCTATGTCAACACCTGCTGGCCAGCTGATTTTTGGGCTTTTCAGCCATTTTCACTCTCCCCATGGTTCAGTAAAGCCCCCTGAAGCCTGGAGACGATGAAAAACAGGCCAAAGAGCAAACCGGAAGTTCGGTAATTAACTTCCGGTTGGCTGGTTGGGCCATTTTTTACCATCCCAAGGGTTCAGGAGGCTTTCCTGAACCCTGGGGAGAGCGAAAAACAGCCCAACGGGCCTACTAGAAGTACGGAGGCTTCGGTGAGGCCTGTGCACATTCACAGGGGGCAGTGTGTGGGAGGGTTTATGTGCATGTGGGGGGTGAGGGTATTGCATTATGGGTGTTGGCATCCGCCCGCATACTATCGGGTACGCGGGCACACACTCTTTTGGCACCTGAGCCAAAAAATAGAATAGAATAGAATTGAATTTTATTGGCAAAATGAGATTGGACAAACAAGGAATTTGTCTTGGTGCATATGCTCTCAGTGTACATAAAAGAAAAAGATAAATTTGTCAAAAATTATGAGGTACAACACTTAATGATTGTCATAGGGATCAAATAAGCAATGAAGAAACAATCAATATTAATAAAAATCTTAGGATACAAGCAACAAGTTACAGTCCTAAGTGGGAGGAAAAGGATGATAGGAATGATGAGAACAAACGTAGTAGAAATAGAAGTGCAGATTTAGTAAAAAGTCTGTCAGTGTTGTTTAGTAGAGTGATGGCGTTCGGGGGAAAAACTGTTCTTGTGTCTAGTTGTCTTGGTGTGCAGTGCTCTGTAGTGACATTTTGAGGGTAGGAGTTGAAACAGTTTGTGTCCAGGATGCGAGGGGTCAGTAAATATTTTTCCCACCCTCTTTTTGACTCGTGCAGTATACAGGTCCTCAATGGAAGGCAGGTTGGCAGCAATTGTTTTTTTTGCAGTTCTGATTCTCCTCTGAAGTCTGTGTCGGTCCCGTTAGGTTCGCCATCACTGATCTAGAGAGTACAGCAGGGGTGGGGAACTATGGTCCTTTGATGGCTCGTGGACTTCAACTCCCAGAATTCCTGTGCCAGCCATGCTGGCAGAGAAATTCTGGGAGTTGGTCCACAAGTCATCAAAGGGTCATAGTTCCCCACCTCTGGATTATGGGGGGAGGGCTTTTCTCTCTCTCCCTTCCCTCTCTACACAGAAGCACCATTTGTGGTTGCTGTCTGTAAACCTGACCCTTGGCTGATATCTCGGGATCTCTCCGCTTGGGGACCTCCTCCGCCTTGCACCTTGCTGATTTCAGCCCCACCCTGAGGGTTTGCGTTGTGAGGTTCCTCTGTGTTTCGTTGTGGCTTTGGGCATTCCAGTGGCTGTGAGAGCTAAATTGGGCAGGAAGATCAATGTGTGCCATTTCTGTGCAAAGCTTTCAGCCCCCCCCCCCCCCAAAATCCCACCACACGCTGGAAAACTTTGTGGGAGGAGTGAACCAAACCGAGAGCACACAATTCCTTTGAGGTCGCCTGAATTTCACTGTGGGGAACTCTTTGTGGATTGGGCGGGAGAGACCGTTCTTTGCCTTCCACAGCGTGGCTTAAGCTCCCCTCTTGTTGTTTCTCTCTCCAGCTTCATGGAAAATGTGGTATTTTGCTTCCTTGGCTGCTCAAGCTTCACCTGAAAGGCCAATTGTGCTATGCGGCTAGGGAAAAAAATCAGGCTGGATTTCATATCGCCATGCATTTTCCAAGACGAGCTCAGTTGGAAAGACTCCTCCGTCAAGGAACTGGGCCTGCCTGCTATTAACAGAGCGATTCACTCCAGGGTAACAGGGGGGTGTTAATTTCATTCCCTTCCCTGTTGTGCCGGACTCTCTGGTAGGAGCCTCCCAAAAATGCAAAGGTACAAATTTCAGACACACACACAAACATTTGAAAATTCAAAACAATGTTCTTTATCCCAAAATTCAAAATAAACTAAGCACTCTTTTTGTATTGCAAAGAGCATTCGTCCCAAAACAACCTGTACAAGTCCCTTATCAGTTCGTAAGTACTTAGCTTGCAGCTGTGAAGAAAGTCACAGCCCTTCTTCTTCCACGAAATGAAACACACTTTGCTCTGCTTTGGTTTCAAAGTGGTGCAAAGTCAACAAACAAGGGCCGGAGTCAGCAAAACATTCATGAAACACAACGATCAGATAATTTTCCACAATGGCCAAACCCACACGCTGCTATTTATAGCAGCAGCACTAATTACAGCAGCCCCACCCAACCACAGGTGGCCTCATTTACTTTTGTAATAATCCTTTAATTGTTGCTTCCTATGCATCACTCTACGCATGCATGGATGTGTCATTAATTCTTGTTCAGAATCCAGGGATGATATAGATGATTGATCTCCTCCTGGGCTGTCTGCCAAACTCTCCTCCCCCCTGTCACTCATGCTGCCTTGGTCAGAGGAGGCTTCGTCGTCAGATTCCACTGGGAGCAAAACAGGCCTGCAGCATGTGGATGTCTCCCCCACATCCACCTGCACATTCCTTGGGGCAGGAGCTGGGGAAGAGCTAACCACAACACAACACCATTGGGGGAAGGCCAAAGAATCAAGGTGGCAGTTGCAACCATGCAAAATCCTGTCATTTTCACAGGCATTCACACTTTACACCCAAGTCCAGAGGTGGGTTCCTACCGGTGCAGTCCAGTGCACCACTCCGGTAGTGGCCCACTGATTACACAATTTGGGCATGACGGCTCCGGTCTGTCTTTGCTGGTCTGTGCGTGCCGCCATTTTGCCGCATACATCCCTGCTACTGATTAGAGCCCACACGGTTGGCCTTCTCCAGGTCCTGTCAACTAAACAGTGTCCATTGGTGGCCCGTGGGAGAGGGCCTTCTCTGTGGCGGCCCCGGCTCTTTGGAACCAACTATCCCTCAAGGTCCACGCAACCCCCACCCTACTGGGTTTCCAAAAGGCCTTGAAAACCTGGCTTTGCCGGCAGGCTTGGGGGCCATGAGAATTGACATCTCTTAATCCGTCCAAGACAAGACTTGATTAGGATGTTTGATGTGTGAATGTAGTGATTATATTGAAGGGTATAAGGGCAGACTTAGATGGGCCATGAGGTCTTTTACTGCCATCAATCTTCTATGTTTCTATGTTTCTAAGGGTTTTTATTACGATGAAATGTTTGAATCTGATTATTTATATTGTTTATAATTTATTGCTGTAAGCTGCCCTGACTCCTCAGGGAGTGGGCAGCATACAAATGTAATTAATTAATTAATTAATTAATTAATTAATTGGATTTGTATGCTGCCCCTCTCCAAGGACTCGGGGCGGCTCACAACATATCAAATCAATATACAATATACATATCTAAAAAATCCAATTAATATAGCTAAAAAACTTTTAAAACTCTAATAACATTTAAAATCATTCATTCCCATTCACACAGCAAGACATACTACACTCGTCGGCCCGGGGACTAGGGTCTAATGGCCCCAAACCTGGCACCACATATAGGTCTTTAAACTTTTACGGACAGTAAGGAGGGTGGGGGCAGTGCAAATCTCCGGGGGGAGCTGATTCCAGAGGGCCGGGGGCCCCACAGAGAAGGCTCTTCCCCTGGGCCCCGCCAAACAACATTGTCAAGTTGATGGGACCTGGAAAAGGCTGACTTTGTGGGACCTAACCAGTCGCTGGGACTCATGTGGCAGACGGCAATGTGACGCCCATGCATTAAGGTAATAGATGAGGCCAAAATATTTTACCTATCTTGAGGTTGCCTTTAGACCAGTGGTTCTCAACCTGGGGGTCAGGAGCCCTTTGGGGTCAAATGACCATTTTACAGGGGTTGCCTAAGACCATGGGAAAAGGCAAATTTCCCATAATGTTAGGCACTAAAGCTTCTATTGGGGTCACCACAACATGAGGAATGGTATTAAGGGGTCTTTGCATTAGAAAGGTTGAAAGCCACTGCTTTAGACAGTATTGGGATAAAAAACCACAATTTTAGCACTGTTGTAGCTAAGGGTAAGTTAAGTCTTTCTCATTCATAGGCTGGAGAGAAGTTGAAAGAAAAGGCACAGAAATTTAGCAGGCAGAATATATTCTGGGCATGTTGATGTCAGGGTTAGGTGAAGTATGCAACTGCCCATGGGGCAGAAAACATTAGTCCAACCAACCTTATTAGGAAATTCAATATGATTTCTTGGCATGAGAAAAAAACCATGATTCTTGGGTTGGGTGGCCTCATCCTGATTTCCAAGGTCAAAGTGAAGACCAAGGAGTAAAAACCAACATGGTCAGAAATATGGTCTGGGAATTCAAAGACCGGGAAATAAAAACTGGGCCATGTTTGTTAAATCAAGTCACATGATGCTAGTTTAGTAGAGAAAAGAGAATGTGACCAATACAGATGGGAATTAATGTTTCTTACTGTGGTTATCTCAAGAACAGCAGGGAAAAAATGTTTCTGTCTCTATGTGTTAAGCAGGATTTATATGTTCCTCTCCATTGTCTTTCCTTGAGAAGCTTCAGTTGGGCCCCTGTCCTACAACTTTAGGATCAGAGCAATAAACCTGTGGACTAGCAGCTGTTTGGTTCTACTCCTGGCCAAACCTGGTGAACATTAGAGTCAAATATTGCCCATCCTTTGTTTTTGACAACTACTGAAGACATTGTACATTCAACCCTTTGCTTTGATTTTACTCTGCCAACTACAGTATTTTTGTACCTTTTCAATTTTCCAGGTAAATGCTCTTCATTTGCACTGCATTTGGACTTGAGATATGCCTTCAGACTCTCATAGGCAAAAAGTTGGCCAACTGCACTGTATTCATTTTCCCCCTTAAAAAAGGACTAGCCTGGCCGGATCAATTATCAGGAATAAAAACCTGCTCACACTTTGGTCCAAAAGCACCCATAGGCAAAGTCTTCTGATAAAACAAAATTCCGCAATACAAGGGTTAACACAAGGAATGGGATGTTGGCTGTGTTTCTCTCATTAGCAGAAGATAACGAGAGTCTGGGATGCCAGCCAGAATAGAGTCATAAATCTCCGCTACTGATGTGTCTTCTTTAATTAACTACTCACGCAGTCCAGGGGAAAATCACAGCTCAAGCCAAAAGCAGGAATCGAAATCCCTGGGAACAGAAAAGTCTCTCGGCTTGGAGGCACTGAGGTCCTCCATGATGAATGTTGTTTGCCACACACCCTTTCCCATCAGCCTGTCTTTATATACTGCCAAGGTGTGGCCAAATGTCCCATAGATCTAATCAATGCCCAGAACCCCCTTCTAGAGAGATATTCATGTCTGGATCTCATCCTCCTTAGTCTTGCATCAAACAGGGTGTCCTGATCCTCAAAGTCCGCATTGTCCTCTGACTCAGACAATACCCTAACTGGGGGTTCAACAGTCCTTGGGGATTCCTCAGTCCCTAACTCTTCTTCAGTCTCATTCTCAGACTCATAGGGCAAGAACACTGGCCTCCGATGCCAGTACTCCTCCGTCTCCTGGTCCTTGAAATCCGTGACCAGCTAAGCTGGATGTGAACCAGTCACAATATGTGGGATCAGTGATAGGCAGCCAAAATTTTTACTGCCACACTGTGGGTATGGCTTAATAGTTGTGACAGGGTAGGAGTGGCTTGCCGGCCATGTGACCAGGTGGGAGTGGCTTGAATGATTATCATTGTTCAAGTGAACTGTTAAATCCTCGACTTACAACCTTACCAGTGTTGCTCGCTGGGGTGACAATTTTCTTCGTGTTTCCTGCGCTCTCCTTCCTGGGTCATCCCACCCTGCCTCAGGCTGGGTAGCTAGATGAACGGGTGCTGCCAGAAGCATAAATGCTACCAGCGCCTCTTCCACCCACGGTTTCTGCTTGCACCTCAGGTGGGAGGTGGTCGTGTGAGGCTGGAGGGGAGCCGGGCAGGAGAGAGGGAAGCTTGTCCAACGTCAGTGTTCTGTCGGGCTCTCTGGTAGAATCCTCCCAAAAATTCACAGATACAAATTTCAGACACACACACGTTTGAAAATTCAAAACAATGTTCGTTATAATGAAAAGTCACTTAAACCAAGCCCTCTTTTGGTATAGCAATGAGCACTGGTCTCCAAACAAACTGGTCATTGGTACAAGTCCCTTATCAGTTCTGTGATACTTAGCTTGCAGCTGTGAGGTAATTCACAGTCCCTCTTCTTTCACAAAGTGAAACACACTTTGCCCTGGTTTAGTTTCAAAGCGGGGGGAAATCAGCACACAAAAGGTCAAAGTCAGTAAAGCAGTCACAAAACACAACGATCAGATAATCCTCCACAATGGCCAAACCCACAGGCTGCTATTTATAGCAGCCTCACTAATTACCACAGCCCCACCCAACCACAGGTGGCCTCATTATCTTTTATAATAATCTCTCAGTTGTTGTTGCCTATGCATCGCTCTCCGCATGCGTGGTTGTATCATTAACTCTTGTTCTAAATCCAAGGGGGAGCTAGATAATTGATCTCCTTCTGAGCTGTCTGCCATACTCTCCTCCTCCCTGTCACTCATGTCTTCTTGGTCAGAGGAGCCTTCATCAGCAGATTCCACCGGGGGGGGGGCAAAACAGGCCTGCAGCATGTGGATGTCTCCCCCACATCCACAGTCCTTGGGGCAGGAGCTGGGCCAGAGCTAACCACAACAGTCGGGAAGGAGGAAAGAGGAAAAAAGCAAGGAGCGCAGACACAGCAGCAGCAGCAGCAGCAGCAGGGTAGAAAGGGAGAGACAAGCCAAGACCAGTAATCCAGGAAGTGACAGCCACCGATCAGCTGGAACTGCGCACACATCTTCATTTCCACCCCGTCCTGCCTGCTGCCCACCCATGTGGGATGAATGTTAAGGTAGACTTGCTGCAATTGCTTCATTACTGGTTTTGGGAGACCATCTCTCATTCACAAAGTTCCATACTGATGCATTCAGAACAGGGCGTGGCCACTTATGCTTGTTCTGTCGGGCTCTCTGGTAGACTCCTCCCAAAAATTCACAGGTACAAATTTCAGACGCACACACGTTTGAAAATTCAAAACAATGTTCTTTATAATGAAAATTCACTTAAACCAAGCCCTCTTTTGGTATAGCGAAGAGCACTCGTCTCCAAACAAACTGGTAATTTGTACAAGTCCCTTATCAGTTCTGAGATACTTAGCTTGCAGCTGTGAGGCAATTCACAGTCCTTCTTCTTTCACAAAGTGAAACACACTTTGCTCTGGTTTAGTTTCAAAGCAGGGAAAAATCAGCACACAAAAGGTCAAAGTCAGCAAAGCAGTCACGAAACACAACGATCAGATAACCCTCCACAATGGCCAAACCCACAGGCTGCTATTTATAGCAGCCTCAGTAATTACTACAGCCCCACCCAACCACAGGTGGCCTCATTTTCTTTGATAATAATCTCTCAGTTGTTGTTGCTTATGCATCGCTCTACGCATGTGTGGCTGTATCATTAACTCTTGTTCCGAATCCAAGGAGGAGCTACCGTAGATAATTGATCTCCTTCTGAGCTGTCTGCCACACTCTCCTCCTCTCTGTCACTCATGTCTTCTTGGTCAGAGGAGCCTTCATCATCAGATTCCACCAGGGGCAAAACAGGCCTGCAGCATGTGGATGTCTCCCCCACATCCACAGTCCTTAGGGCAGGAGCTGGGCCAGAGCTAACCACAACAGTCAGGAAGGAGGAAACAGTCAGAAAGAGGAAAAAAGCAAGGAGCGCAGACACAGCAGCAGCAGCAGCAGGGAAGAAAGGGAGAGCCAAGCCAAGACCAGTAATCCAGGAAGTGACAGCCACCGATCAGCTGGAATGGCGCACACATCTTCATTTCCATCCCGTCCTGCCTGCTGCCCACCCCTGTGTGGGATGAATGTTAAGGTAGACTTGCTGCAATTGCTTCAATTACTGGTTTTGGGAGACCATTTCTCATTCACAAAGATCCATACTGATGCATTCAGAACAGGGCGTGGCCACTTATGCTCAGACAGAATACCAGAACTGGTATAGTGGGTGTTGTGGTTAGCTCTGGCCCAGCTCCTGCCCCAAGGAATGTGCAGGTGGATGTGGGGGAAACATCCACATGCCACAGGCCTGTTTTGCTTCCAGTAGAATCTGTCTCCTCTGACCAAGGAAGCATGAGTGACAGGGAAGAGGGGAGTTTGGCAGGCAGCCCAGGAGGAGATCAATCATCTGTATCATCCCTGGATTCTGAACAAGAATTAATGACACATCCACGCAAGCGTAGAGTGATGCATAGGAGACAACAACTGAAGGATTATTACAAGAGAAAATGAGGTCACCTATGGTTGGATAGGGCTGCTGTAATTAGTGCTACAGATAAAAGTGCAGTCTGGTGTTTTAGCCTCATGGCAGTTTATCTGATTCCTTGTTTTGTCAAGATCGTGGTTTTTTGTTGTTCAGGATTGTGTGTGTAGACTCTCTGGACTTTAGAATTGGACTCAATTTCCCAGTTATTGGGTGAGAAATTGGATTGTATTTAACCTGGGCCTTGTGTCTACCAGAAAATCCCTTTGACATTTAAAAAGGGAGCTGTTTCTGTTTTTCTGTTGATAAAGACTTTTGGGTTTTCCTTTTATCGTGCGGTATGTGTCTTCCTGGACTAATTACCCTGTAATTACAGGCGGTTGAGACACGCCAGCAGAACAGTGGGGATAGGCAGGGGTGGCATTTCCATGAAGGGTTGCCTGCTAGAATACCCTCTTACTCATTTATGAGTTCTGTTCGCCTCTTGTAGGGCAACTATTTGCTGAAATTCCCTAGGGTGCTGTACAGATATCTGTGATCTCCCAATGCCAGATTCCAGAGCACAATATTCATGGGTTTTTTTTGTATCCCAGGGATGAGAGGGTTAGGTAGGAATGTGTGTTTGTGAGGTTGAAAAAAGAATGTAAAGGCAACTGAGTCTGGGGTGGAATTCAGCACAGATTCTTCTTTCTTTGCCTACCGTCCCATTTGCCAATCCCCCAGCCGTCCAGAGGCTGGTCCTGGCAGCAAACCCTTTTCTCGCACAAAGTGGCTCCTTGTTCAGTTTTCCAAGCAGCAGGCTGCAGAGAATTTCATGGAATCAGATCCATTTCCTGAATGAGCTTTATTACATTCCCAACAAAAGTAAATAAATAGAGAAACACGGGACATTTTGGAGCCTCCACTGCATAGAAAACTAAGCTCTTGCGACTGAACCTTTTTATAAAGGAGCCCGGTTGGGATAACGGATGGAAAGACTGAAGGTATCTCAGCAGGGACAAGTAGACCAGTTATGGTCCAGAAGCTTCCTGGGCCAGCAGAACCAATGACAGTTCCACATTTCAGTAGCCTTATACACACAAACTGTGTCTGACCAGCCTGTTCGCTATGGGTTCACGCTGGTTTTGAAATTGTTTCTTCTTTATTCAATAGGCTTAGCCACTCTAGTAACAGCCCCTGCAGTATTTAATTTTATTCATAATTTTATTCATTTTTATTGTGTATTTTAAAAATCATTGACTGCTGCTGTTTTATGCTTTGATACACATTTTATATGCTGTTTTTGGTGAATGTTATGCACTAATGCTGTACTCTGTTACCCCATAGGACATTAATGGTGAACCTATGGCAAACGTGCACGCAGAGCTATATCTACTGGCACGCTGGCACATGAGCCATTGCCTTAACTCAGCTCCAGGGCGCATGTATGTTCTGACCAGCCGATTTTCAGCTTACATTGAGGCTCTGGGAGTGCATTTTTGGCCTCCAAAGGGCCTCCGGGAGCCGGAGTAGCTATTTTAGCCCTCCTCAGGCTCCAAGAAAACCTCTGGAGCAGTGATGGGCTACTACAGGTACGGTCAGGTACACAGTATCGGTAGCAAAATTTTGAATTTTTTCTTTTTCCCCCTTCTGGGCATGTTTTTTCTATCACAGTAAATGAGGTTGAATATGCATAAATTTAGAAGAGCTGTGCGTGCGTGTGTGTGTGTGTACATACACATACAGTTTATATAGTAGATAATGTATATTTGTGTGGGCCTATGTGTAATATGTATGTACACATATGGCACATATGCATAGAATTAAATAGTATATTTTGGATGCTCAGTAATAGTAAATAGATGGGGAATTTGTATCTCTTTGAGGGGAGGAGAGGCCAGGCACTCTAACCCAAACCCTTGACGTGAGTGACGTCCAGTTGGCCATCTTTAAGCCAATCACATGACCTTTAAGCCACCCTCAGTCACATGATCGTCAAGCCACTCCCACCTGGTCACATGGCTGACCAGCCACACCCACAAAATAAGCCACGCGGATAGTATGGTAGTAAAAAAATGTGTAGCCCATCACTGCTCTGGAGCCTGGGGAGGGTTAAAAATTGGGCCCACCTAAAATCAGGAAATGGCAGAGTTGAGAGATCATGTGCGCATGTACAAGGGTTGGGGCAGCATTGGGGATCACACATGCATGTGAATGTGCAGGGGGGCATTCAATTATGGGTGTGGGCACTCGCATGCGTGCAATAGTGTGCATGTGTTTTTGGCACCCGAGGAAAAAAAGGTTCATCCTCACTGCCATAGGAGATAAATAAATAAAAAGTATTCTTCCTTGGCCATATTTGGCCACTGACTTGTTAACCCAAGTTCTGGGTTCATAAAATACAGAGGTACCTCTACTTACGAACTTAATTTGTTCCGTGATCAACTTTTTAAGTAGAAAAGTTTGTAAGAAGAAGCAATTTTTCCCATAGGAATCAATGTAAAGGCAAATAATGTGTGTGATTGGGGAAACCACAGGGATATTCCTAGAGAGGCCCCATGGAGGCCTCTCCCCGCCTTTTCCGGTCCTGTTTCCTCCCAGGAGATTCCTAGAGAGGCCCCACGGAGGCTTCTCCCTGCTTTTCCGGTCCTGTTTCCTCCCAGGAGATTCCTAGAGAGGCCCCATGGAGACTTCTCCCTGCCTTTTCTGGCTCTGTTTCCTCCCAGGAGATTCCTTGAGAGGCCCCACAGAGGCTTCTCCCTGCCTTTTCTGGTTACAGTTTCGGAGGTTCGGGTTTCTAAGTGGAAAATGGTTCTTGAGAAGAGGCAAAAAAAATCTTGAACACCCTGTTCTTATCTAGAAAAGTTTGTAAGTAGAGGCGTTCTTAGGTACACCAGACAGGTAACAAAAGAACCAGAGATGTAGAACAGGCCATGCCAGAAAAAAACAATTAAGCAAAATTGAAACTAAACAAGCTTATCATAGAGTGCACTAAGTTTGAAGTTATTAATATATCTAACCAGGTCAATTCTTTTATATTAATGAAGAGCAGGCAATTTGATTCCCTAGAGCTGCATTCAATCTTTATGACACTGTTTTTCCCCATCACCTCCAAGTCTGTAATGACAGTTTCTTGACACTTTGAGTGGAAAACAGGGTGTAGCTCAAATACATTTAACAGACTCCTTTCCAAAATTCAGAGTGAAGGAGGGAGAAAATCTTCCTGCATGTGACATAGATCTGCCCACTATGCACCACAGCCATCTTCATGCCCTTGGCTATTCCCAAATGTTATGCAGTATGCAGTGATCAAATCTTGCTTTCTTATTAAATATATGTATCTTCAATGGAGAACAATATCAGGGTTCCCCCCCCCCTATTCTGCTACATTCTCAACTATAGAAGGTTTTCTGTTCTCATTGTTGAACCTCTCCTATGTCCTTATTATATCTCTTCTTTCACTTGGCTAAGAAAGCTTCTTTACCTGCTCATCTCATTATGTCCCTTTGGATTTGAAAACCAAGTGACATGTCCTTTCATTTTAAGATCTCAGGATCACATTAAAAAAAAAACAACAGCCCTCTATCCATAAAGATTTTTAAAGCACTTCTCCAAAACAATTAACAAAAGGGAAAGGGTGAAATATGTCACACACCGTTCATCTCCTCATCAATCTGCAAAGGAACTAGGTGATGTTCATAAGGATATTATTGCTACAATGCAGCCAGCCCTAATAGACCTTGCAAATTTTATTTATTTATTTATTTATTTATTTATTTATTTATTTATTTATTTATTTATTTATTTATTTATTTATTTATTTATTTATTTATTTTGTCCAATACACAATGAGGGTTTTAGTGGGTATATATCTATATACACATAGTAAAATACATGATGAAGGTTATAGAGGAGATACTCATAGTAAAATATATCTAAAAAATAATAGAAAAGAAGATAAAGTAATAGAACATATCAATGAAAGAATAGAAGAAGAGATATAGGAATAGAAGAAAGGTATAGGAGATATAGGAGAGCAATAGGACAGGGGACGGAAGGCACTCTAGTGCACTTGTACTCGCCCCTTACTGATCTCTTAGGAATCTGGATAGGTCAACCGTAGATAATCTAAGGGTAAAGTGTTGGGGGTTTGGGGATGACACTATGGAATCTGGTAATGAGTTCCACGCTTCGACAACTCGGTTACTGAAGTCAAGTTTGGAGCGATTAATATTAAGTTTAAATCTGTTGTGTGCTCTTGTGTTGTTGTGGTTGAAGCTGAACTGGTCGCCGAAAGGCAGGACGTTGCAGCATATGATCTTGTGGGCAATACTTAGATCTTGTTTAAGGCGTCTTAGTTCTAAACTTTTTAGGCCCAGGATTGAAAGTCTATTCTCGTAGGGTATTCTATTTCGAGTGGAGGAGTGAAGGGCTCTTCTGGTGAAGTATCTTTGGACATTTTCAAGGGTGTTAATGTCTGAGATGCGATATGGGTTCCAAACAGATGAGCTGTATTCGAGGATGGGTCTGACAAAAGTTTTGTAAGCTCTGGTAAGTAGTGTGAGATTGCCAGAGCGGAAGCTACGTAGGATTAGGTTTACAACTCTTGAAGCCTTCTTGGCTATATTGTTGCAGTGGGCTTTGGCACTTAAATCTTTTGTTATTAGTATACCAAGGTCTTTAACCGAGTGGGGATTATCTGTGATAATTTAATTATTCAGTTCGTATTTGGAGTTCAGATTCTTCTTCCCAATGTGTAGGACAGAGCATTGGCTAGTTGCAAAGCTTTGTTAAACCACAACTGATTTGTCAATAAATGATTATCTCCTCTGCTAAAAGCAACTAAAATGATAAAGGGACTAGAGACCAGGCCATATGAGGAGAAGTTACTGGAACTGGGCATGGATAGTCCAGTAAAAAGAAGGGCTCTAGGGGGGAGATGATAGCTGTATACAGGTACTTAAGGGGTTGCCATGGAGGGGAGGGGGTCACACTATTTCCCAGGGCACCAGAGGGCCAGACAAGGAACAACTGTTGGAAGCTGACCAAGGAAAGATTCAACCTGGAGATAAGGAAGAACTTCCTGATGGTGAGAGCGATCAACCAGTGGAACGGACTGCCAGCGGAGGTTGTCAACTCCCCAACTTTGGACATTTTCAAGAGGAGATTAGACTGCCATTTGGCTGGGGTGCTGTAGGATTTCCTGATTAAGCAGGGGGTTGGACTCGATGACCTATAAGGTCCCTTTCAACTCTAATAATAAATAAATAAATAAATCTCAGCTGTCAGCCAGGATTAAACAGGTAGGGCAATCCAGCTCAGAACATTTGAGTTGGAAGAACAACTTTGAATAGAATATAATTCTTTATTGGCCAAGTCTGATTGGACACACAGGGGATTTGTCTTTGGTGCATATGCTCTCAGTGTACATAAAAGAAAAAGATACATTTGTCAAGAATCATGAGGTACCGCGCTTAATGACTGTCATAGGGGTCAAATAAGCAATGAAGAAACAATATATATTAATAAAACTCTTAGGATACAAGCAACATGTTACAGTCATACAGTCCTAAGTGGGAGTAAAAGGATGATAGGAATGATGAGAAAAAAACTAGTAGAAATAGAAGTGCAGATTTAGTAAAAAGTTTGACAGTGTTGAGGGAATTATTTGTTTAGCAGAGTGATGGTGTTTGGGGGAAAAACTGTTCTTGTGTCTAGTTGTCTTGGTGTGCAGTGCTCTGTAGTGATGTTTTGAAGATAGGAGTTGAAACAATTTATGTCCAGGATGTGAGGGGTCAGTAAATATTTTCACCACCCTCTTTTTGACTCGTGCAGTATACAGCTCCTCAATGGAAGGCAGGTTGGCAGCAATTGTTTTTTCTGCAGTTCTGATTCTCCTCTGAAGTCTGTGTCTGTCTTGTTGGGTTGCAGCACCAAACCAGACAGTTATAGAGGTGCAGATGACAGACTCAATGATTCCTCTATAGAACTGTATCAGCAGCTCCCTGGGCAGTTTGAGCTTCCTGAGTTTGGAGGAAGAGCCCTATTACAGTCATTACACTATATGTTGTAGACCAGCGTTTCCTAACCTTGGCAATTTGAAGATACCTGGACTTCAACTCCCAGAATTCTCCAGCCAGCATTCACTGTCTGGGGAATTCTGGGAGTTGAAGTCCAAATATCTTCAAGTTGCCAAGATTGGGAAACACTGTTGTAGATGACTCCTGTTTTTTCTTCTGGGACTTGTGGATCTTTTGGCTTCCTTAGGATACTTTGAAAGGCTTTAGTTGGCTTGCGTGATACGCTGATTCCATGTGGCTGTAGTAGTTTGTTGGTGGTTTCTGTGATGTTCTGATCTATGGCTGCATTATTCTTTTTGGGGCTTGTATTGGTTGTGCTACAAAGTGTTCGGAAACTTCAGATCGTGCAGAATGCAGCTGCGAGAGCAATCATGGGCTTCCCCAGGTATGCCCATGTCACACCAACACTCCACAGTCTGCACTGGTTGCCGATCAGTTTCCAGTCACAATTCAAAGTGTTGGTTATGACCTATAAAGCCCTTCATGGCATTGGACCAGAATATCTCTGGGACCGCCTTCTGCTGCAACGTCCTGCCTGTCAATGACTACTTCAGCTTCAACCGCAACAACACAAGCGCACGCAACAGATTCAAACTTAATATTAACCGCTACAAACTTGACTGTAAAAAATATGACTTTAGCAATTGAGTTGTTGAAGCGTGGAACTCATTACCGGACTCAGTAGTGTCAACCCCTAACCCCCAACATTTCTCCCTTAGACTATCCACGATTGACCTCTCCAGGTTCCTAAGAGGTCAGTAAGGGGCGTACATAAGTGCACTAGTGTGCCTTTCGTCCCGTCCAATTGTCTCTCCTTATCTCATATATCATATATCTTTTCTCCCTTTCATATAGCTTGTCCTCTATTTTTATATCTTTTCTTTATATGTAGTACTTCATGTCTATTCTCTTCAATATGTATTGTGTATTGGACAAAATAACTAACTAACTAACTAACTAACTAACTAACTAACTAAATAAATAAATAAATAAATGCAGCGTGGCATGGATGCTACTAGCCTGTGGCACTGCTGCGGTGTTGATCGCATGTAATATTCTAATTTTCTCTTCTTCTTTTTTTTAAAAATATACTTTATTAATTTATTAAGAATGGGGAAGGGGAATGGGAATACAAAAAGGATAAGAGGGGTGCAAAACAAGAGATCTTTTTACATAATAACATATATAAATTGTTGTATATTCATTTCAAGCATTTATCTATAGATATTTACATTGTATTCAATATTAATAATTACTTATTCTTATATCTATAAAATATGTTAATTTAAGGATAAAGTAGTGGTTTAATATATGTGTTAAGAGATAGATGATATAGTAGAAGTTTTAAATGGGGTAAGGGAGGGGGGGGTAGTACCTGCTAGATAGCAGGCGTATATATTTCGACAACTTAGTTTTGATTATATTTATTAAGTTTGTGTATTAAAGATACTTGTGAGTTGTGTTGTTAGTAGGTTGTCGATAGATATCGGTTGGATTAAACTCAGACAGAGCGTGTGTTTTTATTTTAGTCAGTATTTTTATTGTATATATTTTTCTTTTGGTGTAGGATAAGGAGTTTTAGTTGGTTTCTGTTTTATTTTTTTTAAGATTACGTAGCCATCTGTACCATTTCTCCCAGGCCTTGTAGAACTCCGAATCAGGTTTGGTAGGGAAGGTTTGCCTATTTGCTGATGACTCTAAAATGTGCAATAGGGTTGATATTCCTGGAGGCGTCTGTAATATGGTAAATGATTTAGCTTTACTAGATAAATGGTCAAAGCAATGGAAACTGCAGTTTAATGTTTCCAAATGTAAAATAATGCACTTGGGGAAAAGGAATCCTCAATCTGAGTATTGTATTGGCAGTTCTGTGTTAGCAAATACTTCAGAAGAAAAGGATTTAGGGGTAGTGATTTCTGACAGTCTCAAAATGGGTGAACAGTGCAGTCAGGCGGTAGGGAAAGCAAGTAGGATGCTTCGCTGCATAGCTAGAGGTATAACAAGCAGGAAGAGGGAGATTATGATCCCGCTATATAGAATGCTGGTGAGACCACACTTGGAATACTGTGTTCAGTTCTGGAGACCTCACCTACAAAAAGATATTGACAAAATTGAACGGGTCCAAAGACGGGCTACAAGAATGGTGGAA